>NW_027397079.1:34749310-35127502 GCF_003265705.2 Callorhinus ursinus | reverse complement strand
ACACGCAGTGGATGTAAAGTTGGTGCGATGTGAATAAGATTTGTAGATTGTACCAAGGTCAGCTCTCTAGTTTTAATATAGTCTTGTAGCTCTGTAAGATGTTGCGGGCAGTGAATACCAGCTGATGGGCGCACGGTTCCTCTCTGCGCTATTTTTGCGACTCCCTGTGAATATCTAGAATTACTCCAAAATAAAAAGTTGTTTTTAAAAAAGAATTCATTTGTTTCCGATTCAGATCTTTAACGGGCATTAACCCTAACTCTACACACTTAATAAAAGTCTGTTGTAATACAGCCTCAAAGACTTTAGTTAGCCTTATCTCAGGTTCCCATCATTATGTCCCTTGGACATATTGTTATAAGTCATATTGTCAGCAAGGAAAGATGGGTTATCACCTTTTGAGACACGGCTACAAGAAAAATAGTGCCCCCTGCCTGCCAGGGAATGACAACTACTGTTTGTTTCCATCGTAAGATTTCCAGAAGTCTTTTTGGTTAATTCTCTTGGATTATACATGTGGTGTTAAAGAATGCTGTCAAAGAGAGTACATTGGCCTTACATTTACATAGTGCATGCTTCTCTGCAGGGCGAATTTGTAAATGAATATGTTGGCGAATTAATTGATGAAGAAGAATGCAGATTGCGAATCAAGAGAGCCCACGAGAACAGTGTAACTAATTTTTATATGTTAACTGTTACCAAGGTAAAATTGCTTTTTTTTTGTAAGAAAAAAGGATTTTGGGTCTTTGTTTCATGGTCTTAGGGTGAACTCCGTTTCCTCTAATTTGATTGTTTTTTTCAGGAGAATGAACGCTTTACAGTAGCCAGTATGCTAGCTACCATAATGTGCTAATTATAGCAGGCTACACAAAGGCTGATTATTGAAGCCTTGCACATGGCATGTGAGTGGACAGATGACCAGGACCAGGGCGGACATACGGGGCTTTTCGTTCCAGCTCTTCTTAGTCACTGAAGGACCTGGCCCTCAGTTTCTCTGTCACTGACCGACACCATCAGCTCTGTCATGCTAAGTTCTAAAGCCCCGTTAAAGTTCTGATTTAGCAAAAATTCTAACTCTAAATTGTTCTGTGTTCTAAAACTTCATGTCTGAGGTAGGACAAATGGATGACATCATAAGTGAAATGACAGTAAAGCTGCTAGATTAACCCATGTGCTCGGAAGTCCCATTTGCCACACGTTTGGGACATCCGTTATCTTGTGCAATTTCTTCAGCAGTCCTCTGATTTGCAGAGGATGAGAAACTGAGGTTCAGCCCTGGCAAGCGATCTGTTGGATATCTTGTCACAGTCGAGTGAAGGGCTAAGACTAGTACCCATGTTTCCTGTGTTCCAGGCTCTCCCTGAAACTGAGAGGTAGAATATCATTAAAAGTAAGAACTAGAAATCACTTAAAAGAAGTTTATTTTAACTGATATGTCATTGTTTGACGGTTTTACAACTTTCATGAACAGAAATTTCATAAACCTAAAATGCCATTTATTTCTGATGCCTGAGTGGCCCTTTAAGTCCGTTCTTCACTGTCGGGGCCCCTCCAGCCATCTTGATGACACATGGGAGGCTCCGTCCTCCAGAGCTCAGCCAGATGATCAGAGTTCGAATTCAGAATGTTGAGTTTTTTACTGTGTCCTGAATGTCAGTGTAAGTAAAATAGAAGGAACAGGTAACCACTGAAGAGTATGTCCCACATGATAGCCCTTCTGTCGATCAGACGTCCAAATCTTCATTCAGAGAAAAGGCTTCCATATTTCCTCTGTCCCTCTTTATGGCCTACTCTCTTGTCCATTTACCCCCGGACTGGTTTTGCTGCTTGTTCAGAGCAGGAAAGGAGGACTGACAGCAAGCCCCGTGGCTCCCACGCCAAGCGGCTAGCTGAGCTCTGCGCTCTGGCACCCCTGTGGCTGGGTCATCTTCTAAGTAGCATTTTTCTATGGTCTGTGTCTAGAAACAAAGTTTAAACAACTTTAAGATAAATTCCACTTTATCTTAATTGCCTTGACTTGAAGCTCATCAACTAGAGAACTTGGTCACCAGCCCAGAGAGCACGCGTTGTGGGAGTTGTCAGCCGCCAGACTTTGGCTGATAGCAAAACGCTGCTTCCTGTGGCTCTTGACCAAGTTGGAGGTTTCTGAGAGAGGCTTGTACTTCGTTTTATGTCAGAGGTACCTTTCATTTCTTTTCTTTCTGAAGGACCGTATAATTGATGCTGGCCCCAAAGGAAATTATTCTCGCTTTATGAACCACAGTTGTAATCCAAACTGTGAAACACAAAAGTGGACAGTGAATGGAGATGTTCGAGTTGGACTTTTTGCTCTTTGTGATATTCCTGCAGGTAAAAAAGCTACTTGCTCCCCGTGTCCCTCTCTGAGCAGGACATCCTTCAAGGTTTGATGCTCAAGTATTTATTCAAGTAAGATAGGATTATGTTTGGAACTGTTATTTGCCACTAAGAAGTGAAAATCTGTGTCCTGCAAAAGGGAGTTTAGCAAGAGCCTTTCTGTCCGAGAGGATGTTACAGAATCCTGTGTGTCCGCAGCCCTCCTGAATGACTCCTCCCAATGATTGCTGTCTGCCCAATATAACCAGATGTTTAAGCTTTTGTTTTCTTCTTTAAAGTTTGAACATACTGTGTTAGCATCAGCTGGTTTCTTGGTTTGTGTGTGGGGGTTTTTGTTTGTTTTTTAGTTGAAAGATCAGTCTGTTTCAAATTAGACACGAAAAGCTTCCGAAGGCCGTTATTGCTTCCATGTCTCCTCAGCCATCCAGCGTCTTACCAGCAACACTTAGTTTCTTCTCTGCCAGGTTTTAGGGAAATGGGTGAGAGGAAAAGAGCTGTAGCTAAAAGAGAGAAACTGCATTCCTGAAACTTCGTTCAGGACCAGCCAGCAAGCTTGGAGCTCCCAGTCCGAATCCCTGGGTCTTTGGTGTAAATAGTAAATCTGCATTGTGAACTCCATTCCGAGCATACGCTAAAGCATTAGTCACCGGAGATAGTGTGACCGCTACTCTTCCATGGTCATACTGTTAATTCAGAAATTTGTGTAAATTAGCTTGAGAAAAGCAAGCTAAACCAGAGCCCATTTCTCTCGAGCACAGATTTCAGATTCTTAGTCTCTTACATTGTTTTTGACCACTTCAATGAGAAGGATATGACAACTTTTATAGACTGTTTTTGCTGTAATCCTTGGTGGGTGGGGATGTTTCCCTCTGTTGGTTTTCCCCTGTCACTCTTCAGTGCAGAGCTCGGCTGAGGGAAAAGCATTCAGGTCAGAATTATGTCTCTCTTTTCATTATGAGAGTGTGTGTGTGACAGCATGTCTGTTCCCCGAGACTTGAGTATGAGTAATTATTTCTCTCACTTTAGGGATGGAGTTAACGTTTAATTACAACCTGGATTGTCTGGGCAACGGCAGAACGGAGTGCCACTGTGGGGCAGAGAACTGCAGCGGCTTTCTGGGAGTGCGGCCCAAGGTCAGTTGCGCGGGGAGCGAGCGCCCCAGGCCATCGGGAAGTCAGGAGTGAGGCTGTTGAAGTCTGTGACCATCTTAGGAAAGGGCTGGTGAATGGGTCCCCAGTTTAGTTCATGGCCGTTGCCTTAACCAGAGTGTACACTCTCTGCTTTCCAGTGAAGCAGATCTTAGTAAGATCTGTTAGGTTCTTTTTTTTTTAAAGATTTTATTTATTTATTTGAGAGAGAGAGAGAATGAGAGATAGAAAGCACGAGAAGGAAGAGGGTCGGAGGGAGAAGCAGACTCCCTACTGAGCAGGGAGCCCGATGCGGGACTCGATCCCGGGACTCCAGGATCATGACCTGAGCCGAAGGCAGTCGCCCAACCAACTGAGCCACCCAGGCGCCCCGAGATCTGTTAGGTTCTGAAGAGGTGTTTGCATTTCTGATTAAATCTGAAGTTATCAACATCCTTTTCAAAAACTTTTTTAAAATTCACCCTATGCCGGGGTGCCTGGGTGGCTCAGTCGTTAAGCGTCTGCCTTTAGCTCAGGTCATGATCCCAGGGTCCTGGGATCGAGCCCCGCATCAGGCTCCGTGCTCTGTGGGAAGTCTGCTTCTCCCTCTCCCACTCCCCCTGCTTGTGTTCCTTCTCTCTCTGTGTCTCTGTCAAATAAATAAATAAATAAAATCTTAAAAAAAAATTCACACTATGCTGAAAACCACTGAATGAGCCACTTTAAAATGGTGAGTTCTGTGGTACATGAATTATATCTCAGGATCCTTGCAATTTAAAGAACAAAGCACTGTATTCAAAAGTCAGAGAAAACGAAACCTTATTTTTATTTTAGTACTGTTATGGGATGAGAAGTGCTTCTGCTGGTTTTTAGGTAATTGAACAAAAGGGGTTAAGGGAACTCAAATGAGCCTGAGGTTTGGGAGCTCCCTTTCTATGTAGAGCCTCACGCGCTGTGTTCATCCTTCTCCCTGCCAGTCGACGTGTGCGTCAACAGCCGAAGAAAAGGCCAAAAATGCTAAGTTAAAGCAGAAGAGGCGAAAAATCAAAGCAGAACCAAAGCAGATG
The DNA here is from genome assembly GCF_003265705.2 of Callorhinus ursinus. Lineage (NCBI taxonomy): Eukaryota > Metazoa > Chordata > Mammalia > Carnivora > Otariidae > Callorhinus > Callorhinus ursinus. The sequence goes on along the minus strand of NW_027397079.1, from coordinate 35,122,953 downwards.
CATGAAGACTACTGTTTTCAGTGTGGAGATGGTGGAGAGCTGGTCATGTGTGACAAAAAAGACTGTCCCAAAGCATACCACCTCTTATGCCTTAACCTGACTCAGCCACCATATGGTAAGCGAGCCTTTCAGGACCCTTTCCCTGACTTGCGACTCTGCCAACGATGTGTCACCTAGAATGTACTTCACTCCCCTTAGTGGAGCCATGGAATGGATAACTTTGAACCGAAAGTATGCTAGTGAAAAATCTGTCTTCAACTGTGGGATAGGTGCAGGCCAGGAGGATCGGTTTCTCCTTTTTGCCGTGGGCGAGCCGTTGGCTCCTGTGGCGCTGAGTTTGGGACGGAGCACACACCCACACTCAGTCGTACACTCAGACGTAAGTGTGGCCGAGATGCGGAGTCGTAGTCAGCTGAATTCGTTCTCCAGTCAGAGCAGATGGTGCAAACCTGGCTTCTTCGTGGGTAATCACGCCGGGCACTAACGGGGCTCTTTTCCCTGTGCCCACCCCTCCGCAGGAAAGTGGGAGTGCCCGTGGCACCAGTGCGAGGAGTGCAGCGGTGCGGCCGTCTCCTTCTGCGAGTTCTGCCCACGCTCGTTTTGTAGAGATCATGAAGCGGGCGCTCTGGTCCCCTCTGCTCTGGAAGGCCGGCTCTGCTGCTCGGAGCACGACCCCGAGTCTCCTGTGTCGCCAGAATACTGGAGCAAGATCAAATGCAAACTGGAATCACAAGATCATGGAGAAGAACTGAAAGAATAAATGGGTGGTGATTTCTTCTTTTTTTCTTTTTTTTATTGAGATGAAAAAAAGGAAAAGAAACAAGTGACTCGATGGCACGTTAGTGGGAGAAAGCTGCCGCCGCGCCGACCAGATCCAGTGCGTGCGGGCAGAAGCGATTGGCCGTGTCTGTTTTTCTGTTTTGTTGGGTTGGGGATTCTTTGGTGGCGGGCCAAATTCCCTTGGTCTTCTCTTGCCTTTTATCATGCTTCCATCCCCTTGCAGCGGGAAAAAGAGCTGTCTTCGCTTTTAAAATAAGAACGAAGAGAAAAAGAAATTTTGTTAATGAGATACATTTAAAGTCTAGGATGTGTTCCTTGGGTGTAAAAAGCAAAAGTAGCCCTGATTCCTTTATTTATTTTCATTTTTTAAAACTTTGGAGAAGTGTAGTTCAGATAGTCTATTCAGTGTACGTGTGCGTGTGTGTTTGAAGTAGCAGTTGGAGAGGCCCTCTAGAAAAGGTTCTGGTGATCTTTATATACCTCTTTGCTGAGCAGTAGGCAGGCTCACTTCTCTTTCCCTTCCAAACACTTTCATAGTCTTAGAGAAGGACTCCATGGGAGTATTGAATCTGGTCTCTTGAAAACAAGATGCCTCAGCGGATTTTACCTCTGTGGTCTGAACCTAGCTGGGCTTTATGATGTGATACCTTTACTTAGAAAGGTATATAACATGGTTTTTGGTTTTGGAGAAAAACAGAAATGGGTGCCCTCACTGAGTTTGAAATGTTTTCCATTGACAGTGGACATTTCTGATGAGGCATGTTTATGTGGATGTGAATGCAGAGTTAGAATGGTTGTTCCTGTTGCTCTGACACGTGGACAAAGGCAGCTAAAGGGAGATGAAAGGCCCAGACCCGGAGTTGGATCATTCAAGCACCGTCCTCTGCGCAGTGTAATGGGGCCCCTAATCTGACCTAGAGGGCATTACGGCCATTTCCTTCCCTGTCTCTGCTTCCCTCTCCAAATCAAACATTCCCGCCCCCACAGCCGAGTTTCCTGGTGAAAATGACACAGGTAAATCAGAGTTGTATCTGAGTAGGTCTTTTTGGTTTAGTTCTTCTTTTGGGGGGTGGAAGGGGTAGGGGTGTCCCCTAGTTACATGTAAACAATTTCTATTTAGTATTCTCTACTAATTAAAATCACCCCCACCGAGGAAGGGGAAGCACTTCTACAGGGTATATAAGAGCCACACAAACACACTTCATCTTAGGAAGCACTTAGGGAAGCTCCCAAGAAAGCAGTGTTAGCAAAAATGGTTGGTTGGGATGCTTGGATCTCATAGATGCAAGTGTATCAAGATGTCTGCCCACAAAATTCAGTTGCATTTAATGCTTCGGAATATGTATATTCCAGTATTCCTTGTATGAAGTAAATAGTAATGTCAGACACTGTTGTCACACCGTACTAAGTAGAAGTCTAGGGCTAGCTTGAATGAGCGTTAACTTTCTGAATTTTGACTGCTTACAGTTGCTGGTACCTGGTGGCATTTATTTTCCCTCAAGAAGGACCTAGGAACCTTATGAAGGGAGGGAGGGTAGATGCTCGGCCACATTCCTTCCATTGTGTTATGTGTGTTCCTTTTTTTCTTATCAATTTAGAGTTCTTCTCTGGAAAAAAGAAAAAAAACTGTTTCGTGCCTCTCTCTCTCTCTGTCTCTCTTTTTTAATGTAAATGTGCAATTGTACTGGATTTTCTCTTGTAAAAAAACAACATAGAACAAACAAACAAAAAAAAAAAAATCACACTACAATTCCTTTACTTAAGCTCCTAAACTGCCATTTGCCTGATTCCAGCAATTAATTCTGAGGTAACTTATTGAGCCTCCAGGAATTCTCTTGATTGGATATGATCCCAGGAGAAAGAGCAAAATGGAAAATGCTATGCATGTTACAAAGTCAACTCGCTACCAGTAACATGCAGCACAGCGCACCAAAACACTAAACTTTGCTCTTGAACAATTATATAGTTTGATATCCTTTTAAAAAATAATTTAAGAAAATCTAGGTTTTATCATACTAAAACTTTATTTTATATATATATATATATGTGTGTGTGTATATATATATATATATATATGAGATAAATGTTTGCTTTTTTTAAACTTACTAACATGAAGGATTTCCTTTAACATTCAAAATGTAACTCTCCTATTGAAACCGTATTCCACATGAAATCTTATCTCCTTGCTTTGTTTTGGACTTAGTGCTATTTAATACCTGATGACTTTTATATGGTAAGCCAGGGTACATCCTGTATACTTACAAATACCTTAGGTTTCAGTATTTTTATGCAGCTTCTTCATCATGTCACGTTTTGTTGGTGTTACAACAGCTCTGCTGAGATTTTTTAATCTTTTTAGGGGGTTGGGGGGTACCTAATAGGATCGTTCTGCCATTTCAGAAATCAGGGTGAAAACAAAATAGCTAACCATAGCTCTGGAGTCTTCGTCCAGGAGCGCTCTTTAATGGTCCAAAAGTGGCTTTAGCCCATGCCAGTGCCAGGGTGCTCTCCTCACCTCCGGAGTGTCACCGCCCACCTGCATGGTGCAGGCTGTGGAAGCAGTAAGGCGGAGAGAGGGCTGTGCTTTCTGTGTGCATCGTGTGCACGCACTGTGCTTGCCCGTGCTTCACCAACGAAATGGTCCAAAGGACGTGTTGCTCGCTCATAGTCTGTAGTTGGTATTGGTTAGCTTGTAAATCTGTATGGTCAGAGCAAAAATGGTTGGGTTTTATTCTTGTCCAAAAATGAAATAACTTAAAGCATCATGGGATAATGGTGGGTTCTTTTTTTTAGCCTCATGTTAATTCTTTGGAAGAAGAAGCGAATGTAAAATTTTTGATAATCAGCATAAAGCTTCAGAAATCAGATGGGTAACAACTACAGAGGAAATCCCGGGCGGCCTTCCCCTCATTCCTGGAAGGCCGGTCCGCTGGAGGGATTCACTTCTTTAATAGCTAATCAGGGCTAGAGTCAGGAGGGAGGTGGGGTTTATTTTCATTTTTATTTTAACAAGTTCCTACTCTACCTTAATTCTCAAAGATGATCTAGCCTAAGCTATAGAATAGGCCAACTTTTAGAATCACTGAAACTTGGAGCTATCTCTGTGTTCAAGTCAGGAACAAATGTAAAAACTAAAATAATAATACGGGGATGGCGGCTCCCAGCTCCCTTCTGCCATTTCCACATAATACTTGGAAACATGCTTGTAAATAATGTTCTGCAATTCTGAGATAATCATGTAGAGGACTCTCAGAGTGGGCAAGCCCTGGACAGGTTTCTCTCCCGGTTCATGAAGTAGTTTCCTTTCGGCCTCATCGCATGGTTTGTGTTCCGGCCAGGGCCAGGGCCAGAGCCAGGGCCAGGGCGAGCGCTGCAGTCTGGATGGCAGAGAGCAGCCCTACAGAGCCTGGTCTCTGGACCCCCCCCCCCCCACCAGGGTCCTTTAGCATTCACCTTGAAGTCAGGGCACTGCCGCCTGCCGGGTCCCAACAGATTAAGAAAACAGGTTGCTGCGGAGCCCTTAGGTCTTGGGAAGCTCACCGGGGAGGTACCTCTGGCAGCGCAGACTCGACTTCCCGAGTTGGCCAAGTTGCTGCAGACTGAAAGTGATCATTTGGAACGATTTCCTTTGGCCTCGGGCCACTTACAGTTGGTCCCTGGTTGTCTGTAAACCAAGAGTAGAATGCGCCTCCACTTTCAGCTAAGCTGGGGAACAGATCTGATTAGACGGCTTTGCCATGTATTAACGAAGATTGAAAAGTTGGACATGTGTATATACTGAAATCTACCAACTTTTCCCCGGGGCGGGGTACAGGGAGGAAAGGGGGTTAGAACAGGGTAAGGGAGGGGGAATGATGTTTACCACAGGTACAAAGTAGTCACTTTAACATTGAGACCTCTGCCTCATCGAATTCAGGTTTTTTAAGTACTTGAAACTCTTCATATTCCCCTTATTTTACAGATACTTTTAAACTTATGAAGTAGAAAGCATTGTTTTGTATACTGTTTTGAAAACAAATAACCTAGTCTCGTCCTCTTCAACTTGGATTAAAGGCAAAGTTCTGCAAATGGGAGAGAGTGTCCACAGCAGATAGCTCAGATTTCATGTACACATTCGGGAAGAGACTCTTGCATGAAATACCAGCAGCATTTTTATGAGTATTTCCCACGTGTGTTCTTTATTTTGTCATTTTGTCAACCCTAGCCCCATGCACCTCTTCTTTCCTTTTAATATATATGCCTGTGTAGGGAAAAAAAAACACAAAAATTTGCACTTACGTTACACTCCTGAAACGCAGGGTGTAATCTGTGTGTTTCAGAAACCATTTCCGTTCTTTTCTCCGTCAGTCCATTGCTTAAGTGACAAGTTCAGGTGCTTGTGGCACAAATGTGTGCGGGGCGGAGGGGGGGTCGGGGGGGGCAGCCTGCCCTTCCGTAGCCTGTGAAAGTCAGTTATGCGTAAGAGAAAGGGAAAAGATGAACAGTTGCCAAAGTCATTTATTCGGTCCTTAGTTTTCTTATGTGACCTTCCACATCTGCGAATTGGCAAGCAAGCCCCCTTGGGTGCCGGTTCCCCCCCCCCCCCCAGCCAGCCACAGACCTGCAACGTGTGCCCGAGGCGCGGTGTCCATCAGATCACCGGGCCAAGGTATGTATGAGGTCTTCTTGTCAGGTTAGGAGTGGACTGGATACAATTTACTTTTTTACTCTGTTGTCATTAATATTGCTCTTTATCTCATTTGTGCTGTCACATACCCTCTGTTAAAAAGAAAATCACATTGCCTCCCATGACCAAGATGCTAAATGATGATTACAACTGGCTAATAAGATCCTTTTTCTATACAAGGGTGTGTGCACAATTGGAATTGATACGAGAAATTCATTTGTAACCACTTGTGATATTGCACAACAAACACAGATACCTACAGATTGTTTTCTTTTTCTTGTGATCTTTATCTATGATAATGACCTTTGTAGATTGGTTATTTCTGTACTTTGTTTATCTGTAATAAACTTTGTAGATCCTGTGAAATGTTATTTTGCCTAAATCACTTGAGACTTGAGTCTTTAATAACAAAGCATCAATATTCACTAAAGTCAATCTCTTTTGAGTTTCTGTGACTTGGCTAGAAGCTCTTGACACTTAAGAGATTAGTGTCATTTTCCCTGGGGGGTGTTCCACTAGGGCATTACTGTATAATGACTTGATGTTGCCACATAGACTTCAAGATACATGATATTTTGGGGATTTTGTTGATTGGCCTATGTTTTACTGCATAGTGTGAAACGTGTAAAGCTTGGTTAACCTGTATATAGATAGCTTATTGTTGACTAGTTATAGTGTATTTAGGATTGCCTGTAATTTTAAGCTTCTTAATACTGTGTGTGCTGGTAGGAACATAAATTTTTGTACATTTACTGAGATGTTGCTTTTTTTATTTTACAAATACTTTGGAATTCAAATGTGTTTTTTGCTTCCGTGAGGATTAATTTGGAAAGGTTCTTAATGACATTCCACTGACTTCAGATTTTGCTTGAGATTGACTTCAATAAATTGTCCTGTATGTTCCAAATTAAACTGTGGACTTGTTCATTGCCTGTAGTTTCTGGCCACAACTGCTGGCCTAGAGGCCCTTAATGGGAAGGGAGGGCACTGGGTGCCGGGCTGGAGGACCCGAGACGTGCCCGCCCCCCACCCTCCCGCCCCCCGGCCGCTGAGGCCTGCGGCACAGCCAGGTCCTCCGAAATGCTGCCATGCCGCAAATAGACGTGGGCTTTGGTGGTGTTTTCCCAGAGGGAAGGCCCTTGGAGAATGCTGCTTCTCGCTCAGTGTAGTAGGAGACTGTGGAGCGAAGGGCGGGAGGGGAAGACGTGCATCACTTTCATCCCGGGCGCCAGCTCGGGGTCGGCGGCCCCTGGAATGGCACTGCTTGCAAGCTTGGGGCGCGCAGAGCCGCGCCTCCCGCTTCCCCGCGTCCCGGATCGCCGACCCGCCCGTCGGGTGCAGTTCCCCCGGCGCCTGCCAGCCCGCGCCCCGAGCCCCCGAGGCCCGCCCCCGGGGACAGCCCTCCCGGGGGCGGGTCCGCGTCCCGCCGCTGCCACGTCAGCGCAGCGTCTGTCCGCGGCGGACGGCAGGATGGGGAAGGCGGCGGCCCTCGGCGCCGAGCTGGGCGTGCGGCTCACCCTGTTCGCGGCCTTCTTGTAAGCGGCCCGGGCGCCCCGGGGCCCGGGAGCCGCGGCCGGCGCCCTCTCGTACCGACCGGCCGGAGCGGCGCGCGGGCGGGCGGGCTGTCCACGCGAAGGAGGCGGGCGACCGTGCAGCCCCCGCCGGGCCCGGGAAGCTAACCCACCTGCTCTGCACATTTTTGTTTCCGCTCCAGGGTAACGGAGCTCCTTCCTCCCTTCCAGAGGCGGATCCAACCCGAGGAGATGTGGCTGTACCGGAATCCGTATGTGGAAGCAGAGTATTTCCCTACCAAGCCCATGTTTGTGCGTGGAGAACCAGCCTTCCTTCCGCCCCTTGATACTTAGTACTGAGCTTGATGCTAGGGCGCAGGTGGGCCTTCTGGCTCCGGCATGATCTTTATGCTCCCTTTGATGAGGTGCTCGACATTTTGTTTCCTTATGATTAAGATCCAAATTTAGAGGAGCAAGATGCCAGTTTGGGCTCCAGAGACACGTTCCGTGAGCTCTGCTCCTTAGGATGGCCTGACGTAACCTGGCCCTTAGAATAACGGCCGATGGCGGTGGCGTTTGCTGGTGGAGCTGCCCCAGGCCCAATTACCCCGCAGACACTGCCGCTGCTCATATTGACAGGGACCCATTTAGGTCTGACCTGTGACTTCCGCTGTCCCCTCCCCATCCCTCTTCCCTGTAGGTGCTACTTGAACCACTAGCTGCATGGTTTTACTAGGGGCTGGGTTTGGGTTTTTTAACCTCTGCCATCTTCTGGTTCAGGTCATTGCATTTCTGTCCCCACTGTCTCTGATCCTCCTGGCCAGATGTCTCAAGAAGGCAGGTGCGACAGACAGCAAACAAGCCTGCCTGGGTAAGAACGAGCCCTCTCTGGCGGGGCTGGTCTCTGGCTCCTCGGTGCTGGCATCTCCGCCACTGGAGGTGTGACCTCTGTGTGTGGAGGCCACTGAGTTCTGCATTCCTCGAGGTGTCCTGTCTCCCCTGTACCCTTGTCACCCGTGAGAAGACTGGCACTCTGAGAACATTGTTAACCCCCGAGGTGAACGATGCGCTGGATGATTTGAACCCCAGCCTAGTATCCAGCCTAGTACGGAAGCTCTCTCTCTACTCCACCACGTGCAAGGCTAGAATGATTTTCCTGCTCCGCTCTGGCTGGAGCCTGCCCGCTTCTGTCTCAGAAAGACCCTGGCTGCTCTCTTGATGGGACCGTGACCGCGCAAGTCCTCCTAGGCAGAAAGCACTAACAGGAAGTTTCTTTGCGTTCCAGCTGCCAGCCTTGCCCTGGCTCTGAATGGTGTCTTTACCAACACAATAAAACTGATAGTGGGCAGGTAAGTGACCAAAGTCCGCGCCCCAGAGCCTGCCTCGCGCCTCCCCCCCCCCCCGGCCCCCAGTCCGCAGGAGATGGTTAACGGCACCCTGTCCTCTATCCTCAGTCTGACCTTGCTCTTCTCACCTAACATGGCCTCCCTCCCCTACGCTGTCCTGCGGGTGACACTTGGGCTCTTTGCTGCCCTGAACAGCGTTTCCCACTGACCGGCACAGCGGGGTCCGTGTCCCCTGGAACACCCCCTGAAGCTGCAAGGTGGCTTGCTCTTTGCCCTAAAAAGTCATCGTGTGTTGGACTGCCCCCCCCCTTTAAATGTGGACCCTGGAAATGATGTTTTTCTTTTAATGGTGACTATCCTAATCCAGTTTCATTATTTTGCCTGGGACCCTAAATCTGACCAATTGTGAACAGGATTACAGTATCTGATACAACCAAAAAATAATTTCTGGAGTTGTTAAGTGATCTGTGTTGAGACCCTGTTTATTTTTTCAGGCCACGCCCAGACTTCTTCTACCGCTGCTTCCCCGACGGGCAAGCCCAGTCCGACTTGACGTGCACAGGGGAGAAGGACGTGGTGAATGAGGGCCGCAAGAGCTTCCCGAGTGGGCATGCTTCCTGTATGAATACCACAGGGACTCAGCATCTGCGCCTTTTTGGGGTCACTGAATTTAGCTTAGGGGGCTTATGAGGAGGGGGCCATCTCTCTACTCTTGTTCTTGTATCTAAAAACTAGAGAATCCCCTTCTCCTTTAATAACACCAAGATTTCACAAGCTTGAGCCTCAAATATTAGGGTAAATATTCGAGGACAGAGGAAGTAGTTTAACCTTCATGAGATTTGAAAATTTTATGAGTCTTGTATTATTTGTCTAGATCCTGCAATCTGTTACTAGTTAGAAAAATATTAACTAACCTTTATTGCAGGTGCTTTGGAAAGCTTTTTATTCTTATCTCTTTTGATACCATAATAGCCCAAAGAGGTTGATACTATTATTTTTATGATTCCTATTTATACATCAGGAAACTAAGGCATCAAGAAGTAACCTGCCCAAAGTCCTACTGCCAGTATTCCCAACACTATTCCCAAGAGTCAATATTATTACCTTTGGGACACACAGTAAAGTCCTTCATTTTTTCTTTTGTTTCCTCCTCGTCAATGATCTACACCATAAGTGTACCAAAAAAGGTTAAAACGTGTTCATGCCCCCAGCCACCTATTTGCAGATGAGCGAGGGAGCTTCCTTTAAAAGACATAATACTTAGAGGTTTTCCCTCTTCTAGTTGCATTTGCTGGTCTGGCCTTCGCTTCCTTCTACCTGGCAGGGAAGTTACATTGCTTCACACCACGAGGCCGTGGGAAGTCTTGGAGGTTCTGTGCCTTTCTGTCACCTCTCCTCCTCGCGTCTGTGATCGCGCTGTCCCGCACCTGTGACTATAAGCATCACTGGCAAGGTAATAAGCAAGGTGGTCCTGCCATGCAAGTGTGCGTGTTTCACCCGCCACCATATCCCTAGCATTTGGCACCGAGGAGATGCTGACTGTATCTGTTAAATGAATAAACAAATGAGTATGGGGTGGTCTGGGTTTCTGAACCAAGAGTATGTATCGCTGTGTGGAAGATGAGAAAGCACGGTTTCCTTTTAAAGAGATTACCAAGGAGAAGTGTCCCAATTTTTCCATTATTTTGAAGCATCCTAAGTTCAGAATAAACTCTCCAAGAATTTTTTTCTCTAAGAAATTTTTTACAAAGATCAATTTATTTACTGTCTTAAAAAGTTTGTAAAAAAAAAAATCAAGCTCATTGTCATGAGATTTTTGTTCAGAAACCAAAATTCAAGAGAATATAAAACTGTAGTTAAACCAAAGAAATTCAAGTTGAATGATATAGTAAAACATCCAAATTACAGAGTATCTTCACGGAAAACCTGTAATTCAAAAAAAGCTGATAGTATTGCCCAGAAGTCCTTAGGAGCCCTGTTTTAAAGAATAAGCTAATTTTTTGCAAAGAAGGGCAACTCCTGAACAGTTTATTGCTTCCTCTAGAACTCTTTACATGGTGAAAAAAGGGGTTAATAGCAGTAAGTGAACCTTTGTTATCTTGAATTTTTAAAAAATTCACTCTAGTGGGAGGTGGGTGGTGGGATGGGGTAACTGGGTAGATGGGCACTGAGGAGGGCAAGTGATGTGATGAGCAGTGGGTGTCATATGCAACTGATGAATCACTGAACTCTACCTCTGAAACTAATGATGTACTATATGTTGCCTAGTTGAATTAAAAAAAATTCAATCTAGTGTATCCTTGGAAAAAGGCTTATACTTAATTAAAGATGTGTTTTTTTTAAACTATTTATTTGGGCGAGAGAGAGGGCAACAAGTGGGGGAGAGGCACAAAGGCAGAGGGAGAAGCAGGCTCCCCGCTGAGCAAGGAGCCCGATGCAGGGGGTGTCCCTGGAGCCTGGCATCATGACCTCAGCCACCCAGCACCCCCAAAGATGTGTTTTAACTTGTTTAGGAAAGAACCTGATGATAATCCTGCTAACTATATGATAAAATTGAGAAAGCCTAAAGAAACCGTAAACCTGAAATTGAGGTTTTTTTGCACCCAAACAAGTAGAGTAACCTGGAGGGCCAAGTTCTCCGTAGAGGCATCCCCCATTGTACTGCACTGCACAGAGCTGTGTCTCTTGCCAACGGAAGGTTCTAGCAACCCTGCACTAAGCGGGTCTGTCGGCACCATTTTTCCAACAGCATTTGCTCACCTCATGTCTCCGTCATATTTTGGTAACTCTTGCAATGTTTTAAACTTTTTCATTGTATTTGTTATGGTGATCTGTGATCAATGATTATGACTTGCTGAAAGCTCAGATGATGGTTAGCATTTTTTAGCAATAAAGTATTTTTAAATTAAGGTATATACTTTTTTTTAGATCTAGTGCTACTGTACACTTTAATAGACTGCAGGATAGTGTTAGCATAACTTTTATATGCACTGGGAAACCAAAAAATTCATCTGACTTGCTTTATTGAGATACTCGCTTTATTGGCAGTGATCTGGAATCGAACCCTCAGTATCGGTATGCCAGTCCTGTGTGGTGTTTTAACATGATTTGAGAGTCCAGTACGATTAAGAAAAGACCTTATCTCCTCTCTTTTAGATGTACTAGTTGGATCCGGGATTGGCCTGACATTTGCCTATGTCTGCTACAGGCAGTATTACCCTCCTCTGACGGATGCAGAATGCCATAAGCCATTTCAGGACAGACTTGTACTGCCCAGGGCACAGAAGCCTGGTGACCCTTATCATTTTAGTATTTAGAAATCAGAACTATCTCAATGGAGATTAGGTGAATCAGCCCCTCTTAACTGCGCAAGACAAGAAAGTCTGACCTTTTTACTCTTTAAGAGATACAGGTGAGCACTTCATTCTCTCTCTCTATGTTTATGCAGTTTTACTCACATGGATTTGTCATGAGTCAAGGTTCAAAGTTCTTTTTCACGACTCTGTGCCACACATTCTGTTAAAAAGCCAGTAGTCCACCAGATTGGTATCCCAAGATCTACAGCATTTTACATTTAATTTAAATGTCATTCTTGGAAGGATCTTTCACAAAGAAACCTTTACATATTCTAGAACCCAGAGTTAAATTTCCATTTTCCATAGCTCAGAATCTTAAAACCCAGGGCATGACCGACTAAATTATTTTCGTTCTGTTTACTTTCTCTGATGACAATTCCATCAAGCCTTAAATAGGAAAATGTGCAGTTGTGGCTTCCTTACCGCATTATACATGTATCTTATTTGAGTCTAGCCAGATACTGCTGTCCATTTTGAATCCTGTGGGCATAAATTATTTATTGAATCACTAAATAATTTTTAAAAATGGTAAGGACAAATGAGGTGGAAATCATCAGTTGCTAGTATTGAAACCACACTCCTGAACTGTGTTCATGAGCTCCTTTCCCTCCATGCATGACTGAAGATCTGCCCAAATGCATCAACTCTGCAACTGGCTAAGGCAGGAAAGAAAAATTACACATGTCATTATCTGGAGGACAAATGAACTTCTTCTGTCCTTTCTTCATAATGGGATATAAGGAACAATTATAGGACATCATCAGAACTAATGCTATAGGACCTACAACTGCCCTGCTCTTTGCAATTATACTTTTAACTATGACCTTGTCTTATGTGTTTCTATATTTTCGATGTATCTTTCTCCTTCAATAAATTTGACAGTCAAAAATGGTGAAGGTGGGTGTTTTTGGTACATAGAGTACCATTCAAGAGCTGGAACATTTCCAAAGTAAAAGACTGGATTCCCCATCTGACATAAGTGATATAACTAGCTATAGTAGAGGCTGATTATCTGTAAATATTGAAGAACAGTCTCAATGTTGACTTTGTAATTACCATGCTTTAAATTCTGAACTACATCTGCCTATGATAATGAAAACACCAGTCAAGGAAAAAGAACTTAAATATTAGTTCTTTGCCCCAAACTTTTATTTTTTTAATTTGTTTAATAACATAAAGGGGAAGAAAATGGTTATTGTATTAATTTTCTCTATAATGGATCGAACCAGGTAAAAGTAGGCAACTGGTCAATATGGTTTTATTTCAGTATTTCGTAAACTTTTAAATAGAATCATGTAAAAAACATTTCAAAAAGTGCAAAATATTAGAAAGCTCATCAGTGCTATTAATATTTCCATGCAGACAATCTCTTGCTGAGCTAAGCAATACAAATTCTGTAGCAGGGAATATGTATAAAATGATACTCCACAGAGTTTAAAAAATAGGCTTGGTCAAGAGATTGCACATGATACAACTGAAGTAGTGCAAATAATATACAGCTAAGAATTTAAATCAAACTTACTATCCTGTGTACTATACAACCATGATGATACCATAGGTGGAGAGACAAGATACAAAGCTCCTTTACAGTTGCCTGCCCCTCACCATCAGAAAACATTTCTTAGTACCAACAGTGGTTTATCTAGGTATCCAGGGTTATGCTGTCATCTTTGGTTACAGGGACTCATTCTTGCTTATCCTTTGTTTTACTCTTAAATAGTATCTATTCTGCTAATACGAAGAATAAATTTAAATTTGAAGACAACAACTTGACAAAAGCTTCCCCTTTAAAATATAATTGAATGCTACTTAATATTCAGTAACCCTTACTCAAACTCAGTTTATATAGTAAAGAAAATAAAAGTATTCCATATATCTGACGCTTCTTAGTGGCTTAGCATTAGTCTATAAGCAGATGGACAAGTAAAGGCCAGGCATGGGTCCTGTACCCCAGCCTTACCTCTACCATCTCTAGGGTGACGGTGATTAACCTTCCCTTTCCTTTTCTCTCTCGAAAGGGATAGACACCACTGCTGTCAAAGGGATGGCTTAAGTGAATGTTAAATGCCAATGCACTGGATACCATGATATATTTACAAATCATTTTTTATAAAAAACAAAACACAGCTTGCCTGCCTCGGCCACTCTATAAACAGAGAGGCCTATGGGGAGGTTGGAGTGGAGGGTAAAGGACTATCACAAAGAGAACTGCAAGGTCAGTGACAAACTCTGACCAATGAGAAAGAAAATACAGCACAGTGGCGAGCAGATGCCCTGGAAAAAATCAGTCTATATGCACCCGTCTTCAAGGTACACCTCACTTTGCATGTTCTGACGTGGACTCCACACTGGCTGTTCCTCCACTCCTACAGGCATAGGTTTTTCTTTCAGAATAAGAAGGCTTTCCCCCAGCCAAAGCCACCTGCCCAGCCAACACTGCCTGGGCCATGGGGCTGCTAAATAAGCTTTCTGGATTATGGGTACCTAAGCAGGCAATGGTGTTTACAAAATGTTTTCAAAGAGGACACACAATACTGCCTTCACCCAAGTGGATATGGTGGCTGACTCACAAATTCTATTTCACCTTAAATGTACTACTGAGAGATTTTATTCATAACCAAAGCCTTTAGCCGGTCAAGGCTGTGTGATTTCAGGTTTGCCAGCCTTTATAACTTTGCCCTCAACTTAAGAACAGAAGCTACTATCAACTAAGTCAGATTTCATCTAGAGTCTCCCCATTTGAGCATGATATAAAAGGATGGGTCTAGGATAGATAATATCTTTGCTTTATAAAGATGAACCTAATGTGAACTAAACTATCCACTGTAAACTCTGAAAGCAGCTCAAACAGCTGGGAAAACAATGAATAGCATCAGTGATTTCTTGCCATCAACTGTCAGCTGTAGAGAGTAAACAATACTCTCTGTAAGCTACATTTCAGTCCCTCACACAGGACTTGTAGGAAAGAAAAGCTGGCTCAAAGGAAGGTGCTCAACAATCTTTTTCACACCCACTTAGCCTTCAAATGCAGAGAACACCAATGAGAGATGAGTGTACCCCAAAATGCCTTCCGAATCTCTGGAGTCTGCTTCCAAACTAGAACATTTTCTAAAGATAAGCAATAATTTCCTAGAAAAATTTCTACCAAGCCAAAATAAACTCAAAACAGACTTTATACTATCTCAAGTAATAAGCAATAAAGGATGGCACCTATCATCCCGAATTAAAGATGCAAACAACCCCCACTATGAAGAGTGGCGAGTGCTTCTATAAAGCCAGTGGTAAAAAGTAATAGGGTCTTCCCTTTGTTTTTTCACTCACGTCCGAGATAACAAGATTATCTTCCAAAGACCCCGGTGGTAAGTGGCAGGCAACATGCAGGAAATGATGCGGCTGAGGAGAGGGAAACTGCAGCAACAAGCAGGTGCATTTTCTGGGGGAGGATCCTTCAGTGTCCGTCTAGGGAAGAGTGGAACAGAGGTCACGATGCAGTCACAACTGGAAGGCAACCAGCCAGAATGCCGGAGTCTAATGCATGAACTTTCTAGTTACACATCTAAAAGGTGGAGGAGGGGCGCCTGGTGGCTCAGGCGTTAAGCGTCTGCCTTTGGCTCTGGTCATGATCCCAGAGTCCTGGGATCGAGCCCTGCATCAGGCTCCCTGCTCGGTGGGGAGTCTGCTTCGCCCTCTCCCCGACTTGTGCTCTCTAGCTCTCTCTCTGTATCTCTCCAATAAATAAATAAAATCTTCAAAATAAAAAAAATTAAAAAATAAATAAAAGGCAGAGGAACTTAAATCTCAGGATGGGCTGTTCGTCATTAAGATTGTTACTGGGGCCAACGGTAACTCTTAGATGATCAGAACTATTTAGATTCTGAGTTCAGATCCTAAAAAATGGCAGGTGTTACTGGACCAAGTCACTCGCAAAAACACACACACACTAACTTTCTCTAAATGGACTATTGTACTTTTTCCTCAGCAATTTTAACCAGAGTCCCTCTAAAAATCAATAATAACCTAGCTCTTGGTGACAGGCAACAGAAAAGTACATTTATAAAGAGCTCAAGGCTACACTGTTCCTCATAACAAGTTAATATGTAGGAACTATGCTGCATACATGACATTTAAAAACTTACATTAAGCAGCCATACATGGTTCATTTTTACTGTAAAGGCTGATCAAGGAAGATGCCCTGGGTTTGGTAGATTTCTTTGAGGACCAGCAATACTGTATCTTCAGACTCCCTATAAAGAGAAAAACTTAGGTTGTAAAAAGAAGAAACTAACTTTTATACTAGATGTTTTACATATACTATCTCATTTAATCTACACAACCACCTTCAAGTTCATTTTTGCAAAAGTTCATTTTACAGTGGACTATTACTCAGCCATAAAGAAAAATGAAATCTTGCCATTTGCCACAATATGGATGGACCTAGAGGATGCTAAGTGAAGTAAGACAAATGCCATATGATTTCACTTATATGTGGAATCTAAAAAACAAATGAACAAAAACCAGACCTGTATATCCAGAGAACAAATGTGGTTGCCAGAAGGGAGAGGGGTGGGGGGGTGGGTGAAATAAGTGAGGGGGATTAAGAGGTACGAACTTCCAGTTATAAATAAGTCACAGAGATGAAAAGTACAGCACAGGGAATACAGTCGATCATACTGTAATAATGTATGGTGACTACACTTATCATGGCGAGCACTGAGTAATGTAAAGAATTGTCAATTCACTATGCAGTGATTCACCTGAAACTAATATAACATTGTATGTCAACTACAATTTAAAAAAAAAAAAAGTCTAGCATTATGTCTGGTAATACAAAAAAAGTAGGAAACGACCAAGAACTGTTCCCTTTCCACAGAGCTCATTCTTGGAACAATATGGAAGAGCCACCCAGTTGGTCACCTTAATTTTTTAAATGTTATTCACCTTTTTAAAAAGATAATACAATCATATGGTTCAAAATTCAAGATATGAAAGAGTGTAATAATGAAGTTTCCCTTCCACCTCTGTTTCTTAACCACCAGTTCCCATCTTCTGACAATCAATGTTACCAACTTATCATGCATCTTCCAGACATTATTCTGTGTGTGCCCAAGCAATTACTTACATCCAGTTCATAAAGAAATTTGATTATAAACAAAACAACATCATGAAGGACTGCCTTAAGGACATATAGCTCGAATATTTCCCTAAATCCATGGTTTAACATTTTTTGAATCATGTATCTAACTACCTGAGAATCTAATGAAACCAATGGATTTCTCCCCAGAAAAGATTATATATATATATATATAATATTATATTATATTTTTAATACTTTAGCATACGAGGAATGTAATTTAAAAAAATATATAAATATTATAAATAAAATTTCATTGGATTCATATGCTTTTTCTATCCCCTAAAAACCCCATACACAGGTTAAGAAATTCCTCCTATGCCAGTGAAGGGGCATTAGCTAAACCAGATGTTAAAATGGTGTGATCCTGGTGCATAAATAAATGGATCAACAGAAAAGAAGAGGAAGTTCAGAAATAGTCCTAAATCTATATAGGAATTTAATAAAGTGAGACTCTCAAACCAGACTCGTATATACAGAGAACAAACGGTGCTGTGACAAATGGACAGCCATCTGGAAAATGACCTGAACCAATCTATACCTGTTACTAGAATAAATCCAAAGTGAATCAAACATTCACATGTAAAAATGAAACCATAAAATATCAGAATAAACTATGGTAAGGAATTCTTCGGAGGACAAGGAAGATGTAAGTATGACACATATTCTAGAAACCAGAAAGGAAAAATCAACAAATATGAATCAATCTTTTCTACTTAGAAAAACCAATGTTTGCAATGTCAAACTGGGGAAAAGGCATTTGCAACTCATCACAGACAATCAACAACAAAAAACATTTCAATATAAAAGAGAATAAAGAATATAAATAACTCCCAGAAAAGGAAATAAAAATGGTCCTTAAATATATGTCAAGATGCTCAATCTTATTCATAACTGGAGGAATGCAATTTTTTTTAAAATAAAAGGCAAAAGATTGATCTGAAGAGAAAAAGGAGCATACGAGGAATGTAATTTAAAAACTACAGTGTGGGGCACCTGGGTGGCTCAGTCAGCTGGGTGTCTGCTTTCAGCTCAGGTCATGATCCAAGGTCCTGGGATTGAGCCCCACACTGGGCTCCCTGCTTGGCAGGTTGCCTGCTTCTCCCTCTCCCTCTTCTCCTTCCCCCTGCTCACATGTTCATGTGATCTCTCATGAATAAGCAAAATTAAAAAAAAAAACACTACAGCATGCAAAATACATACAACTGAAAACTACAAAACAGTACTGAGGGAAATTAAAGACCAAAATACACTGAGGGATACTGTTTGTGGCTCAGAAGACTCTATTATTCAGATGTCAATTCTCCCCAAATTGATCTGTAGATAAAATATTTGCGATCACAATCAAAATCTCTGAAAGCTTTTTGGTTGACATTAACAAGCTCAATCTAAAACGTGGAAATGCAAAGAACCGACAATAGCTAAAATAATTTCAAAGAAGAATAAAGTTGGATGACTCACAATACCTGATTTCAAGACTTATTCTGAAGCTACAGTAATCAAGACAGTGTTTTACTGGCATAAAGACAAATCGACCAATGGAACAAAATAGACCCAAGGCAATTCAATGATTTCTCCATCTGAATAAACTTTTCAACAAATGTTGCTACAACAACTAGATAGCCACATGCAAACCAATGAACTTCAATCCTTACCTCACACCATACTAAAAAATTAACCAAAATGGATCACAGACCTAAATATAAAAGCTAAAATGATATAACTTCTAGAATACAGGTAATATTTTAATGGCTTTGGGCTTGGCAAAGATATCTTAAATATGTTAAAAAGGCACAAATGTCAACAAGTTGGACTACATCAAAGTAAAAAACTTTTGCTCTTCAAAACATTCTGCTGGAAAAATGAAAAACTAAATTTTGAGGAAAAAACATGTATCTGAAAAGGACTTGTAACTATAATATAGAAAGAATTCTGGCAACTTAATAAGATAATCTTTTTTTTTTAAGAGGCAAAAGATTTGAACAGACAGTTCACCAAAGAAGGTGTATAGATGGCGGGGCGCCTGGGTGGCTCAGCCAGTTAAGTGTCCCACTCTTGGTTTTGGCTCAGGTCATGATCTCAGGGTCATGAGATCGAGCCCTACATCAGGTTCTGTGCTCAGCAGAGTCTCCTTGAGATTATCTCTGTCCTCTCCCTCTGCTCCTCCACCCCTGCCCCCACTTGCACACTAAATAATAAATAAATAAATAAATAAATAAATAAATAAATAAATAAATAAATAAAATCTTAAAAAAACGGGGGGGTGCCCAGGTGGCTCAGCTGGCTAAGCGTCTTACTCCTGGTTTCGGCTCAGGTCGTGATCTCAGGGTCATGAGACCGAGCCCCATGTCGGGCTCAGCGGGTCTGCCTGAGATTCTCTTCCTCTCCGTCTGCCCCTCCCCTGCTCTCTTTCTCCAATAAATCACTCTTTAAGAAAAAAAGGTGGGGGGCCTGGGTCGTTAAGCGCCTGCCTTCAGCTCAGGTCATGATCCCAGGGTCCTGGGATCAAGCCCTGCACTGGGTTCCCTGCTCAGCCAGGAGCCTGCTTCTCCCTCTCCTGCTTCCCCAGCTTGTGTTCCCTCTCCAGCTGTCTCTCTCTCTCTGTCAAATAAATAAATAAAATCTTTAAAAAATAATAATAAATAATAAAAAAAATTTTAAAAAGAATTTATCAAACTCAACACCCAAGGAACAAATAATGCAATCAAGAAATGGGCAGAAGACATGAACAGACATTTCTGCAAAGAAGACATCCAAATGACCAACAGACACATGAAAAAGTGCTCAACATCACTAGCCATCAGGGAAATACAAATCAAAACCTCAATGACAGGGTGCCTGGGTGGCTCAGTTGGTTAAGCGACTGCCTTCAGCTCAGGTCATGATCCTGGAGTCCCGGGATCGAGTCCCACATCGGGCTCCCTGCTCAGCAGGGAGTCTGCTTCTCCCTCTGACCTTTCTCTCTCTCTCATTCTCTCTCTCAAATAAATGAATAAAATCTTTAAAAAAAAAAAAACCACAATGAGATATATAACCTCACACCAGTCATAATGCCTAAAATTAACAAGGTCAGGAAACGACAGATGTTGGCGAGGATGCAGAGAAAGGGGAACCCTCCTACACTGTTGGTGGGAATGCAAGCTGGTGCAGCCATTCTGGAAAACAGTATGGAGGTTCATCAAAAGTTGAAAGTAGAGCTATCCTATGACCCAGCAATTGCACTACTGGGTATTTACCCTAAAGATACAAATGGAGTGGGGTGCCTGGGTGGCTCAGTTGGTTAAGCAGCTGCTTTAGGCTTGGGTCATGATCCTGGGGTCCTGGGATCGAGCCCCGCATCCAGCTCCCTGCTCGGCGCGGGGCCTGCTTCTCCCTCTCCCTCTGCCTGCCACTCTGCCTACTTATGCTATCTCTCTGTCTAATAAATAAATAAATTCTTAAAAAAAAAAAGATAGAAATGTAGTGATCCAAAGGGGTACGTGCAGCACCCCAATGTTTATAGCAGCAATGTCTACAATAGCCAAACTATGGAAAAAGCCCAGATGTCCATTGACAGATGAAAAGATAAAGAAAATGTGGTGTGTGTGTGTATATATATATTTATTTGTATTTATGTATTTTTATATTTTATATATTTATATATACACAATGCAATATTATGCAGCCATCAAAAAAATGAAATCTTGCCATTTACAACAACGTGGATAGAACTAGAGGGTATTATGCTAAGTGAAATAAGTCAATCAGAGAAAGACAATTATCATATGATCTCACTGATATGAGGAATTTAAGAAACAAAGCAGAGGATCATAGGGGAAGAGAGGAAAAAAATGAAACAAGATGAAACCGAGAGGGAGACAAACCACAAGAGACTCTTAATCTCAGGAAACAAACTGAGGGTTGCTGGAGTTTACGGGGGTGGGAGGGATGGGGTGGCTGGGGGGTTGGACGTTGGGGAGGGTGTATCATTTGTGGTGAGCGCTGTGTATTGTGTGGGACTGATGAATCACAGACCTGTAGCCCTGAAACAAATAATACATTATATGTTAATAAAAAAAGTAATCTAAAAATGAAAAAAAATATTTCCACAAAAATATATGGAATGTGGAGAATCATTATATGGAACACCTGAAACTAATATGACACTGTATGTTAACTAAACTTGAATTTTAAAAAATAAAAATTTTAAAAATAAAAAAATAAAAAAATTTTAAAAACTATGCTGGAAAAGCTGTGGGGAAACAGACACTCCCATATATTCCTGGTGGGAGTACAAAAAGGTACAATCTCTATTTGGCAATAATTATCAAATATTACAAATCCATGTATCCTTTATGACAGCAATTCCAATTCTAAGTATTTACAGATACACTCGTGAATAGGTAAAATATAAACAAGGTGTATAAAGAGCAAGAGGACAGAAATCTAAAGTAACCCATCAGTACAGGACTAGTTAAATAAATTATGGTACATTCATACAGTAGAATACTAAAGCTATAAAAGAATGAACTCTTTATATACGACAAGCAAAAAACTCCAAGACTTGCTAGTAGAAAAAGCAAGTTACAGAACAATCCCTATAATATGATACTATCTATACTTGTTAAAGGACAGAAATAATATATTCACACACTCACACCTGTGTTATGTATGCGTAAAAGAGACCTCTAGAAAAAATTTCAAGAAATGCATGTTACTTGCATTTGGAGAGGGTAGTTAGCAGGGAAGAAAATGGAAGAGAGGCTTTCATTATTTGTCTTTCTTTGAATGGTGAACCATATGAATGTACTGCACACTCAGAAATCTCTAAAGAATGCCTTCTCTCTCATTTCTTTTTAAGATTTTATTTATTTATTTGTTAGAGAGCGAGCGACAGAACACAAGCAGGGGGAGTGGCAGGCAGAGGGAGAAGCAGACTCCTCGCTGAGCGGGGAGCCGGAGGCGGGACTCAATCCCAGGACCCTGGGATCATGACCTGAGCCGAAGGCAGGCGCTTAATCAACTGAGCCACCCAGGCGCCCCTAAAGAATGTCTTTTTCACAAGGATGTGGAGAAAGGGGAACCCTCCTGTACTGTTGGTAGGTATGCAAACTGGTGCAGCCACTCTGGAAAACAGTATGGAATTCCTCAAAAAGTTAAAACTAGAACTACCCTAAGATCAAGACCATCTTTGAAGCTGTCCCTGAATTTAGGGCTAAGAGAACACAGCAGCCCAAAAAGCCAGGAATGGAGACCGATCCTGCGGGACGAAGGGGTTCATCATGGCAGATGACCTAAAGCAATTCCTGTATAAAAAATTACCCACTGTCCACAGACCGGTACCTCTGAAACAAATAGTATGTTATATGTTAATAAAAAGAAAATAAAAACCACAATGAAAAAAAAATTGCCCAGTGTTGAAGGGCTCCATGCTATTGTGGGGTCACACAGAACACCTGTTATTAAAGCGGCAATGACAGTGCTCCAGAGCATGCTTTCCGACTTGGTTTCTTATCTACTTTTGCCCTTGCAACAAACCAATGGAGCAAACTTGGACTTTCAAAAAATAAGAGTATCATGTGTTACTGTAATACCTACCACATCATTCAATCCAGTCATTTACCTTTGGTGGTGAGTTTCATAGCCAGCAGTAATGCCGGTACAGGACTCATTGTCAGACTAGGAAAGGAACTTGCTCCATCATTTGAAGAACTGAGACAAGTTGTGGAAGTCCCTTAATCTGGCAGCGGTGTTGATGTACACCTTATTTTCATTATAGTAGACACAATATCAATCCAGCAATCTTTAGACCACAAAAATAGTTGTATCCACGTACTACAGAAAGGGCCTCTTTTCCCACTTTATACCAAAGAAAGAGTCTACAGATATAATTTATGGACAGACTGTTATTTTTTCTTGTGTGAGGTCTTTTCTTATTTAGTGAGATCTGGGGATACCACAGAAATGGTTCAATACATCACAGCTCCCATGGAGTTAGTCCAGTCACCAAATATGCACGAGATTCTATTCAGTGGGACAGAATCAAAATGGTACTTTGATCCACTTGAGCCATTAAGTGCTCCCTATTATATAAAACGCCCAGTCCTGCAGAATGAAGCAGACCCTTTTTATTGTGAATGAGGACATATTTTTCTTTATATTATTTCTTTGCATTGAGTGTGAAGAAAAGAAAATGCCTTAGTAAGAGTAATAAAATCAATATAATCACTAAACAACAACAACAAAAAACTACCCTACGATCTAGCGATTGCACTACTAGGTATTTACCCAAAGAATACAAAAACACTAATTCAGGAGCACCTGGGTGGCTCAGTTAAGCACCTGACTTTTGGTTTCTGCTCAGGTCATGACCTCATAGTTGTGAGATCAAGCCCTGTGCCGGTCCAAGCTGGGCATGGAGGCTGCTTACAATTCTTTTTCTCCTTCTGCTTCTCTTCTGCCCCCCCCCACCATTCCCCTCACCCCCATGCACGTTCTCTAAAAAAAAAAGAACCCATTAATTCAAAGGGATACATGTACCCTGATTTTTTTTTAAGATTTATTTATTTGAGAGAGCGAGGAAATATAGGGAGGAGGGGGAGAGGGAGGGAGAGTCTCAAGAAGACTCTGCACTGTGCACAGAACCCAACGTGGGGCTCAATCCCACCACCCCAAGATCACAACTGGAACAAAAACCAAGAACTGGGCACTCAACTGACCACGCGACCCTGGACCCCTGGGCTCCAGTGTTTATAGCAGCATTATCAACAATAGCCAAATTATGGAAACAGCCCATTGCCATTTGCAATGACGTGGATGGAGCTAGAGAGTATTATTATGCCAAGTGAAGTAAGTCAGACAAAGACAAATACTGTATGATTTCACTCATATGTGGAATTTAAGAAATAAAACAAATGAGCAAAAAAACCAGAAAGGAAACCAAGAAACAGACTCTTAACTATAGAGAACAAACTGATGGTTATCAAAGGGGTGGTAGATGAGGGGAGGAGTTACATAGGTGATGGGGATTAAGGAGTGTACTTGTGATGAGCACCAGGTGTGTGGAAGTGCTGAATCACTATATTGTACATCTGAAACTAATATTATGCTGTATGTTAACTAACAGGAATTTAAAAAAGAACTTTAAAAAAATGGGGCACCTGGATGGTTCAGTCAGTTAAGCATCTGCCTTCAGCTCAGGTCATGATACCAGGGTCCTGGGATTGAGCCCCAATCCTGGGACTGTCCTGGGATCCAGCCCTGTGTAGGGCTCCCTGCTTAGCAGGGAGTCTGCTTCTCCCTCTCTCTCTGCCCCTCTGCCCAGCTCATGCTCTCCTGCTCTCTCTCTCTAAATGAATAAGTAAAAAAATCTTTAAAAAAACAAAATATAATAAAAACTAAAAAAAAATAAAGAATCATAATTTAAGGGGCACCTGGGTGGCTCACTCGGTTAAGTGTCTGCCTTCAGCTCGGGTCATGATCCCAGGGTCCTGGGATCGAGTCCCGCATCGGGCTCCCTGCTCAGCGAGGAGTCTGCTTCTCCCTCTGCCTGCCGTTCCCCCTGCCTGTGCTCTCTCTCTAACAAATAAATAAATAAAATCTTAAAAAAAAAAAGACCTAAAAGCATGCATTTTTGAATCCTTATCCCCTGCCCATCTTATTTTCCTAACTATATTTTCCTTTAGCTTAAATTTCTTTGGTGATTAAATTCTTTTCTGTTATAATGTATGAATTTCAATAAGCATTATTAATCCATTCTACAATCCATCAGATATTATATTTAATAATGATTAATTCTGTTGAATAAGTTGTGGGGATCCAATGTACAACATGGTACTATAGTTAATAATACTGTATCATATACTTGGAAGTTGCTAAGAGAGTAAGTCTTAAATGTTCTCATCAGACACACACACACACAAGGTAATTATGTGAGGTCATGGAGATGTTAATCATTTCATAATATATACATGTATCAAATCTTGTTGAACATCTTATACAATGTGTCAATTATATCTCAATAAATCTGGAAAAAATATGTAAACATTAAAAATGTAAACATTAAAACAAAATGAAAATAATAAATTCTGATCTAGCTACTGTCAATACTTTCATATGAGTTTAAAATACTTTCAGCAACACTAACATCAATATGTACCCATCCTGTCCCCCATCAATGACCAAAGGACACCACTTTTTAAAACTAAGCTAGCCAGGGGCGCCTGGGTGGCTCAGATGGTTCAGCGTCTGCCTTCGGCTCAGGTCATGATCTCAGAGTCCTGGGATCGAGCCACGTGTCGGGGAGGGGGGGGTCCCTACTCAGCAGGGAGTCTGCTTCTCCCTCTCCCCCTGCTTGTGTGCTCTCTCTCTCTCTCTCTCTCTTTCTCTCAAATGAATAAATCTTAAAAAATAAAATAAAACTAAGCTAGCTGAACTCATGGTTGCTGGCATCATTAGCCCACGCTCTACCCAACTGCAAAGTAAAACGTGTTTAAACCAGATTTCTTTAAATGACATTATTTTGTTATTTTGTAACTGTCTAAATGAGAAATCACTCTAATCCCAAATGTACACTAGCCTATCCTCCCTTTTCTACATCTATCAAATAGCCGTGCAACAATTAGACCAAAAAAAAACAAAAACAAACAAACCCACCAAGAAACAAAAAACAAACATCACTTACCAGTAGCACAGATGGCTTTGTAAAGCAAATAAATATTCATTAAAACTTTCAATGGGCTTCTCTTGTAGCACGTAGTCAATGCGCTGTCCTCCATTCAGCATTCCCACATTGATGGGTGGGACTTCTTCTTTAACTGCCACAGGGGTCTCTTCTGTGTTAACATCTGGACATAGAAGAACCATAATAACAATCTAAAAGCTTCCAGCCCTCCAAGATTGTCCTTACTTCCCCTCAGACTACCAAGTTTACAGTAGGATGAGGTAATCTCTGCTCAGAAAGCTTTCTGCACCTTTTTCCTCTCAAGCCCCTTAAAGCTTCTCCTCAAGTCACACTGATTTTGTTCAATCCCATTTTTTCTTTCCTCTACCTCTGATAGCTAATTCATTTGCCTCTGGTTTATAAACTAAATATAAGTAGGGATAGAAATCTTTAAGCAGTTGAAAATTAAAGCAAAAAGAATGCAACATTAACTGTGAAATCAAGAGGAGAGTATACTAGCTAGTGCCCAGCTAGGCAAATAAAACTGACCAATGAATACACAGACATTGCCCTATTAAAGCAAGGTGCTTCACAGAAGAGGCTCCTAACACAACTCCAAGAGTGTCCAAGTGAGGGTTGTCTTTTAAAACCTCTTTACCAGGTATTCAGCTTCTCTTGACATTTTTCCTCACAAATAATGTTTTTCCATAATTTGTGACTATTAAATAATAGAAAAGACTAGCAGAGCTGAAGGCCCATTAGGGCTCACTGTATTGGTCCTATACCATGAGTAAGAAATACACACCATGGAGTTACTCTTATCTGACCAAATGTAGGATATCAAAGTGTACAGTATCACTGACCACTCAGCTTCTCTGAACTTGATTCAGATTCTGCTTCAGTTTCTTCTGTAGTTTCTGAAGCCTGTAAGGCAGGGTATGGAGCTCTGGTAAAAGACTTCCAGGCCATCCGCAGTGAACCTAGCAAGTTGTTCTTAAGGTCCATACTCATTCTGGTCAAGCCCTCTCTCAATTCTGAAACATATTTGAATAAAGAACATTACATGGTTTACAAAGGGTTTAGGGTCCAACACAGTTAAAGTGAATGAGGTCCAGTCAGTTTGCAATGACCAGATAGTCTAGAATTACAAGTTCTGTACTCAGATTTACCTAAGTGCATTCGCTTCCTGCCTTTATGATGTGGGATCAGCATTGGCTCAAATTCCACTCCTGGGACCACCATCGGTTCAATCCTATAGGCCACAGGATCAAACTACACAGGAAAAATAATAGCTACAGATACCTCTGCTGAAGAAAGACAGTCTTACAAACTGTGTATCAGGCAAAAATAATTATAAGCTCATAAAAAAACAAAAAAACAGTTGTTTTGCCCCATCACTTTCAGATTCACACTACTATAAATTGTCTCATTACCACAAAATAGTATAGAAAAAAGCAAATCAACACAACAGAAAGTTATATGCTCTTTATCAATAAGCTCTAATATTCAGGTAAAAACACAAGAGCTGTCCAATGCTTACAGGGTGATAGATATTGAAGAAACCTTTGCATGTTGGAAATTTATAGTTGGGATCGATTCTTTTAAGTCCTCGGACAGTAAGGAACATTCCAATGGGAGATCCAAAGGCAAAGAATATTTCTGGTTTGTAGATGAGCCGGGGGTATTTTACAGACACCTGGAAAGAGGATATAAAATACCTCTCACTGGTAACAAAAGTGACATCTGTTCCTACCATACCAATGGCAGGCAATAAAATGACTCAAGAGAATTAATTAGTATTGTTACCTGCCCAATACCAACATCCAGATAGTCACCATTTCCAGTAGCGTCGGTTTTACTGCAGAAGCCTGATTCTTTGGGGATATTAGATATAGTCACCCCTGAAGCTGGCTGCAGGGTTGGTCTATTAATACCCTGAAGAATAAAATAATTCTGTGGAGCTGTTATGTTGTAAAAATATCCAAAGAATTATACAGTTTTTCACTGATTTGAAAGGACACTTAGGAAAGTTTTGAATAATTCTAGGAAGAGTCTCAGAAAACAAGATAAAGCTGATGAAAACAAAAGTTGTCTTAAGTGATGAATTGACATCCCTACATTCTCTAAATCAATGAAAGATGTACAGAGCTATTTGGGCGGCAGTTGAAACTTTAGGCGACCATTGTAAGAGAAACAACAGCAGAGCATCATGAAAAGGAATGCCAAGGGCTGTTAAAGGGTTCAATGAAGCACAATGCCCTTTTAAGGAGTAGAATGTCTCTATGGGTATAGAAAATGATACAGATACCGGGCCAAGAACTGGGCCTTAAATAAGAACTAAGCAATCTGCTTCAAAATTGAAAAATAACTACTAAGATATGGAAAGGAATTTAGTGGCCGAAAAAACTGAATGTAAAAGTACTATTACAACCTAAGTTCATTATTCTAAAGTAAAAGAAGCCAGTCACAAAAAGCCACATACTGTATAATTCCATTCAGAGGAAATGTCCAGAACAACAAAATCCATAACAACAGAAAATAGACCAGTGGTTCACAGGAGGGAGGAATGGGGAGTGACTGCTAATGGGTACGGGATTTCTTTTTAGAATGATGTAAATGTTCTCAAATTAGATAGTGGTAATCATAACACAACTCTGTGAATACACTAAAAACGACTGAATTGTATACTTTAAAAGGGTGAATTTTATGGTATATGATATGAATTATCTTTGAATAAGGCGGTTATGAAACCCCAAAAAAAAATAAAAGGAAAAAAATGGAATGGTGGGAAGACTCCAGGGGAGACAACACTTCTGAAGCTAACAACATTTTTTAATTGATATAATTAAGAAAATGTGTTTGGGGCACCTGGGTGGCTCAGTCGTTAAGCATCTGCCTTTGGCTCAGGTCGTAATCCCAGGGTCCTGGGATCAAGCCCCTCATCGGGCTCCCTGCTCCGTGGGAAGCCTGCTTCTCCCTCTCCCACTCCCCCTGCTTGTGCTCCTGCTCTCGCTCTCTCTCTCTCTCTCTCCTTCATATAAATAAATAAAATCTTTAAAAAGAAAATGTGTTTAATTTCAAAAGGAGAGCCAAAGATCAGTTAACAGAATTGCTTAGCTGCCTAAACACCTCACAAAGCACAAGGATATAAGGATGTCAAAAATCATTTAATCCTACAAGCCATATTAAGCACATACCATTGAATTTTTTCTGGTCCTAAAGTAGTTTAATATCTTCTTTCTTGGTCCTAAGGGAATTCCCATTTCCTGAAGATCTTTGTCAGTACATAAAGCCTAGGCACAGAAAATCAAATATCCTTATTTCTAGGCAAAATAAAATGAATTAAATGTCCTGTTCTCTGAGAGGAATAAGACCTAAGCACTATCATTCTCTGCTTTACATTAATAGGGCTCCCTAGTGGTACAACATCATTAATAATTTTGAGAAGAGTACTTTATTCATAAAAGCCTAAAGAAGAATAACAAGTACCAATACTATAGTATCAATGCTACAGTAATACAGATGACATCGTATTATATATATATGTAATATATACCCTACAGAAGTGGGTATCTACCTGCATGACACAAGAACACTCCTTGATTTCCATGCTTAGATGTCACATTCCTGAGAAAGATTATATCCCTAACTCATGAACATAAGCAGTAAGAATATACAGCAAACACTGAGCATGAAACAAACTTAGAACTTACCACAGCTGTAATGAATTATGTTTTATTATTTAATATGTGTCTTCCCCACTAAGCCATAAACATAATGATGTTTATGTTTATATAACATGTTTATGGTTTACATATCTTACTGACCACTCTATCTCTAGTACTTGGTAGAACATGCCTGATCATATAAAGCATTCACTAAATACCTATTAAATGAATGAATGTATTGCAAGCCTGAAAAAAAAGCACAAAAAAGGTGGCAGAAAAACCAAAAACAAATAAATAAGCAAATATCAACAGCAGAGCCCCTGAAGTATAACAGAAAAGAAGCCGGGATAATTAGCAGTCATTTACTCTGACTCTCTTTTCTGAGCTACGTTGTTCTTCAGCCTTTGCTCTATCTCTATATGTTTGTCAATATGGCTTCTCTGAACTCTGCTCTCCAACAAAGCAAAGATCACTTCATAAGACAAAAACACACAGATAATGCTAAAGGACATTACTAATGATAACAGAGTTTTTATGACAAAAGTGCTTCTAAAGGGCAGGCTCTTAATCAGCTGTAAGATGAAGATAAGCGTAAAAATACTAAAAATGGTATAGCATAAAGTTTTAAAAGATTATTTTTACCAGAGCTTCCTTATCTACTTTCTCCTTCTCAAAGGTATTAAAGAATTCAGAGAGTTGAAGTTTCTTCAAACCTTCCTCTAGAGTCAGTGTGTCTCCTTCATCCACAATATTTGGTGCATCCTAAAAATTAAATTGTAAAGCTCATATTCTCTAAATTCATTTAGATTGTCCTGTATTAGTACTACTAGCAATAAAAATAATGTACTACATAAGAGTTCTATATAGATATACTTAGTTTAAATAAATTGTAATTTATACAAAATTTAAATTAAGTAGTTAAACTCTAAGTGTTGCAACTTTAGTTGAAACAATGTTTTTAAATAAATGATTATCAAGGTGTTTCTTCATCTTTGTTAACAAAACATTTATTGAGTTCTTATTATGTAAAGAGTGTTTAAGACATAAAACAATCTAAAATAAAGCCCCTGTCCAGGAAGAACTCACAAAAAAAGTCTAAAATCTAAAAATCTGTCCTAAGAAATGGTACAAGAGAAGTATATCTGTATATCTAAATTACCTTTTCACTGTCCATATCCCCCAAAGATTCTTTCTGATTTGTTAGTATATCAAACAATATAAGCGAACCTAAAATAGAAGAAAGGACAATTTCTAAGTATTGGCACTACATAGCTTTTATACAAAAAGTATTACGCCAAATGTAGCAAAACCTATGAAGCAGGAAGTCTTTCTTTCCAATCCACCACCGCCCTTCCAACCGCTTCCAAATTCTTCATCACAGACCAGTTCTAGACCTCTAAATCTGATATGGATAAAAGACATAGTACTTCAAAAACAGGTGTCCTTAATATGTGATAGTGCTCTCTGGTCACAGAGAATTAATTTGTTACCTAAGCTATGACCGGCAATGGATACACCCCCTTTGAAATCAGGGTTCCTCTGAAGAAAAAGTGTATATATTCGGTTCATTTCAGAAGCAACTGTGTCCACTATAGTCTGACAGTAGGTGGGGCTATTGTAGAAGAAGACGTCCAGAATTGTGTCATTGGTGAAGTGCCTTAGGCGGTTAATGCTGGGCAGAGTTATTCGCTGCAGATCTCTGACAAAAAAAAAAAAAGGTTTTTTAAGCAGAAAACCTAATACATTCCATAACTTCCTCTAAGTTATTACCCAGCTTACCCTTCAAGCTTAGACTTAGATATTTAAAGATACAAGAGACAAGTATCTATTAATAAGAAGTACAAAGGACTCAGAGACATGTTTAATTAAGTCAAAACGATGTGATCAGCAAGTCAGTGAGAATTTCTACAAGACAAATACCAGTTTCTTCAATACATAAATTGCAAGGAAATAAGAGATGGAAAGGTAATCAAGAGATTAAAAGAGACTTAAAAGATGTATCAACAAGGGGCTCCTGGATGGCTCAGTCAGTTAAAAGCGTCTGCCTTAAGCGAGGTCATGACCCCAGGGTCCTGGGATCGAGCCCCGTGTCGGGCTCCCTGCTCAGTGGGGAGTCTCCTTCTTCCTCTACCTCCTTCTCCCTCTGCTTGTGCTCAATCTCTCTCTCTCTGTCAAATAAATAAAATCTTTAACCTAAATAAAGTGTGTGTGTGTGTGTGTGTGTATAAACTACAACATTTACTAAGACAATTGGAAATTTGAACACTGTATATTTGCTGATATTAAGAATTTCTTTAGGGGCGCCTCAGTGCTCAGCAGGCAGTCTGCTTGTCCCCTTTCCTTCTGTCCCTCCCCCTGCTCGTGCAAGCTCTCTCTCTCAAATAAATAATCTTTAAAAAAAAAAAAGTTTTTTTAGGTGTGATAATGGTGTTATGGTTAATATATTTTAAAAAGTTCTTTCCAATATACAAACAAACATTTATAGATGAAATGATACAATATCTTAGGATCTGGTTCAAAAATAATATGGTGGCAGGATGGACAGTAGACAGAGGTTGAAATATAATGGATAGAGCAGAACTGGCCATGTGTTGAGGCTTGTTTGCCCTGAGTAATCATAATCTGTACATGAAGATTCATTATATAAGCTATTTTTTTTTACAAAATTCTCTATAATAAAGGATTTTTTTTAAAGATTTTATTTATTTATTTAATTGACAGGGAGAGAGAGAGAGACAGCATAAGAGGGAACACAAGCAGGGGGAGTGGGAGAGGGAGAAGCAGGCTTCCCGCTGAGCAGGGAGCCCAATGTGGGGCTCGATCCCAGGACCCTGGGATCACGACCTGAGCTAAAGGCAGTAGCTTAACCAAGTGAGCCACCCAGGTGCCCCATATAATAAAGGATTTTTAAAGACAGAAAATACAAGATGATTTTTCTAGAATTCTCAGCATTAAGGTTTTTTGATCACAAGTCAGCTGATAAATGGATCTGCTCCCTCTCTCAATGCAGAATTTCTGAAAGCTGAAAGAGAGACTGCCAGATGCCAAAGGCAAACAGAACTCATATCTCAAAAAGGAAAACCATGCTGACATTATCCAAATCAACTTCCAGTTAAAGCTTTCTCAAAATACCCAGAAAGAGTCCTCAAAGATTCAACAGCTTCTGTAGTTTAGAGGGCAATTTGCCTTAGGAACCTCTTAGCATCAGCTCAAACATGAAGAATGTGAACTCCTTAACTAGCAACACAATACAACATCTGGCACATGGAATATGCTCAAATCATACAGTATTAAGAACTGAGAGACAAAGAATCAGAAAAGTCATTTTCAAGACCAACACGGAAATAATACTATTTCCTCCAGAAAAGCATTTGCCATTCTACCCTAGAACTATATTATGAACACACTTCTTTCTGGAGAGCCTATAGCTCTCCAAAATATCCTTAACATAAGGCAATCTTCTCTGACATTACCATAAAACCTACAAACAAAACTGGGTTTGTAACTTAAGAAAGCCATCACTTAAAAGTTATACGAATTATACCTCTAGTTATAAATGCTAATAATTTAATGTTTGGGGATTTCCTTTTTTTTCCCAACATGGACAAGTATTATCTAAATATGATCACAAAAGGAACAACAAAATACTTTGTACATCCTGAGTTAGGCTGGCTTTGACATCTAAAGACAGAAATGCTTATACACTATAGGAAGAAAGCAATGTTTGGTTTTAGCATGTAGATACTACTGAGCTAATAAAACATACTAGAAGATACACACAGTTCTTTACTCCTAATCAGGCTAGTTAAACCAAGGGATTGGTCAGCATTTAATGATGTATCTCTAAGAAAAGACATAGAAGTATAAAAAACTTCTCATTGAACAAATTTTTATATAATCAGCTATAGCACAAACATCCCAACCATATCAATGATCAGAAAACGCATTACAATCTTAGTTAACAACCAAAGACATAAGGTATTACTCACACATCCACACCAGTAGAATGCAAAGGACTATGCCAGTTGACTGGAAGAAATTCTACCCTCCCAATCTGCTGATTTTCTTGGGCTTTCTTAAAATGTGTCTGTAGCAGGTTCAAGGAAACACTGCGAAAATCGTTAACTGGAAAAGAAATTAACTTATGCATCACCAGGGAAGCAATGAATTCACAGAATAAGGATGCAATAGATAATGTAATTATACTCTCTCCATTGGCTTAGAACACATATTTACTTGAGTCAAAAACGGCAAACAGTAGTGTTCAGAAAATATTATCAGTGCACAAAAGCTGTTCCCTTACCACAGAACTTTATTATAAAAAACATTTTCTCTAAAGAGAAGCTAACTTCAAAACTGTGTCATGGGAACGATTTCAATTTTTTAAAAAAGGAAAAAATTACATGACTGTGTCAATTGGCCTCACAGTTAGATTCCTAACTAACTTTCTGGTTCTTATAAACAACCAGTAACCAATATTTTATATTATAAAAAAAAAAAAACAACTGCTATTTGAAATTCATACTACATCAGTCTCTTAACCTTCCAGAAGGTTTACGCTTAGAAGCATTACCCACTAGGAGAAGATTCCCAAGTTGGTACATACTCTAAATATGTACAATTAAGTTTTAGAGGACATTACCTTTCAAAATCAAGTTATACTAATGACCTAAATATTCTAAATAGAATATCAAGAGCTTTACCACACTAGTGAATTACAAAAATGATTGTTGGTTCTGTTATTTTTTTTTTTTTAAGATTTTATTTATTTGACAGAGACAGAGATAGCAAGAGCAGGAACACAAGCAGCGGGAGTGGGAGAGGGAGAGGCAGGCCTCCCCTCGAGCAGGGAGCCCAATGCGGGGCTCGATCCCAGGACCCTGGGATCATGACCTGAGCCGAAGGCAGATGCCCAACGACTGAGCCACCCAGGCGCCCCCTGTTATTCATTTAAACTATATCATCGGGGCGCCTGGGTGGCTCAGTCATTAAGCGTCTACCTTCGGCTCAGGTCATGATCCCAGGGTCCTGGGATAGAGCCCCACATCGGGCTCCCAGCTCAGCGGGAAGCCTGCTTCTCCCTCTCCCACTCCCCCTGCTTGTGTTCCCTCTCTCGCACTCTCTCTCTCTCTCCGTCAAATAAATAAATAAAATCTTTAAAAAAATAAAAAGTAAACGATATCATCTTTTTGGTTCCCTTTAAATTTGGAATGGTTAGAAAGAGGACCATCAGGGCGCCTGGGTGGCTCAGATGGTTAAGCATCTGCCTTCGGCTCAGGTCATGATCCCAGGGTCCTGGGATCGAGTCCCACATCGGGCTCCCTGCTCCTTGGGAGCCTGCTTCTTCCTCTGCTTCTCTCTCTCTCTCTCCCTCTCTTTCTCCCTCTGTCTCTCATGAATAAATAAATAAAATATTTTTAAAAAAAAGAATTAAAAAAAAAGAAAGAGGACCATCACATTCATAAAACAATTTTATGAGGATTAAGGGCTTGTTCATTCAAGAATTATTAGTTAAGAGTATAAACTATTAGCCTAAGGAATTTACTAGTACTTTAGGTCTAAGTTAAGAAGCTTTACTACCTTGCCACCTGTCTTTATCTCTCCAAATCTTATTATGCAGGTAAGACAAAAGACTAAATAAAAACAACAGCTTACAGGAGCACTAATATTCCCCTTAAATGATTTAATCTTACATGCTTTGCAAACCTACCACACTGTACAATGCTTCGAAAGCGGAGATCACAAGCTGGTCCAATCCCATGGACTACAAAAACCAAGTGATCTATTTGTAAAGGTTCTCCTGTAAATGAAATTAAAAAGAAAAATTATTTCATATAACTAGTCTTATATTCTGTTTATAGTCAAATATTCACAAAGAATAGGCTATAAAGATGGTAAATTAAAATATAAGGTCATTTTCTTTAAGAATTTATTTATTTATTTGAGAAGTGAGGAGAAGGGCAGAGGGAGAGGGACAAGCAGACTCTACACTCAGCAGAGGCTCAATCCCACAACCCTGAGATCATGACCTGAGCCAAAATCAAGAGTCGGTCCCTTGGGCACCTGGGTGGCTCAGTCATTAAACGTCTGCCTTCGGCTCAGGTCTTTAAAAAAAAAAGTCAGTCTCTTAACCGACTGAGCCACTCAGACTCCCTAAGCAGATCATTTATTTATTTATTTTAAAGATTTTATTTATTTATTTGACAGAGAGAGAGAAAGCGAGAGAGGGAACACAAGCAGGGGGAGTGGGGGAGGGAGAAGCAGGCTTCCCGCCGAGCAGGGAGCCCGATGCGGGGCTAGATCCCAGGACTCTGAGATCATGACCTGAGCCTAAGGCAGACGCTTAACGACTGAGCCACCCGAGTGCCCCCAAGCAGATCATTTAAAGGACACAAAACAGTCCTATATTTTACTTAGTAAAAATACAGTGATTTTACTGTGTTTCTAATTTATCTTGACATAAATCTGTAAAAAAATTTTTTAAGGCTTTAAACTTTTTATTTTGAAATAACTGCAATCTTACAGAAAACATGAAAGAATAGTATAGACACTCCCACATACTTTTTATAGATTCAAAACTTTAACCTGAGATTTGCTTTATTATTCTCTATGTGTATGTGTTTATACACATTTATTTTTCTGAACCATTTGGAAGCAGGTTGCATATATTATCAGACTGTACACATCATACCTCTTTAAATACTTAACCCTTTAAATATTTTAATACATATTTCCTAAGAATATTTTCTTAAATAACCAGTTATCGGGCGCCTGGGTGGCTCAGTTGGTTAAGCAACTGCCTTTGGCTCAGGTCATGATCCTGGAGTCCCAGGATTGAGTCCCGCATCGGGCTCCCTGCTCAGCGGGGAGTCTGCTTCTCCCTCTGACCCTCCCCCCTCTCATGCTCTCTATCTCATTCCCTCTCTCAAATAAATAAAATCTAAAAAAAAAAGGTTTTAAATAACCACAGTTATCAAATTCAGGCAACATAACATTGGTAGGATACTTTTATCTAATATTCCATTTTTATCAATTATACCAATAATGTATGGTGTGTATATAAACCCTAAATTTTTAAACTCACCTTTTTAGTTTTTA
Source organism: Callorhinus ursinus (assembly GCF_003265705.2). Lineage (NCBI taxonomy): Eukaryota > Metazoa > Chordata > Mammalia > Carnivora > Otariidae > Callorhinus > Callorhinus ursinus. The sequence goes on along the minus strand of NW_027397079.1, from coordinate 35,086,756 downwards.
TTTTTTTTAAGTTTTTCTTTATTTAAGTAATCTCTACACCCAACATGGGGCTCGAACTTACAACCCTGAGATCAAGAGTCATATACTCCTCTGACTGAGCCAGCCAGGTGTCCCCAAACTCATCTTTTTAAATTATAGTAAGTCTAAGACAAGCCATCTCCTCTCAGAGATAAAAGGAATTTTATAATCCAGTTAAATATATTATAAAACCAACCATAAATGGCCCTAGCTAGATAGCAATGGATAACCATCAAAGTTCTACTGAAGAAGTTTTCCTTAGTTCACGATCTTCAAGAACAGGAGTTACCAGAAATTAATTTTTAATCAAACAGGTGGAATCACACTTCTTAAAATTAGAACTACATCAGTTCATTTGTACCAAGTGACTTCTTGATTAGTACTGCCAAATTTTACCTATTCCACAATATATATACTTAGCAACCTTAAAACAGATTTTTATATCTATTAAGATTCTTAGTGGGGCACCTGGGTGGTGCAATCGACTAAGTTTCAGCTCAGGTTGTGATCTCAGGGTCATGAGATGGAGCCCCACCTCCAGCTCCACACTCAGCGCAGAGTCTGCTTGAGATCTCTCTCCCTCTCCCTCTGTCCCTCCCGCTTGCGTGCTCTCTCTAAAATCAATCAATAAAAAAAAAAGATTCTTAGTAGATGAAATGATGCTAATCTTAACTCATAAGCCCATATGACTAAATCATTTTTAAGCCTTGAGGTAATCCAAAACCATAGAAAAAGGTCATAATTTAAGTCATAAATAAGTACATCAGAAGAAAAAATAAACAACATTACCACAATGAATGTCAACAGAGATGTTCTCAACCCCTCTCTTCACTGTTCTTGGTCGACCCTGTTCAGTGGGTGTTGAACCCCATTCATCAGACCCTGCAACTGGCTGGTAATGCACCATAAGCTTAAATAGAAAAGATGAGAGCAATAAATATATTCTACATTATAGACATCTCTATTTATACACTCTGAGGGACAGGAACATGTCTTTCAAAACAGAATATATAGTCAGATCTCAAGTGGAATTTTGATATGCAACTCTGATGGCTTGAAATGAAAACCCTGAAAATACAGTAGGCCAATGTTGTACATGTTACATACCTTACGATTTTGTCAATTATACCTCAATAAAGCCAAAAAAAAATATCACGCTAACATCTTTCAATAATACCCTACACATGTAAAATATAAAATATGCCCACATAATGGGTCAGTGATATTCTTAATGTACAGTGGCATAATTTTCTCTAAGCAAATTCTTTTGTATAAGGTGAAGGAGGTAAAAAATAGTGGCAGTGGCTACAAGTTTCATAATTGTGAATGCAATGTAAAAATTTCCAAAGGGTACCCTAAACAGAATCCCCATGAAAAAGAAACCAATTAAGTTCCCCTTAGGAATGCAATTAACCCTTAATCCCACATGAAAGGCTTAATTTGCTTTACCTTTGGATTGTGTAATATAATAATTTCTCTGTTGGGAGACTCCAGTTTCTTTTTCCACTCATCCAGAGTTACAGCAAGCTTGTACGTTTCCTTAAGAGAAAACACATTTCTTTAGATTTCTCTAATAGCTTTTCTATTAAAACTTAACTTTTTTTTACAAGAATACTGCTACATAAACAATTACATAAGAATATCCGACTCCTATTTATCAAATATTTGAAAATGCTTTTAAAATTACAACAGATAACAGTAAGTCACTCCTACTTTTATCATCTAGACTAGATAAAATCACTGTTCACATTTGATATACTTCTTTCAATAGTATTAATGTCTACTCCAATTTAAAGAAACCAAATTTCAGACTGTTTCCAGAGCCAGAAAAATAAAAGGCTGAAAAGACCAATCCTGTGGTCATAATTTAAATATTATTAACAATGATCACCTTCAGGGAAAAAATTTTAACTTAAAGGCGTAACAGTTTACATAGTAATTTAAAATCTGAAAAGAAAACTACTTTATCTTGAAACTAACTTGCAAAAGAAATGCTATACATGTGATCCAGACAGAACCAAACTCTTTCTAGAAATTTCACAAAAATAAGTCACAAGAAAAGATTATTAAATAAGAGAAGAAAAAAATGAAAATAAGTGAAAAGGGGTCAAAGAAATACCTCTAATACTTGGCTGAAGCTCTCTGAGTAGGGAACATACTTATTATCTTTGTCTCCCTTGTAAAACCAGGTACATCGTCTCACTTCCGATGCTAGCTCATCCCAGTATACAGCATACCGCATCCTCTCCCCCAAATGCACATCATATCTGCCCCCATCAGTGGGGACAACTCTCCCATTACAATCTTTTCCTATCAAGGATTGGAAAGGGGGAAAGAAGTACATATATAAAAATAAATCTCCCAAAATACAATTCTGAGTTATACTCTAAATAGTGTTATGAGACATAAGAATGAACATTTTCTACTTGGCTAAACATTAAGCAAAACGGAATTGCATTTTTTCACTACTTCCCAAGCCATCAAAACCATTCTTGGTTTTAATGATACATGAAAAAGATAATACCCCTACACTGTTTTGTTCTTTTTCTGAGAGACAGTCATGTCCCATTAAAGAAACAAAAGTATATAAGGGTTTTCTGAATTTTTCGCTTGAGGAGCCAAAAAGTAAATTAACAACCATGACCATCATGATGATAAAACAGTTACCAGTGTCATTCTTCTTTCATAAAGGAAGAAAAAACAAGTGACAAGTTAAAGAATTCATTCTTTTGCAATGTGACATGCCCCCATTCTTCATAAACAAAAACTGAAACATATGCTGGAACATAAGAAATATTATTAAAGGGCGTCTGGGTGGCTCAGTTGGTTAAGCAATTGCCTTTAGCTCAGGTCATGATCCTGGAGTCCTGGGATCAAGTTCCGCATCGGGCTCCCTGCTTATCAGGGAGTCTGCTTCTCCCTTTGACCCTCCCCCCCCACCCTCTCATGTGCTCTCTCTCTCTCTCTCTTTCTCTATCAAATAAATAAAATCTTTAAAAAAAAGAAATATTAGATAACTCCGCAGAAATTACAATAAGTACTATTTTCAAATACAGACCAAATTCTTAAATATTATAAATTGACTGGTTAGTAGTGCAAAACTTCTATTTCTATATAAAAATGCTACAGAAGAGAGAACTGCAAAAAAATATGCTACAGAGAGAACTAGAAAAAAATCTAATATTTTTAATAGCATTCAATATAAGAACTATTATATTAGACTGAGAGAAATAGTCTTAATCTATTAAAAGTCATCATTTTCATCCTACCAGAACCATATGCCTCTTCTAGCTGCTGTGAATCCTCAGAGTTGAAAGGAATCCATGTCTCCTTAGAATCTATTATTTTACAATAAAACCAATGAGGAGAAACTGGCTCATACAAACTGCCAGCATCCATGTCTAGTAGTTCAAAGGAACTACATGAGTTTGGTGACGGGGATGGATCTGACTGGGACAATTGTTGCTGGTGTGATTCCACTGATGACATTTCGCTCTCTAAAAGACAAGATATAAGAAAACTATCGGGAAAAATCATTTTTCTTCTATTAACAGTGACATTTCTCTCTCTCTCTCTCTCTCTCTCACACACACACACACACACACACACACACAACTGGTCATTTTAAGGTGCCATTTCTGGAAAAAAAAATCTCAAGAAATAATGTATAAATTAACAGCTGGATTTGAGGGGAAGCTTTAAACAGAATGCTTCTTATAGTCAGACCAACCACTTTACACTGATTTCCCAATTTCCCAATTCTTTCAGAAAACTGCATGGCTTTTAAACAGACAAACCAAAGGGGCGCCTGGGTGGCTCTGTCAGTTAAGCATCTGCCTTTGGCTCAGGCTCAGGTCATGATCTCAGGGTCCTGGAATGGCTTCGGGCTCCCCGCTCTGCGGGGAGTCTGCTTCTCCCTCTCCCTCTGCTCCTCCCCCTGCTCCTGCTCTCGCTCACTCTCTCTCTCTCAAATAAATACAATTTTAAAAATAATAACTTTAAAAAAAGTTTCAGAAGAAGAAGAATCAGAAGAAACACATGGTTAAAAACTTGATTGCAACAAAACATCCTACCCCAATTTCCATCTAAGTCTATTGCTAAAGGCAAAAAATTTACTCCAACTGTCTTACCTAGATTTTAGGTTCCAGGCCCCTATCATTACACACTTACGTGATCATTGGAATCTTAAAATATTGAAAGTAAAACTATTCACTTAAGAACCTGTCACCTTTTTTTTTTTTAAGGTTTTATTTATTTCACAGAGAGAGACACAGCGAGAGAGGGAACACAAGCAGGGGAGTGGGAGAGGGAGAAGCAGGCTTCCCGCCGAGCAGGGAGCCCGATGCGGGGCTCGATCCCAGGACCCTGGTATCATGACCTGAGTTACCCAGGCGCCCGAAGAACCTGTCACCTTTTATTGATCCTTGAAGTGTACTTAATTAGCGACTAGGGAACGAATTCTGAAAACACGAACCCTAGTTTGAGCCACTGTGCGCACGCGCGCACCCACTCACACCATCCAGGTCTCAGGAGAAAAGTAACAAGTGACCTCAAAAGCCTCCTTCTCTTAAAGACGACTCTGACCTATATGGTCCTGCCCCTCCAACACTCAGACCACTTGGCAAGGAACACTGCACACACCGAAGTGTACTCAACCTGAGGGGAGTGAGCATTGTTGGTATCTCAGCACCGAGCGCAGCCGGATGGCAAACACCTGGCCTCCTCTGAGCGAACGCTCGCCTGGCTTTCGGCCACTTTATCCTAGCACCAATTTACCTCCGCCACCTTGGCGCGTCCCTCTCCCCCACGACCCTGGGCCTCCTGCAGCCCAGATCTGGGACCTCAGAGCTCGGGGACTTGCATCCTCCCGCTTCCAGCCCTGCAGAGAGGAGCGGAGCCACCGATGGAACAAGGTAATTTCCCGGTGCCTTAGAGCGCAGTCCGTACAAAGGGAAGCCTGGCCGCTTCACCCGGACCGAGGTCACCCCCCACCCCGGGGTGGTTCTCCCAACACCTCCCTTCTCTGCCTCAGGCATCGCGTCCTCCTCCGCCCCCGGCATCCCCATCCCGCAGTGCCTCCAACCCGCAGCCCAGCGGGGCCTCCCTCCGCCCAGCCGCCCACCCCAACACGCCATCACGGACTCACCTGACAGCTCCGCTGCCTCTCACACACTCCTGCCCTCGCTGAGGGGGGCACGACATGTCCCCGCGGCGGCCTTTCCCCCGAGCGCAGGCGGGGCGGGGCGCAGCAGGGCGGAGCCTGTGGCCCCGCCGGGCTCGTGCCCAACACTGGGCTCCACTGCGCTCCCAGCGGGCGAGCAGCGGGTCCGGCTACTGAGAGCAAAGGTGAGGTAGCGAGGACCGCGGCGTGGAAGCGATGGGTGGGGCAAGGAGGGCCGCAGGAGTCTGGCAGGAAGTGTCGCGAGAGGTGGGAGGAATCGCGCGAGATGTGGCTCCTTCCTGCGGGCAGGGAGCCGAAGCGCTGGGCGTGCGGGCGGTGCGTGGGGCGTGCCCTCCGCTCTGAGCCGGCGTGCGGAATCTCCGTCTGAGGTCGGAGGTCTTTGAAAGGTAGGGTTGGGGGTAAGACATTATAGGTGTAAGGGAGCATTTTGAGTTTCAGTGAAAGAAAGCTTCTTCAGAATTAACCAGCCCTGCCTCCTCACTTGGTAGACTAGATGGGAAAAGAGGCGCGCTGACCCTGGTACTACTCTAACTGTACTAAAGGGCCAGGAAAGATGCGGAGAACCCGAGGGAGACGCAGATGCCACGCCGCTAGTGAGCCAATTGGACTATACGGCGCTAGCTAGCAGCAGCTTCCACTTCTGGGTGTGGAGGAAAATGGATACTATTGGCACTTGCAAAGAAGAAAGTTTATCTCGGGCGCCTGGGTGGCTCAGTTGGTTAAGTGACTGCCTTCGGCTCAGGTCATGATCCTGGAGTCTCGGGATCGAGTCCCACATCGGACTACCCGCTCAACGGGGAGTCTGCTTCTCCCTCTGACCCGGACCTCTCATTCTCTCTCTCTCTCAAATAAATAAAATCTTTAAAAAAAAAAAAATAAAGTTTATCTCTGGGGCTTTGCCCCCCTCCCCCTTACATTTCTTAGCATTTCGAGGCTGCCAAAAAGATACGTGTAAAAAAATGTAGAGGTGAGCTTCACCAGATTTAAAAGCTGCACGAGGTTGGAAACGAGATATTTTTGTCCAAACACGACGATATAATTGAGGTGAAAAGTTTAAATGAATTTCTCACAGTCATGAAGCCAATAGCCCTGCCCTGCTCTCCTGAGTATTTAGTTTTCTGGAAGACCTCAGCTCCTTTGAGTATTCAGTAAGATGCTTGCCTATTTTCTAACTAGTTTATAGGGCAAGGATTCAGGGAAGTTTTTCAGTTTTGTTATTTCTTCAGAAACCGAGAAAAAAGAATTTTTATAACACATGAATTCTCTTACAGGTTAACAGCCACACACAAATATCCACAAGTTTACTTATATGTTCTGAAACTTACAACACCTAAAAAGCTTCCGCTTCCCAGGGAGAGGGTAAGGAATGCCAGAGTTGTCCCATTCTCTAGACTCTTGTCAGATGACTAGCTAATATCATAGACTAATAGGAGCTAGCATTTACTGAGCTCTTACTACTTCTAGGTAGGCAAGTGTAATCCCATTTAGTCCTCACCACAACTTGAAGTAGACTATAGTTCTATTTGCAAAGGTAAAATGACTTAACCAAAGTCATACTATCAGCAAGTGATGGACCCAAAATAGCAAACACAGTGTCTGTCTTCAGAGCCTGCACGTTAAGTAACTTACTTAAAGACAAAACCAGACCTTGAATTTAGGTCCTCTATCTCCAAATCTCTGTATCCGTAACAGCTGTTCTCAACTTTTTTGGCCTCAGGAACCCTTTACACTATAATTAAGGACCCTAAAGTGTATTATGTAGGTTATATCTATTACTGTTTGCTAGAAATTAAAACAAATTTAAATGTTTACTAATTCATTTAAAATAACATTAAAAACCCGTTTCTTATAAATAAATTTTTAACGGAAAAATAACTATTTTCCAAAATGAAAAAATCAGGGGAAAGAATGACATTGCTTTACATTTTTGTAAATTTCTTTAATGTCTGGTTTAGTAGAAAATTGTTAGATTCTCATAGTTACTTCTGCATTCAAACTGTTACAACTTTAGTTTTGGTTGAAGTATATGAAGAAAACTCAGCTTCCCTCAACTATGTCGTTGGAGAAAAGTATTTTAACAGCCTCTTCAGATAAAATTCAACAAATGGTGGCTTCTTAAAGGTTAGTTGCAATATGGAACCTGAAAACATATCAGTGAAGATTTTGTACTCTGATACATTAAAATCCATTGGTCTATCTTGCACTTTGAATGGCTTTTACCTATACATGATTTATGACATCAAACATTGGTTATTTGGAAAATATCAGTTCACAGTGCTATTCAGTCTTCCAAATGTTAACACATTTCATTATACAATATATATTTTTTTAATTCCCACCGGTCTCATTGGAAGAGCCTTTAAGTATTGGGAAGCTGTCAAGCTCTTAGTAAATAAAAGTTCTCTAAAGTCTGCTTTTTTCTTAAAGGGTCACATTTTATCATTGGCAACAAATACTGTCAGTTGTTTTCCTTGAAGTAAAAAGCTCACTTTGTTTTCGAGAGGCTCTGTCAAATAGCTAAATCTGACTAGTCCTAGTTCTCTGTTGTACATTTAAGTAAAAATGATGATCCATGAAAACAAGAGTAGCTAGTGCAGTTACCAATTCAAATCACCTGTTAAGTGCTTTTTCCTCAACAGACCAGCATACTTCAGGATGCAGAACTGTTTTAGGCATACTATTTTGTCACACAGAATATGAAAAAGGTGTGAATGCGAGGGTTAATATTTAATAAAATTAATAATTTTTACTTCATGAACAGTATTCTTAAGTGAAATGGGCACTATTTTTATTAGGAACGCATGGCAGTGCACAATACAATGACTGACAGTACAATTTATTTCCACTGCCTTAATTCTTGCTAAGGCGCCAACAGTTTTACCCACCATTGCTTTTGCATCAACAGTGCAAATGTCAGAAACACAGCAAAAAAAAAAGCAAATCATGTCTTAGTATTAATAGTTTTGATCTGGTGATCCCTGAAAGGACCCCAGCATGCGTGGACTACCCTTTGAGAACTACAGCAATTAAATGTGCCCACCCTGCAGCTTGGAATATAAAAGTAATGAATAACACAATACCTACCCTGAAGGAGTTCAGTCTTAAGAGACAAGCAGGTAAACAAATATATCTTGAGTGTCATAACAGATACAGGAGCCAGATACATTGATAGTTACAAAAGAGGGAGTTATCAGAGGTCCAAGCATACCCCCCAGAAATTCTCATTCAGGTTTTTGGTGGGATTCAGGAATCTGCATTTTAAACAAGCACTCCAGATGATTTAGAGGCAGATAGTATGGGACCTACTTGAGATCTCTGAGAAACACTGCCCTAAGCAGTATAAATTTTAGGTTCCCAAAAAGGCTCAGTAGGTAGGTAGGTAGATTCAGAAAAAGAATATTTTATGGTATATCGCTCAAAAAAAATCCCACTTAATTTTCACTGGCTGTTGTTAACAGTTGTACATCAGATCTTTTACCAGAAGAAAAAAAAAACCTTAAAAAGGCAAAATCTGAAACAAATTACCTTTTTCCTTCTAGTGGAGGGGGCAGCAAACTTTTTTCTGTAAAGGGCCAGATAACTGTTTCAGGCTTTCTGGGCCATAAGTTTTCTGTCACAACTAATCAGGTCTCCCACTGTACCACAAAAGCTGCCAGAGACAATAGGTAAAGTGATGTGTGGCTGTGCCCCAACAAAACTTTGTTTACAAAAGCAGGCAGTGGGTTACATTTGGTCTCTGGTGCTAGGCAGTCTGCTGACTCCATGCTCTAAGACTAAAGATAATGCTAATTGCCTGTAAGTTGCCCAAAAAGCAAAAGCAGGAGCCTAAGGTCATAAAACAACTGGATTTCATATCCAAAGTAGGAAAAATTGTGAGGCATCAATTTTGAATTCCCATTTCTTTCCAAAATAAACCATATTTCAGTATTCAAAATGTATGTGTTGAGTGCCTATCAAGGCATTAGGCATAAGGATATATAGTTTTTGGAGGCAGGAGTCCCCAATCCCTGGTGGACAGCTAAGCATCCCAAGTTGAGAACATTCCACAGTTGTCTTGGCTGCTCTGACTATAAAATAACAATAGGACTTCAGGCTGTGATGGTGATTCTCAAACTTCAATAAATAGAAGAATATGCTAAGTAGATTATTTTTATTTTATTTTATTATTTTATTTTATTTGACAGCACAAGCAGGGGGAGTGGCAGGGGGAGTGGCACGCAGGGGGAGAAGCAGCTCAGCAGGGAGCCCAATTGCGGGGCTCAATCCCAGGACCCTGGGATCATGACCTGAGCCAAAGGCAGACGCTTAACCGACTGAGCCACCCAGGTGCCCCGCTAAGTAAATTCTTTAAAATGTAGATTTTTAGATCCAACAGCCAGAGATTCTGATTAACTACAAGAGTTTAATCAGAGGGGTCATGAATCTACATTTTAATCTAGAATATACAGGCTACCGCTATGAGGCAAGGTGCTTAAATTGAGAAACAGAAGACCTGAGCTATAATTTTGGCTATACCACTAACTTTGTTTATAAAATAAGAATGCTAGAACTAGAAGAAACCTTAGTGATTAATAGTGTGATGTTCTCCAACCCAAAGTTGGAGATTTCTCTTAAGTCCATAAATCATTCATGAAAATGCATTGTATTACTTTATAGCCACAATTGAATAGTTCCTGCCCTCAGTTTTAATAATCTTAGAATGTTTTTACTTTGAGGAAAATGATTTATGCTTCCCTTATGATTTTCCTGTCTTCCTGCAATGAGAGCTGTTTTGGAGGCTGATAACCTGAGAACTTCACTTTAAGCTGTGCAGCAAGCTGGCTCTCCTCTAGCTCTTGGAGGTTTCCATCAAGCCAAGGCTTCCTGTTGGCTAGGGTTGTCAGACTGAGCTGTAGGGGCCAATGGCAGGCGGCCCTACCACAGGCCACGTTGGTATATTAATTATTTAAAATAAAAGTTACTTAAGGAGTGCCTGGGTGGCTCAGTTGGTTAAGTGTCTGCCTTCGGCTCAGGTCATAATCCCAGCATACTGGGATCGAGCCCTGCATCGGGCTCCCTGCTCAGCAGTGTTTCTACCTCTCTCTCTGCCCCTCTGCCTGCTTGTGCTTTCTCTCTCAAATAAATAAATAAAATCTTTTAAAATAAAAGTTACTTAAGAGACAGGCTGTGCAAGGACACTCAGACCTTCCTCTGTCCCCGGGAAGCAGGAAATAAGTCTCCCATGGGAAAGGTACCCTCCCTGCACCAGGAGGTACAAGAGACATCCCTATCACCCAGAGATGGGAAATTTACAGCCAAGAAGGCTGTGTAAACAACCCTTGTTACTTTTTACTAACTGACTACCACAGCCCAAATTCTGTTTAGTATTCCTCACTAATTGAACCTCCTAAAGTTTTCTTTGTCCTGTCAATTCCTCACAAATTTGTCTGTCAAAAAAGTATAAATACTTCCTGCCTTGGTCACTTGAGATCTCAATTTCATTATTGGGCCTCCATGCACACATAATAAAACTTTGGTGTTGGGCGCCTGGGTGGCTCAGTTGGTTAAGCGACTGCCTTCGGCTCAGGTCATGATCCTGGAGTCCCGGGATCGAGTCCCACATCGGGCTCCCTGCTCAGCAGGGAGTCTGCTTCTCCCTCTGACCCTCTTCCCTCTCATGCTCTCTATCTCTCTCATTCTCTCTCTCAAATAAATAAATAAAATCTTTAAAAAAAAAAAAAAAAAACTTTGGTGTTTCTCTCCTGTTACTCTGTCCCATGTAAATTTAATTCTTAGCCCAGCTGGAAGACCTTGAGGGTAGAGGAAGAATTTTTCCTTTCCTTCAGAGCCAATGTAAATGTAGCAAACACAAATGTAAAATATAACACTTTTAGAAAAAAAAACAGAAAATCTTCAGGAACTAGGGTTAAATAAACCAGAAGTTCTTAGAGACTTGTCATCAAAAGTCCACTCCCTAAAAAGAAAAAATGATAAATAGGATTGCTTCAAAATTAAAAACTTTTGCTCTGGGAAAGACTCTGTTAAGAGGATTAACAGACAAGTTGCAGACCAGGATAAAATATTTGCAAAGCACACATACGACAAGGGACTTGTCTCTAGAAAATAAAGAATTTTCAAAACTCAACAGTGAATACGATGGAGCCCAAGTTTGGTTTCAATACCATTTTTAGTAACAGGAACCAGGACTTCTTGGAGAAATAACTGATTATAAGACTAGAACAGGAAATATACAAGATGAGCCTGGAGATTCTTCTAGTGCCAGAAAGTAAGGGAAGGGGGTAAAAAAAAAAAAAAAGCCACACACAATGATGGGGGTATGTCAGACCCAACTGAGAGCGCTCCCAATGGCCAAAGCAAGAGAATCTGAGCAACAAAATAAATACGGTAGTATTAGATTATAATACAAAGTATAAAATAAATATCTGTGAACCCATACTGATATAAATTGATTAAACAAACAAACAAATGGGAGAATAGACAAATATCCCTTGCAGGGAAATTCCACATAATTTATGTAGATAAACACTCTCAAGGTGGAGGATAACTCCCTGCTCCTTAAGCATGGCACTGTGTATAAGGACTTCCTTCCAAAGAGTACAGTATGAGAAAGGGGAAAAGAAAGTAATTTTATGGTAGAGAAACCTAACAAACCCTACCTCAGCCAGGTGATTAAGGTTAACATCAACAGTATAAGTTATTTGATATATGATGAGATGGATTCTTACCTCTGTGGTCTTCCTCCCAAAAACCCACAACCCCAATGTGTATGAAAAAACATCAGACAAACTGCAGTTGAGGGGCAGTCTACAAAATATCTGACCAGTACTCCGGTCATGGTCACCAAAAACAAGGAAACTCTGAGAAACTGTCACAGCCATTTTAGTTAATGAGAATCTATCCTTATTGGTCCATTAATTGTGTCAAATGTATAATACTAATTTAAATTGTTAACAGATTGTGGAGTATAAAGGAACTCTGTAGCATCCTAAATTTTCTGTAAATCTAAACTCTTCTAAAGTAAGAAGCTTATTAAAATAAATCCCCCTAAAATGAGCAAAAGACACACACAGACATTTCATGGGAGAGAATATACAGGTGGCAAATAAGCACATGCCAAGATGTTCAACATGATTAACTATTAAGGAAATGCAAATTAAACCACAATGAGGTATCATTACACATCTATCAGAACGCCTAAAATAAAAAATAGTGACACCATCAAATACTGGCAAGGATGCAGAGAAATTCATCCATGCTGGTGGGAATGTAAAATGGTGCAGCCACTCTAAAAAAGTTTGGTAATTTCCTACAAAATTAAGCATGCAACTACACTATGGCCCAGAGCTGCATTCCTGGGCATGTTTCCCCAAAGAAATGAAAACCATGTCCACACAAAAACCTGTACATGAATGTACATAGCAGCTTTATTCATAATAGCCCCAAATTGGAAACAACTCAGATGTCTTCAATAGGTGAGTGGTTAAACTGTGGTACATCCATATCATAGACTACTACTTAGCAATAAAAAAGAACTACTGATACAGGAAACCACTTGAATGAATCTCAAGAGAAGTATCCTGAGTGAAAAAAAAAGCCAATCTCTAATGGTTACTGTACAATTCTACTTATATAACATTCTCAAAATGGCAAAATTCAGAAATGGAAAACAGATTAGTGATTGCCACAGGTTTAGTGTGGTGGGAAAGGAGAAGTAGGTGTACCTGTGAAAGGTCAATAGTAAGAATAAATGTTGTGGTGGAATTGTTCTTTCTTGACAGTATCAGTGTCAATATGCTGGTTGTGACACTGCAGTTAAGTTTTGCAAAATATTACCATTGCGGGAAACTGGGTAAAGAGTACATGAAAGCTGTGCATTATTTCTTAAAACTGCCTGGGGATCTACAAGTATCTCAAAACTTCAAAAAATACAGTACCTCCAGTAAATCTGAATTTCAGGAAAACAGTCATTTTTAGTATTAGTATGTCCCACACAATATTTGGAACGTAATCATTTAAAAAAATGATTTGTTATTTATCTGAAATCCAAATGTATCTAGGAGTCCTATAATTTATCAGACAATACTACTCTTAACATTAGCCTATGAAGACAAAGTATATATTGCAAAATAAAAGGACATTTAAAGGTTGGCAGACAGAAAATGTGCCCTGATCCCAGAAACCCCTAAATCCTCACTCTCAGAGCTGGTACCTCCTCTGCCTCACATTTCATGACAACAAATGTGCCCACTACTCCTGGTGAGAAAAGCCACATGGAGTATAAAACCGCCCATTTACACACGAGAATGAAAATTATTCAGACAATCCTCCCTAATTTCAGATTTAAAAGAGCTATTCCCTTCTAACAAAGATTATGAAAAAATAAAAACAAAATAGTGAGGAAGCATTTTCTAGGAACAATTTTGGGTCTCCAGTATAATCCTGCAAAACACAACTAAGAACTAACAGACATCTGAGAAAATATCTCTAATATGATAAAAATGGAGATCAAAAAGAAAGGAAAAAGCAGTTATGGAGGAAATCCATTATTCAGTAAAAAGGAAACACTGAGACATTATCATTAATAGTCCTCAGAGATAGAAGATGCTACAACCACAAACAAAAGCAGAATTCCATAAAGGAACACAGAGAACAAAAAAAATTGTTACAATTTAAAAATATATAGTAGAAATGTAAAACTCAATGAAGATTTAGAAGATGAAGGTGAGTAAACCTCCTGCAAAGTACAGCAGAAAGGCAAAAAGTAAAAAAGAAAAGTGAATCAAAGAACCAGTCTAGGGGCACCTGGGTGGCTCACTGGGTTAAGCATCCCACTCTTGATTTCGGCTCAGGTCATGATCTCAGGATCGTGAGATGGAGCTCCACGCCAGGCTCTGCACTGCGCATGGAGCCTTCTTAAGATTCTCTCTCTCCCTCTGTCCCACCCATCCACCACTCTCTCCCTTAAAAAAAACAAAAACAGGGTGCCTGGGTGGCTCAGTTGGTTAAGCGACTGCCTTCGGCTCAGGTCATGATCCTGGAGTCCCGGGATCGAGTCCCACATCGGGCTCCCTGCTCGGCGGGGAGTCTGCTTCTCCCTCTGACCCTCTTCCCTCTCGTGCTATCTCTCATTCTCTCTCTCTCAAATAAATAAAATCTTTAAAAAAAAAACAAAAAAAAAAACAAAAAAACAGTCTAAGACGTCTATAACAGAAACGGCAGGAATTCTAGAAAGAGTTAACAGATGAGGGTGATGGGTGATAAGGCGGAAAATTAACAAAATCAAGACAGTGTCAGAGGACTTAGGGTATGAGTTTCCAGAATGAAATGTGCCCAATAAGATGCACAAAAACAGGCCCACACCAAAGCTACACTGTTAGGAAATTTCAGAACACAGGGGACAAAAATATCATACAAGCTTCCAGAGAGAAGGGTTTTATGCAAAGGATCATGAAAACACATTTTCAAATATGTAAGATGTAAAAAAAAAAACTATTTCTCCTGCACCCTTTTGCAGGAAGCTACTGGAGAACATGCTCTACACCAAACTGAGGGAGTAAATTAAGAGAAAGGCATAAAGGACAGCAAATAGGAAACCAGCGGGAGAAGCAAAAAGAATCCCCAGGATAAGATGATCTCGGAATGATAACATGCAATCAGAACATACCAGTTCTGCAGTCAGAAGGCTCCAGGGTAGACTTCTTCAGGAATTTGAAATTGAGAAAATGTCTGTCTGAACATCTGATAAGATTTACGCAAATGATGGAGGGTTTGAGGTCAAATTAGCTATAAGTACATGAGCAAACTCAATAAATAAGACAAATGATTAACTGCAGGGGAAAGAAGGAGTTGTTCGGGAAAGGAAGAATAGTCACAGTTTACATGACTGAGCTCTGGTTAGCATTTACGTGGTCCTAATAATGTACAGCAAAATCATATAACTACATTTGGGGAGGTTGAGTTTTGGGGGATGAGGACTGAGATGTGTGTATGGTAAGGGCAGAGAGATAAACCTAAACCTTCAGCCTCTCTAATAGAAAATTAGTAGAAATGACCTAAAATTGATAAAATGAAAGCAGCAATACAATTGTGTCATGAAAAAATATGGAAAGGTGCCTGGCTGGCTCAGTCGGTGGACTGTACAACTCTTGATCTTGGGGCTGTAAGTTCAAGCCCCACACTGAGTGTAGAGATTACTTAAAAAAATAAAACCTTTAAAAAAATAAATAAAAATTTAAAATATGGAGATAACACCTAAAGGAGCTAGAAAAAGAACAAAACCCAAAAGCAGCACAAGGAAGGAAATAATAAAGATGGAAGCAGAAATAAATGATATAGCAACCAAAAAAACAATAGGAAAACAACAAAAATATGGAGAGAATTTGTTAAAAACTCCGTTGAAAGTGCTTGCTTTTGTAGAAGGAAACAAGGGACTGGGAGCAGGAGCATGGTCCTTGTCAGAGAATTGACTCTTTACCCTTATAACTTCCATAGAATTATTTGAGTCTTCAAGCTTATAACTTTCTTAAAAAGATGAAAAAGAAAAAATCCAGTCATCAACTATCCATCTCCCCAAAATCTTTTTTGTAAATGCCAATTTAATCTATAGTCTTCAACTTTATTTTAAATCTGCCTATCTTTAATGGTATTACATTAACCACTAAAGAACTGTTTTCAAAACCCTATTTTTGAAAGCATTTAGAAGAGTTCCATACCAACAATGTAGAGACAAGCATAACCCGCCATCCAGATACTTCATTAGGGCATATTTGTCTAAACATTTATATTGGCATTTATATGTGAAATAATAATGGCTTATTATAAAGAAGACATAGCTGTATTTAACATGCCAGATGTGGGTAACTTTATTCAAGATTTTGACAAAAACTATCCCCAAAGTAATATAAATTTAGATACTTTTAGAAAGTCCAGATGTGAAACTCCAAGAAAATTTTGAATTCAGTCTGGAGTCAATACTAGGTCAAATACTGAACCAAACCCACAAGTGATAAATACTACTTTCCTTCTTAAGTTCATTATATTTTCTCCTTTCTTTGATACAGGTATATGGAATCATTTTAACATGGTTTACTTCTTTAAGTTCTAAGTTTGTACTTATCCTGAATATCTTGATGAAAATATAAATCCAAATGTGATAATGCTTCCTTACAGAAGAATTCCAATGAGTAAATGTAGAAGAAATGAGAGAAACAGAAAATCACCATTAGAACACCACAGTAGTAACTGACACAAGCAAGATCTGGCAGTGGACACGAAAATGAGTGGGCAACAGTTTAAGCAGAAACATTTGCATAGTCTCAAAGTATCTCCAGCAAATATTTAGTCATTACAAAGAAAATGTAGGAATTTTACAGTAGAGAATCCTAGCAGACACCACCTTAGATAGCGATTAAAGTTAACAACACCAGAAACACATTATGACATCAGGTGTCATGATACACTGTCACAGACTAGGAGGACACTATGGAGACATGACAACTAAATGCAAGGTAGAATCCTGCATGGGATCTTGGAACAGTAAAAGGACATCAGTGAAAAGACCAAGAAAATCTCTACTTTTTAAACTCTCTACTTTAGTTAACAGTATTGTATCAAGGCTAATTTCTTAATTTGACAATTGTTCTATGGTTATATAAGATGTTAACATAAGGGGAAGTTCAGTGAAGAGTATACAGAAACTACTAATTTTTACAACTCTTCAGGAGGTCTAAAATTATCTCAAAATTTAAAAAAAAAAGCTGCTAAAAAACATACACATACATATATGTGCATGTGTGTGTGTGTGTGTGTGTGTGTGTGTATAAAAATCGAGACTTCGTGGAAATTGGTATCTTGGGTCCTCAGTTAAATAACAGTGTTCTGTCCTGAATTAGTCACTGAGTCATCACTGTCTCACTGGTTTCCTTTAAGTTGGCTTTAAGGTTCTCCCCCTTCTAAATTTTTAGTTTCAAGTACAATTTTCTAATTTTCATAGAAAGCCTTTTTTTTTTTTTTTAACATTCCTCTGTTAGGCCAAAAATTAAAATCCTAGAATAAAATTGTCACATTATCTCATAAAGTCACTCATCCCACCCATAAGCCCCAGCCAATATTTTTACTCCATTTCTTCTCATCATATATTTGTCTGGTTTTGTTTAAAAGGAGAGGAGATGGGGGTGCCTGGGTGGCTCAGGTCTTGATCTCAGGGTTGGGAGTTCAAGCCCCACATTGGGCTTCCATGCTGGGCATGGAGCCTACTTAAAAAAAAAAAAAAAAAAGGAGAGGAGATGACTGATAGATTTATTATCACTAACAGGCCTGACAGTCTAGAAAAAACAGTTATCACTTGGATATCTTATTAAGAAACAGCTGTTTTTCCAATAACAGATACTGTATACTAGAACTCACTTAGATAGAAAAAGTAAGTCATTTACCTAAATCTCTTCCACACCATAACATAAAGCTACTCAATCAAGCCCAGCTAAAACCCTTTCAATATCCCTTTCTTAAATCTGGCTCTGAAATGACCATTATTAATGGTAATAAACATCTTTTTTATAAAACAATTTTTCCTAGGGAAATAAAGGTAAACATCGAATCTACCTTTAAAAGAAGAAAATTTCCCACTCTCGCTATGGCTGATTCATTCCCTGAGCATGAATCCTTTATTACCCTCATTGTTTCTGACTATAAGCTGAGCTGAAATCTGTTCATAGGGATCTTGATGGTGAAACTAATTATTTTAGAGAAACACATTTCCAAATGGTCACATTTATTAGTTTTGCAGTTATTTCTTCTCACTGTGGCTTTAATTTTTCATCTGTATCTATCATAATGCTCTACATGGAAGCAGCAGCAGTGAAAAGATAATTAAGGGATGGGGGAAGGAAATTTTAAGGTGGATCTTTACCCAAAAAGAATAAAAAAGCAAAAAAGAAAATGGCCACAAACATTTCATTCCTGTGCCCTTGCCATCTCCCAATTCGCCTTCCATTATTAACATGAAAAGGAGAAGTGGTAAAACTCTACCCTAATAATCTATACAAAAAAGGAGACAATTTACCTCAAGAACTCACTACACACTGCAATATGTTCAAGTGGTGAAAAGATATAAATTCATTCAGAACTGCCATACTATCTGGCTGTCAATATAGTCTCTTGAATAATTAAACATATTACTACAAAACGTACCAAGAAGTAAAGAATAATACTATATTTGTGAACTGCAAATAACAAAACAAAACAGAGGTCCAAGAAGGCTAAAGTCCAAGCTGTAATTTACACATGAAGTGTATGTTGAAAGCAGTCACAATGTACAAAAATGTGACAAGTAATCCAGATGGTTAAAAAAACAAGAGACTGTTTGCCTCAGATTATATCCAGTCTCATCTGGTAGATTTTTGATAAGCCTGTTACATAAAGCGTGTTTCCCTCCTGCTGATAAGAAGCAGCTTGTAGATATCCATAATTTTCTTAAGGAGTGAGTCTACTTGGCAATAACGGTAACTCCACAGTTTCCTATTACATTCATTGGTCTGAAAACTGAAAACAACTCATAACTAAAATGTTCTTTCAAGTCCTTTACCAGTTTTTCAAGTTTTAATCAAAGGAAAGTTGGAATGTATTGCTTCTTGTCACCAACAAACATTTCAAAAAGAGGGTTAATTAACCAAAATCAAGAGTTCTTTGGTCAAGTTAGTAACAGGCTTCCCCTTTGTTCTAAATCCTTCATAATCCTTTTTTTTCCAGTTTTTCCAGGATGGCCTGGATTTTACAAACAGCCTCTTTCCTGGCCTGCCGGACAGAGTCCTGGCCCCCAGTTTCAACTGAATCCAGTTCCAAAAGTTCCTTGGTTAGCATTTCTTCCAGAAGCCAGTATGCTTTGTCTGTCTTTTTCCCTACGAACTCTTCTACTTCTTGCTCAAGATACTGGACCTTCTCCAGCACATGTATAATTTTTTTAATACTTGGGGGAGTACCTTCATCTGAAGATAAACACTCTTCAGGAAGATTATCACTTTGATCTTGATTGCTGGGGTGTTCATTGATGGCATTACCATACAGCTGAGGCTCAGCACTATACTGGACTTGAGAATCCAAAAGATCTGAATTATCATTGTTCATTGTTCCCGAGGATTCGTACTGATGGACATTGCAAGGAAAGTTGTGCCGGTTCATGCCTTGATCTGATTGGCTATAGGGGTATGAGGCATCCTTGGAGTGGGAGAGCAAAGAGGGGAAAAGAGCTGTTTTAATGGGAATCCATTAATATCAGATTTGTTAGCCCACATCTTTCACCTGACCATGAAGGGACATGAAAAGATTCCCCACTAATAAAATTGGACCTCCCTCCTTAATCATTTGAGAAAAACACAACCCTGAAAAGATAAAAGGAGTGCTCTGTCAAGTAAAAGGCAGAGAATTCCTGATAATGGCTGGAATCTACCCTGAAGCACTCATCATCATGAACACCTCATAATCTATCCTTCCCACCTCACAATCCGCAGTGACTTAATAAATAGGAATTATTTTTTTCCCTAAAGAGTTAAAACCTTAAGACAGATCTTAAAAAGGAACCTAGCCATAGGCAAATGATGGTTTATACAATTTCACACTGGTATCGTCTTCTGTCTACAGACTGAGGTAATAAAATACATCTTTGATTTTGTTTAATATTCAAAGTGCAGTACAACAAACAGTAAATGAGCATTTTTCTGGCTTTTACAAAAAAGATGTGAACCTAAAACTGCTCTAAAAAAATAAAGTTTGTTAAAAGAAAAAAGAAACCGGACTACGTAAAGCTATAGGTAGTAATCACCAACTTTTTGCAATTAATCCCCATTTAACACACACCAATGCAGAAAATTTCCATGTTGTGCTCTCTCAATTACCCAAACATCAAAAGAATGTTTAGAAGGTCTCCTACCTTGGGCTGATGGGGTGGTGGTGAAGGAGGTGACTGAGGAGAGCTGCTATTAGGCCATGGTGAAGTACTCTCACTCATGTAGGGATTCCCAGGTGGTGCTGAGGGGGCAGCTGAAGGCCAGGGGTAACGGGTTCCCATTCCATAAGCACCAGGAGAAGCCCATGAGTCCTCTTGTGGTCGTACAGTTGGTCCTGGTTGTGGAACACTACGATTACCATCCCCATAAGGATAATGAGGCAGGGTCATTCCAGGGTTCTAGATTGAGAAGAAGGAAATATGCTGGTCATTGCTAAAAAAAATTTAAAGTAATGAAAATAGTATAAACAGACTGAGCTGTTTCCTCTCTGCTTAACAGAGTATACTTTAGCTGCTACTGAGATAAGCTGCAGCATCTCTAATCAGTTGTAGTCATTTCTCCAAGCCAAAAAAGAGCTTGGTTCGAAAGATACAAGGGCAGATTTAGTGACAATCAAACTCAGAAGAAGAAAGATTAAAATTCAATGGCTAAAGCACAGCATAAGTCTGTCCCATGATATTATAAATAAGTGGACCCATATGCTATAAGGAAGCACAAATAAAAGATGTATTAGAACTAGAACTCCCCTTGAAGTGCACAGAGAGATAAACATGGTATCATTCATAGAATTTTTTTTTTAAAGTAGCCCAACGCAGAGCTTGAACTCACGACCAAGAGTCTGGACACTTAACCAACTAAGCCTCCCAGGTGCCCCTCACTCACAGAATATTAAAAAATAAAAACCCAACAGAAAACTGCTCACCTGTGAAGCAGGATATCCTGGAACCTGCCCCCTAAGAGGGGCTGCTTCAGTCTGGCAGTCCTGCTGAGGATACAGCCAACGAGAAACTGGGGCTGGGCTGTTGCCGGGTGAACGATAAGTGCTTGGAATCTCTGGGGAGTAACTGGTCTGAGTATATCCCGGTGTGTAATATGCCCCAGAGTATGAGGCAGTATTTGTCGCAGGACCGGTGGGGTATGGTGAGCCGTATACTCCATTTGTGTAAGAATTCAAACTCTATAAAAAAGCAAAGTTGAGAGAAAAAAGGATGACTGAATGGAAGAACTGAAATGCCCTGACTTAAAATGCAACTTTGAAAACTTTAGGAAGGAAAAAGATTAGTAACTAATGAAAATATGAACGCCCGGCGTGCCTGGGTGGCTCAGTCAGTTGAGCATCTGCCTTCGCCTAGGTCATGATCCCAGGGTCCTGGGATCGAGTCCCACATCAGGCTCCTTACTCAGCGGGGAGTATGCTTCTCCCTCTCCCTCTGCCTTCCACTCCCCCTGCTTGTGCTCTGTCAAATAAATAAATAAAATCTTAAAAAAAAAAGAAAATATGAACTCCCTAAGCAATCTCTGAAACATTCTTCCTCTCATATATTATGACCATATACCACATATTAAACTCAAATTATCACTGTAGAGTCTGTGTTCTAACAATGAGAAAGTATGTTGTGATACATGATGAAGTGATGGCCTCAGGGCCATGCTTCCCAAACACTTCCGTTAAGTATACCTAACAATAACACCTAACAGCAGAGAAGTTGTGCCGTTCCCCCTGGGGAAGGGTTCTGGGAAACCGGGGAAAGGGCTACACAGAGAAGAAAATAAACATGATACAACTGAGAGAAGAGAAGACTAGAGAGACAGCTCTGTGTTTGTGTCTGACCTCTCTGGAGCTTTCGTTTCTCCACCAGAAAAATGGAAATCATAAACTTACCTTGCAGGACTACTATGAGATGCTATGTATAAATGCTTAGTGTCTGGCACATAGTATGCTCAATAAATGGTAATTATTTATAATATCACTGTTGTTACTATTATTATGGCAAGATCAAGAAATGAAACCAGATCTGACCCCAAAGCCCAGGTTCTTTGTACTATCCCACTCTGCTTCCCAAGTAAACAACAATAGACTACAGAGGCAAATTCTTCATTATGTTGCTTACTGTAGTTTTAAATCACCTCTCCAGACTATTATTGGCACCCAGAATCCTAGTTTAGTTATCCAAACAAGATTAAAGCTAAATTTTAAACGGTAAAAATATAGAATCGAGTTTTCCTGTACTCTTCTAAGATACATACTCTTTCCCGCTTTAGGTAGAAGAACAAGAAAAGAATCCCTGCGATGTTAACTAGACTTCACTGTGGTGATCATCTCCCATTGTATACAAATATTGAACCATTATATTGTACATTGGAACTAATACAATGTTGTATGTTAATTACGCCTCAATTTAAAAAAAGGCTCCAGATAGCTTATACAGTTGTTAATGACTGAAGAAAATAATATTCAAATTTGATTCCTACTCTAACACATCAAAAACTGGGATGAATCAAAGTAGGAGGGTAGTCATTATTCTGTGGAAAATAAATTCTCAACCATACTTTTATGGCAAGGAGATAAAAGACAGGCTATTATCACCACTTGGCCAAAGAATTGCATGCAGGAACCAGTGCAATGGAAGATCCAGCAAGGCACTCCCCAACCAGAAGGACGATGAACCACCTCTTTGTTAAAGCTATTACAAGACTGTTAAAGTCATCCACCTAGATGTGCCTAAAAAAAGAATCCTTAATATAACGCACACAGCTGGAAACTTGATAAAACATCATGTGACTTTTTGTACTGTTATTCAACTTCTAGAAATCCTTCCTAAGGAGAAGATTCAACTAGAGAAAAAGTTACAGGCGTGAACTATTTATAGTCACACAAAATTGCAAACAACCTAAATGTCCTGCAATATAACGGAATGATTGAGTACATAATGGGCTATTCATCCAGGGAATTTTATTGTCTTAAAATTCACTGTTAGAAGGGTGCCTGGGTGGCTCAGTCCGTTAAGCGTCTGCCTTCGGCTCAGGTCATTATCCTGGGGTCCTGGGATCAAGCCCTGCATCGGGCTCCCTGCTCAGCAGGGAGTCTGCTTCTCCTTCTCCCTCTGCCTCTCCCCTGGCTTGTGCTCTCTCTCTCACTCACTCACTCTCTCAAATAAAATCTTAAAAAAAAATGTATTGTTAGAACTGACCATTTAATGATACTAAAGAATTATTTTTAGTTTTTTTAAATTTTAGTAAGTTATGTTTTTAAAACTTGTATTTTAAGATATATACTTGAGTATTTATAAGTAAAATAATATGTCTGGAATTTGCTTCAAAATAATCCAAGGATACAGATGAAACAAGATGAAACAAGAGACTGTGTATTGATACTTATTGAAGCTGAGATGAGTACATAGGAGATTACTGTGCTATTCTCATCCCTTCTGATTGTCTGAAAATTTCATTAAAAAAAAAAAACTTCACCTGTTATTTCACCCTATAACATGGAAAGTACATATGATAAACAAAAAGTCATACAAAAAGTATATGTGTGGGGAAACTGGGTGGCTGTTGGTTAAGCATCTGACTCTTGATTTCAGCTCAGGTCATGATCTCAGGGTCTTGGGATGGAGACCCACATTGGGCTCCGTGCTCAGCAGGGAGTCCGCTTGAGATTCTCTCCTCTTCCTTCTCCCTCTACCCCTACCCCCACTCATGCGTGGTCTCTCTCTCTCTCTCCAAAATAAATAAATCTTTTTTTTTAAGTGTATGTACAGTAAGTTTAAAGCAGGGAAAGGGCAAAACAAATTTACCAAAATACAGCTCTATTAGGATGGCAGAATTAGTGTTTCCCCCTTTTCTGTATTTTCCAAATATTTAGTAATAAAGTTGTATTACTTTGGTAGTTAAAAAAAAAAATTATGCTATTAAAAATGTCATGAAAGGGGCACCTCGGTGGCTCAGTCAGTTGGGCATCCGGCTCTGGATTTTGGCTTGGGTCATGGTCTCATGTTCTCGGGGTCAAGGGATCCAAACTCAGTGGGGAGTCTACTTGTCGCTCTCCCTCTCCTCCCCCCGCCCACCTGCATGTGTGCTCCCTCTCTCAAATAAATAAATAAATAAAATATTTTTTAAAAACGTCATGAAATCCCAAGTATGTCTAGAATCCAGTGGGCTGCTAGGACCACAGCAACTTCATCAGTGTCCAAGTAGACTATTTTAATGAAGGGAAACTTGTATCTAATGACAATAAGCTGCAATTTTAAAACGGTCAGCTGATATGCCAATAGATAAAATCTGAAACAGCAACTACAAGAAATAAATAAAATCTTTTTTTTTCTTTAAAGATTTATTTTAGGGCACCTGGATGGCTTAGTTGGTTAAGCGTCTACCTTCGGCTCAGGTCGTGATCCCAGAGTCCCAGGATCAAGTCCCGTGTCGGGCTCCCTGCTCAGCAGGGAGTCTGCTTCTCCCTCTGCCCTTCACCTTGCTAATGCTCTCTCTTGCTCTCTCTCTCTCTCTCTCAAATGCATAAAATCTTAAAAAAAAAAAAAGATTTATTTTAGAGAGAGATAGAGAGCACAAAGGGGGAGAGGGGCAGGGGGAGAGGAAAAGAGAGCATCCCAAGCAGACTCTGTGCTGAGCATGGAGCCTGACTCGGGGCTTGATCCCATGACCCTAAGATCATGACCTGAGCCAAAATCAAGAGTTGGACACTGACTGAGCGACCCAGGTGCCCCAGAAATAAATAAAATCTTTGACAATTATTAAATTTCTGTAAAAGTCTCATTCTGGCTTCCAGAAGAAATCAAGAGACTGGAATCACAAAAAATCCAGCTGCTACTCTTGTTCTAGATGTAAATATAGATATTACTTAGCATTCAAAAGTCAAAATAATGTCACACCAAAAGGGGTCTCATTGCAAGCTAAAGATCGTCCAATATGAATACTTCTTCCAAAAGTCAGTTTCACAGTTGATGGACTATTGTGTAGATATAGACTCCAAAGAGGCGAAAAGTGGTCAAGTCTCTCACCCAGAAAGTGATACACTGTTCAATGAATTCCCTGTCCATTCCAAGGCAAACAGACCCAATACAAGCAAAAACAGATTACCTCTAAGCAACAGAACTCCTCCTATTGTGCTTCTCATGAAAACCATGGAAAGTCTTACCACATAAGTACTGCAAGAGTTCATAATTATCAGCAGGTGGTATCAATTCGGATTTCTCTAATACTCATTTTTGAAATTGCCAAATCTATGATCATACATAGGTTGCCTCCTCATGCCATATCTCTACTTATAGAACTATTCCAGGGGCACCTGGGTGGCTCAGTCGGCTCAGTCAGTTAAGCGGCTGCCTTCGGCTCGGGTCATGATCCTGGGGTCCTGGGATCGAGCCCCACATCCAGCTCCCTGCCTGCCACTCTGCCTACTTGTGTTCTCTCTCTCTCTCTGTCAAATAAATAAATAAAATATTCAAAAAAAAAAAAAAGAACTATTCCAATTTTTGTCTCACTCAAGTTCCTAACTACAGTTCTTAATAGGCTATATTTTACAACTCAGTTCCCCTTCAAATTAAATGAAAAAGTATCATAGGTTCTGACCAATGTCTTTTTGTATCATGGTTTCTCAATTCAGAATGCTATCTTCAGTTTTCGGGGCACCTGGGTGGCTCAGTTGGTTAAGCCTCTGCCTTCAGCTCAGGTCATGATCCCAGGGTCCTGGGATTGAGCCCCGCATCAGGCTCCCCGCTTGGCAGGAAGTCTGCTTCTCTCTCACCCTCCGCCCCTCCCCATGCTTGTGCTCTCTCTCTCACTTGCTCTCTCTCTCAAATAAAGTCTTAAAAAAAAAAAGAACCTCAGTTTTCTTTGTTAGAACTTTGCCAGTTCCTCAAATTGTTAAACACAGCAGAGCTACCATATGACCCAGCATCTCTACTCCTACGTATATAACGAAGAGATCTGAAAAAACTTATGTCCACGTAAAAATGAGCACACAAATGTTTTTAACAGCATTATTCATAACAGCCAAAAAGTGGGAAAAAAACCCTCAAATTTCTATCAACTGATGTTGGATAAAATAAATGTGGTATATCCATAAAATGGATAGTATTTGGCCATAGAAAGGAATGAAGTATCAGTACATTGCCACAACATGGATGAACATTATGCTGAAAGAAAGAAGCCAGTCATAAGATATCAAATATTACATGATTCTGTTTATGTGACATGTCCAGAATAGGCAAATCCATAGAGATCACAAGTATATTAAAGGTTGCCAGGGGCTAGGAGAAGAGAAAAATGGTGTGATAGATATATTGTTTCTAACTGGGGTGATGAAAATGTTCTGGAACAGACAGTGATGATAACTGCACACCTTGTGAATAGACTAAAAACAACTGATGTGTACATTTAAAGGGTGAATTTTATGAAATATGGCCAAACCACAAGCATATCACATTAAGCAATAACATTGCCTACTTCTCGATTTCAGTCATAGGAATGCAGATGACACAAGTAAAATGGAAGTCTGTGTTAAGATTTTTTTTATTTTGTATTCCACTATCTCATATCAACTTTATCCTAAAGTTCAAGTACCCATAATCATTATGAAAAATCAACTGTTTTTGTGTTTTCTTTACGTACATAAGTAAATCTTGCTCTAACTTTAATAAACTCTTCTAGCTCAAAATCAGTCTTAAAGGAATGTATCACCAAATTAATGAGAAAAAAGGGAACATGATTTTTTTTTTAAAGATTTTATTTATTTATTTGAGAGAGAGAGAGAGAAACAGCATGAGAGGGGAGAAGGTCAGAGGGAGAGGCAGGCTCCCCGCCGAGCCGGGAGCCCGATGCGGGACTCGATCCCAGGACTCCGGGATCATGATCCGAGCCGAAGGCAGTCACCCAACCAACTGAGCCACCCAGGCACCCGGAACATGATTTTTTAAATGAATTAATTATTCAGCCCCATAAAGAAACTTATTTTCATTATTTCAGCCTCCATGCCACCAGAAAATCAGAACAGAATTTGAATATATTATCTATTTGAAAACTATCAGGAGAATTACATTAGTATACTTTATGGTGATCTGAAAATTTAATTCTGCAGAGAACATCGGTTTACAGAGAATTCTGACCTCAATATAAAATTCAAATTCTTTGAAAGCTGCTTAAATGTAGCCGCTTTAAAACTATAAACTATATATACTACAGGGGCGCCTGGCTGGCTCAGTCGGTGGAATATGCGACTCTTGATCTTGCGGTTGTGAGTTCGAGCCCCATGTTGGGTGTAGAGATTACTTCTAAAAAAATTTGAATGTACTACAATCATGTTTTTAAAAATTATTTTCAGGGGCACCTGAGTGGCTCAGTTGTTAAGCGTCTGCCTTTGGCTCAGGTCATGATCCCAGCGTCCTGGGATCGAGCCCCGCATCGGGCCCCCTGCTCCGCGAGAAGCTTGCTTCTCCCTCCCTCTCTCACTCCCCCTGCTTGTGTACCCTCTCTCGCTGTGTCTGTCAAAATAAATAAATAAAATGTTTAAAAAAATAAAAAATAAAAATTATTTTCAGGGGCACCTGGCTGGCTCAGTCAGAAGAGCATGCGACTCTTGATCTTAGGGTTGTGAGTTTGCGCCCCACACTGGGTAGAGAGATTAATTAAAAATAAAATCTTCTAAAAAACAATTTAAAAAATTATTTGCATATAGAAATATGGCATCTAGACAGAAAAAAATGGAAGGAAATATGCATATGTAACAATTATTGCCTTACTAAGGTTGCCAGATTATGGGTGACTTTGTAAACATTCCCTCATTTCCACAACGGTATTGTGGAAAAATAATTTGGCTATATTTAATAAGCATACATACCAAAACTCCAAAATTCCATACCCCAGGGAAGTTCTTGCCTCACATGTGTACAACAAAGAAGTGAAAAACAATGCTGAGTAAAAAAGCAAGCTGGAGAATGCTAGTATGAAACCATTCATATCAAGTCATGGTAAATAATACTATGTAAATGCACATACAAGTAGTACCAGCATAAGAACACATATGAGATAATAAATATAACTTCAGGAAATGGAAAGAAGTGTTACATGTGGCTTCAATTGTATTTGTTTTACTTCTTTTTAAAAATCTGAAACAAGAGGTCCTTGGGTGGCTCAGTCAGTTAAGCATCTGCCTTCAGCTCACGTCATGATCCCAGGGTCCTGGGATCGAGCCCTAAATCAGGCTCCCTGCTCAGGGGGAAGGTTTCCCCTCTCCCTCTGCCTGCCGCTCCCCCTGCTTGTTCGCTTGAGTTCTCTTTCTCTCTGTCAAATAAATAAGTCTTTTAAAAATAATCTGAAACAAATGTAGCAAACTGAAAAACTGACAAAGCTAGGTGCTGGATAAAACGATATACAAATTTTCTATACCTTTTCAGTATACTTCAAATATTTAAAATTAAATATTTGTCATAAGAGTACAATTTATTTGACACCAAAAGGAAAGGCAACAAAAGTAAAAACAAGTGGAAGTACAAGAAACTAAAAAGTTTCTGCACAGCAAAGGAAACCACCAACAGAATGAAAAGGCAACCTACTAAATGGAAGAAAATATTTTCAAATCATATATTTGATAAGGAGCTACTATCGAAAATATATAAAGAACTCAAAAAACTCAAGAGCAAAAAAAGAAACAATCCTATTAGAATATAGGCAGATAACCTGAATAGACACTTTTCCAAAGAAGACATAGATGGCCAACAGGTACACATCAAGATATCACCCCATACTTGTTAAAATGGCTAGTATCAAAAAGACAAGAAATAACAAGTGTTGGTGAGGATGTGAAGAAAATCCCTTGTGCACTGTTGGTGGGAATGTAAATTGGTACAGCCACTATGGAAAGAAAGCAGTTTGGAGGTTCCTCACAAAATTAAAAACAGAATGATCCAGCAATGCCACTACTTATAATATATCCAAAGGACACAAAAACACTAACTCGAAAAGATATCTGCATCCCCATGTTCACTGCAGCATTACTTACAATAGCCAAGACATGCAAGCAACCTAAGTGTCTATCGATGGATGAATAAAGAAAATGTGGTGTATACATAAACAATTTACTATTATTCAGCCATAAAAAAGGAAATCTTGCCATTTGTGACAACATGGATAGAAATAACTCAGAGAAACACAAATATTATATGATGTCACTTATATGTGGAATCTTAAAAAAAAAAAAAATCCTACATTCAGAGAATAGACTAATGGTTGCTAGAGGCAGGGCCAGGGGTACAAATGGGTGAAGGAGGTCAAAAGGTACAAACTTCTAGCTATGAAATAAGTAAGTCATGAGGATGTAATATACAGCATAGTGACTGCAGTTAATACTGTATTGCATATCTGAAAGTTGCTAACAAAATAAATCATAAAAGTTCTCATTAGAAGAAAAAAATTGTAATGATATGTGGTAACAGATGTTAAATAGACTTAATTGTGGTGATCATTTCACAATGTATACAAATATCAAATCATTACATTATATACCTGAAACTAATATAATGTTACATGTCAATTATATTTCAAAAAAAAGTCAAACTTAAAACTTAAAAAATAAGTATATTGTATGTTTATTGTTTCCAGGTCCTAAGAAATAATCTATTATGCCTCAAGCTACCTTTGCTATAGATAATATTTGCCTAGATATTTCCTTACTTCTGAGCCAAAAACATTAAGACAGAGTCCATTAAATAACAAAACTCCACACACTGCTACTATGAAATCTCCACAGGTTTTGAAAATAAATCAATACATTAAGAAAAATTTCAGGGCATGCCTGGGTGGCTCAGCAGGTTGAGTGCCCAACTCTTGGTTTCAGCTCAGGTCATGATCTCAGGGCCCTGAGATCGAGCCCCAGGTCAGGCTCTGAACTCAGCCTGGAGTCTGCTTGAGATTCTTTTTCCCTCCCTCTCCCTCCCCCTCTACTCCTCCCCCTGCTTGTGCTCGCTCTCTCTCTAAAATAAATAAATAAAATCTTTAAAAAATAAATTCAGCGGGTGCCTGCGTGGTTCAGTTCATTAGGCGTCTGCCTTTGGTTCAGGTCATGATCTCGGGGTCCTAGGATCGAGCCCCGTATCAAGCTCCCTGCTCAGCGGGAAGCCTGCTTCTCCCTCTCCCACTTCCCCTGCTTGTGTTCCCTCTCTCGCTGTCTCTCTCTCTGTCAAATAAATAAATAAAATCTTTTAAAAAATAAAATAAAAAATAGGGCGCCTGGGTGGCTCAGTTGGTTAAGTGACTGCCTTCGGCTCAGGTCATGATCCTGGAGTCCTGGGATCGAGTCCCGCATCAGGCTCCCTGCTCGGCGGGGAGTCTGCTTCTCCCTCTGACCGTCCCCCCTCTCATGTGCTCTCTCTCTCTCATTCTGTCTCAAATAAATAAATAAAATCTTAAAAAAAATAAATAAAAAATAAATTCAGGAAGTCAGTCAATTTTAGATCATACCTGGCCTTGCATTTCCGGTCTTACAGGATATGTACTTGGGTATGGAGCCCTAGGTCGTGCAGGAGAATTCCAATAGTTAGAACTGTAGCTAGAATATGGTGGCTGGTCCTAAGGGGGGAAAAAATCACTTTTAATAATATTCTTATATCATAATGAAAAGTTGACAGAGGCAGCTATAATTATTAAAAAAGAAAAGAGACAAAAAGCAATAGAACACTACTATAAAATCACTCATTATTAGGGCGCCTGGGTGGCTCAGTTGGTTAAGCGACTGCCTTCGGCTCAGGTCATGATCCTGGAGTCCCAGGATCTAGTCCCGCATCGGGCTCCCTGCTCAGCGAGGAGCCTGCTTCTCCCTCTAATCCTCCCCCCTCTCATGTACTCTCTCTCTCTCTCATTCTCGCTCTCTCAAATAAATAAAAATCTTTAAAAAAAATCACTCATTATCAAATTCTCATTACCAAATTGATACAGAAATACTATATGGTAAATCACATGCCCTAGAACAAAGCAATTATTGACTATTAAAAGTCTGTTCTTACGCATTATGATGCCAAATGATATATAAAGGAATTCTACTATGCCAACATGATTAGCAAAACCAGAGACCTAGATTCCTTTATCCCTCTCCAATCACCAGCCCCGTCACTACCAATTTAATTCATGCAACAAGATTATAGTTCTTTGCCACTGTTAAGGCCTATCTTACCAGCTTTGGAGCTTGAAAATATTACTACTAAACTTTACTTCAAACATATAAATCTTCAATACTCTTTTGTCTGTCATAGTATTTTTGTTTTTTGTTTTCTAAGATTTTATTTATTTGAGATAGAGAGTGAGAGCACGAGCCAGGAGACAGAAGGAGAGGGAGAAGCAGGCTCCCCACTGAGCAGGGAGCCCGACGCAGGGTTCAATCCCAGGACCCTGGGATCATGACCTGAGCTGAAGGCAGCTGCTCAACTGACTGAGCCACTCAGGTGCCCCATGTCACACTAGTTTTTTTCATATTCCTGTACTTTCTGTTATGGCTACGTTTCTGCTGGCAGCCTACAACTAACCCAAGTATCATGAATTGATAAAGAACAATTACCACTCCAAGAAGAGAATCTAGCTATAACGTTAATCTCTACAGCTTTGCACTCCAACTCAAGAGTTAAAGCAATGATTTGCAGTAAGCCAATAAACTCCAAGAGACCAGATCAACTCAAAACTTTTTAGAGTCTAGTTTAATGTATACATGCTATCCTGTAATTTATTTTGCTTTGAACTTTATATTTTTAGTTTTAAGCTTAAACAAGATCTTCAAATTGTTTCACAAAGAAATTCATTGGCAGTTGTAATCACTGAGAGTTTAATTATCACCATGTTAGCTTAACTGTACTACTTATCAGTTTCATAATGCTTTGTTTTCAAAGCACATAATTATTCCATATGACATTATACAAGTTGGGCAAGGAGCATCTCCTTTACATGATACAGAAACTAGAGAATAGCCAGATTTAAAAAAATTTTACAGGCAAACTTCAGATTCTAACTACCAAATTTCTCAAGCAGACAGATGCCCCCAATTAATGCCCTCCCTTCCTTTCCCTGGTTAAAGGGTAAGCATTTGACTAATTGATTTCTCTCTACCAAGAATCTGAATCTTGAGTAGTAGAGATAAAAAGACAAGGGTTGAAGCTGCCTCACCCCAGCAGTGGTGAACTAGCACCTGAATCTCCGGAACCACCCTGGTTTCTGTTCTCTCCTCCTGACTGACTCCCTCTGGTACTCCGCGTTTTCATTACTTCTTCACCCTCCTATCCGTCACCTCACCCATGTCCTCACTTCCTTCCTTAACTCAGCTTCCCAAAACCTAATCCTTTGCCGCTGCTTCCCTCAGATACACTCACCCTGAAAAGACTCAACCCAGTTTAAACCCAACTGTCCCCTGCCTTCACATCTGCACTTCCTCTAAATACTGGTGGAGAGAAACGCTAGAGCTCTCTGCTTTCTTTCTCAGAGACCACAAATCGCAAGTAGACACAGCACTGCCTAGCAACTACACCACACTTCCTTAGGATGGATATTCATCTCACTCTCCAGAACAACTACTTCACTCTTCCCCCCGCAAATCTCCAATATCCTTTTAGCCTGCCCCTCATTTTTCAACTGACAACTTTATCACATATTTCACCAACAAAAATTTTTTTTAAAAAGGAAGAAGCAATCAGACAAAAACTCCATCTTCCTACTTACTAAATCAAATGCACCCAGCCATTGTCTTCCCAGAGAGCATGAAGTGCCTTTGGCCCTATTAAAGGCCAATCCCTCCACACAGCTATGGACCACATAACCTCTTACCTTCTAGAGGATTTGATTCCTGTAGTTAGTCTTTCCTCTACTTCTCCTAGTCAAACAGATCACCCCCATTACAACAAAAACCTGCCCTTAAGATTCTCCTAAACAAATATTTAAATATATATTTAAACTACCATAACAGTGTGGCAAGAGTAGGCATATAAATCAGTAAGATTAACAATAACCTACCCGATAATTGCTGAAGACGAGTGATGGCTATCTGGAAGTTTTATTATACTAGTCTCTCTACTTTTACATATAATTTAAGTTTATAATACAAAAAGTTAAAAAATGGGGTGCCTGGGTGGCTCAGTCAGTTAGGTGTCTGCCTTCGGCTCAGATCATGATCCCAGGGTCCTGGGATCGAGCCCCAAATCATGCTGAGCAGAATCATGCTCCTTGCTCAGCGGGAAGTCTGCTTCTCCCTCTCCCTTTGCCTGCAGCTCCCCCTGCTTGTGCTAATAAATAAAATCTTAAAAAAAAAAAAATTTAAAAAAACAACACTGTGGGGCAGGGACTCAAGGCAGACTTCCCTTAAATATACCATGCTTAGCACATCTGACTTTAGAACAATTGTAAATATTTCACATAATTATAGAAAATGACATATTTTTAAATCCCTAAAAAAGTAACATAACTGCCAAAGCCAACGTTTTTTTATGATTTATTCATTTGACAGAGAGAGACACGGCGAGAGAGGGAACACAAGCAGGAAGAGTGGGAGAGGGAGAAGCAGGCTTCCCACTGAGCAGGGAGTCTGACTCTGGGCCTGATCCCAGGACCTGAGCTGAAGGCAGACGCTTAACGACTAAGCCACCCAGGTGCCCCCAAAGTAATGAAGACTTACTCCTTGTTTATTCTAAGAGTTTCATAGTTTTAGTTCTTACATTTATGTCTATGATCCATTTTGAGCTAACTTTTATACATGGTGTGAGAGTCCAACTTTATCGATTATATATGGCTATCCAGTTGTCATGGTATTGTACGTTGTACCGTAGACTACTCTGTCCCTCTATTAAATGGGCTTGGCATCTTTACCAAAAATCACTTGACCACAGAAACATGAATTTATTTCTGGACTCTCAATTCTATTCCATACAGACATAAGTTACATATATCTTTTTCTTTTTCTTGCCCAATTGCCCTAGCTAGAACTTCCAGGACAATGTTGAATAGTAGTGGCAAGGGAAGATATCCTGGTCTTGCTCCTGATCTTAGGGAAAAGCATCCAGTCTTACATCACTAAACATGCGGTTGGCTAGCTGAAGGTGTTTTATAGATGCCCTTTATCCGATTGGAGAAATTTCCTTGTATTCCTGGAGTGATTTTTATCAAGAAAGAGTGTTGGATTTTGTCAAATGCTTTTTCTTTTTCTGTATCTATTGAAATAATCATAGAGGTTTTGTTTTTTGATTGATATATTACATTGATTTTCAGATGTTAAATGAACTTTGCATTCCTGGGATAAATCCCACTTGGTCATGGTATATAATTCTTTTTATGTGTTGCTGGATTTGGTTTACTATTTTTTTTTTGGAGGACTTCTGCATCCATATTCATAAGAGATATTGCCTGTTTTCTTGTGATGTCTTTGGTTTTGGTATTAGGGTAATAACTGCTTCACAGAATGAGTTTAGAAGTGTTCTCTCCTATTTCTTAGAAGAATTTGTGAAGAATTGGTGTATCGGTTCTTGAAATGTTTGGTAGAATTCAGTAGCCCACCTGGGCTTAGACTTTCTTTGTGGGCAGTTTTTGTTTTGTTTATTACCAATTTAATTTTTTACTTGTTATAGGTCTATTCAGATTTCCTATTTCTTCTTGAGTTAGTTTTGGTAGTTTGTATCTTTCTAGAAATTTGTCCAACTTCTTCTATGTTACCTAATTTATTAGCATACAATTATCCAACAGTATTCCATTATGATTTTTATTTCTGTAAGATCAGTAGTAATGTTCCCTCTTTCATTTCTGATTCTAGTAATCTCTCTCTCTTTTTTTCTGGGTCCATCTAGCTAAAGACTCATCAATTGTGTTGATCTTTTCAAAGAACCAGCCTTTCCTTGCATTGATTTCCTCTACTGTTTTTCTATTCTCTTACATTAATTTCTACTCTTCGAGATGCCAGGCAGGTACCCCACCACTCTTAGCATTTCCTTCCTTCTGTTTGCTTTAGGTATAGTTTGCTCTTCTTTTTCCAGTGTCAAGATGGAAGCTTAGGTTATTGATTTGAAATCATTATTCCTTTTTTTTTAAGATTTTATTTTTTTTTTAAAGATTTTATTTATTTATCTGACAGAGACACAGCGAGACAGGGAACACAAGCAGGGGGAGTGGGAGAGGGAGAAGCAGGCTTTCCGCAGAGCAAGGAGCCCGATGTGGGGCTCATGACCTGAGCTGAAGGCAGATGCTTAACGACTGAGCCACCCAGGCGCCCCTAAGATTTTATTTCTTTATGGGAGGGGGAGGAGCAGAGGGAAAAGGACAAGCAGACTTCACACTGAGCCCACACAAGTGGGGCTCAATCTCACCACCCTGAGATCATGAGCCAAAACCAAGAGTCAGGCGCTTAACGAACTGAGCCACCCAGGTGCCCTGAAATCATTATTCTTTCTTAATACAGGCATTTATAGCTATAAATTTCCTTCTAAGCAGTACTACTACTTTAGCTATATTTTAAGAGTTTTGGTACACTGTCTTCATTTTCATTTATCTCAAAGTATTTTTTAATTTCCCTTTTGATTTCTTCTTTGACCTGCCGGTTATTTAGGAGTGTTTTATTTAAGGGACACCTGACTGGTTCAGTTGGTAGAGCGTGTGACTCTTGATCTTGGAGTTGTAAGTTTGAGCCCCATGTTGGATGTAGAGATTACTTAAAAATAAAATCTTTAAAAAATATTAAGGAGTGTTTTATTTAATTTCCACATAGACGTGAGTTTCCCAAGGTCTTTCCTGCTATTAATATCTAATGTCTTTACATTATGGTTGGAGAACATCCTTTGTATTATTTCTATCCTTGTATACTAAGATTTGTTTTATGGCTAGCATATGGTTTTTCTTGAGAATGTTCCATGTGTACTTGAGAAGAATGTATATTCTATTGTTGGGTGGAGTGTTCTATAGATGTCTCTTATGTCTAATTGATTCACAGGGTCGTTCACATCTTCTATTTCCTTGTTGATCTTATTATCTAGTTGTTCTATCCATTACTGAAAGTGGAGTACTGAAGTCTCTATTATTGATTGATAATAACTGTTGAGCTATTATTGAACTATTTCCTCCCTTTATTTCTGTAAGCTTTTCCTCAATGTATTTTGGTATTTTGTTATTAGGTACACATATTTTTATAGTTATTATATCTTCCTGATCGATTACCCTTCTTATCATGTCCCACTTTATCCCTAGTAACATCTTTTGTTTTAAAGTTTACTTCTTGGATACTGTATAGCCACTACAGTTTTCTTCTAGTTACTGTTTCCATATTTCTTTTTCCTCTTTTTAGTTTTAAACCATTTGTATCTTTACATCTGAAGTGTGTCTCCCACAGACAGCTGAGAAGGAAAAACCTTCTACTCCTATGTTTTTCATTTACTCTCACGCTATTACCACATTCACAACACTTCTGATACCAGATGTGAGATTTTTTTCCCCATGCCAAGCAATTCTGCAACACCAGCTGGCTGTCCTACAATTAAACTATCTACCTGTAAATAGCATCAGATCCCAGAGGTTAGGGGCCTCAGTCCCATGAGAGTGCCCCCCACCACTTCAGATGCCAAATGCAAGCAACAGGTCCCCTGGTCTCCAGGTTACCCACAATTTATGTCTCACTAGGCTACAAAGTGGAGGTTTCCATGACCTCTTCCCCCTTGGATTTGATTATTTGCTAGTACATCTCACCCGGCTCAGGGAAATATTTACGATTACCAGTTTATTAAAGGATATGATAAAAGATACAGATGAACAGCCAGATGAAGAGATACATAGGGCAGGCAAGGTCTGGGAGGACCCCATGTACAGAAGCTTCTGTTCCCACGGAGTCAAGGTGCATCACCCTCCCAGTATGTAGATAGGTACACCAAACGGGAAGCTCTCTGAACCCCACTGTGTTTGGATTTTTATGGAGACTCCCTCACGTAGGCATGATTAATTATTAACTTCATTTCCAGCCCCTCTCCCTTCTCTGGAGAATGAGGACCAGGACTGAAAACTCCAAACATCTAATCATGGGTTGGTCTTTCTGGTGACCAGCCCCACCCAGGAGCCATCCAGGAGACCACCCAGAGACACCTCATTAGAACAAAAAATAGTGTATCACCCAGGAAATTCCAATGGGTTTAGGAGCCCTGTGTCAGGAACTGGGGTCATAGACCAAACATTGAACAAAAATACTCCTAGTGCTCTTTTTTTTTTTTTAAAGATTTTATTTATTTGAGAGAGAGAGAGAGAGAGCGCGCACACTTGGGGGGGTGGGTCAGGGGAGAAGCAGACTCCCTGCTGAGCAGGGAGCGCAATGCGGGACTCGATCCCGGGACTCCAAGATCATGACCTGAGCCAAAGGCAGTCGCTTAACCAACTGAGCCACCCAGGCGCCCTCCTAGTGCTCTTTTCATTTAGGAATTTACAAGGGTTTCAGGAGCTCTGCGCCAGGAACCCAGGACAGAGACCAATATGTATATTTTTTCTTTATCTCACAACAGCATAGAATTGGATCTTCTTTGTTTTCTTTATCTCATATCTGTTTTTGTTCCTCTATTCTTCTTTTACTGCTTTCTTTTGCCTTAAGTGAATATTTTCTACTGTAATATTTTAACTTCTGTAATGAGTGTGTGTGTATGTGTGTGTATTTCTTTCCCTCACCACACCTAGCTGTTAAAGCTCCACACCCTGGGATAAAAAATTGTTCCACAAACTGATCCAACCAAAATTTAGGCTTCTTGGAAGAGACAGGTCTCAAAGTCAGTGTTTAAGATTTGTTCTAACCCCAAAGGGCTTCTCCCAGCTATTTCTTTCCCTGGTTCTCTTTAGCAAACTAGGTGGTCTATAGTTTAGACCAGATGTCCCATGAATCTACCAATCTCCTCCCAGTTGCCTTTCACAACAATCTCCACAGTTTTCGAGAACATCCTTAGGCTTCCGCTTCTCCACACCACACTCTGTTGCAAATAAAGTCAGTTCCTTTGGGAAAAGATTAGGAGCTACCTGTTTTACAGTCTGCTTCTGCCTCCAAATAAAATGTCTGAGCCACCCTCCGCAGCTGGGTTGGGGACAATAGTATGCCTCTCTAAGAGACACCCTGCTTTAAGAGCTGAGCACCTGGTGGAGGAAAGGGCAGTAGCCTCAGGGCTTCTCAGCTTGCCTTATAAGCCAGGGTAAGGGTGATCAGAGCCCTAGTATTCTCAGCAGTGCCCTGCCCAAAATAAAGCCTCCATCCCCAAGTAGGTACGGGGCAGAGGAGGGAACCAGCATTACTTAACCACAATTGCCTGGAATTTGGTCTCATCAACAATAGCTGGCGGCAAGATAAGAAATGTTGACGTGCTGCCCCTCCCAGCATGAGAACCCTCTGACTGGGAGCTGGGAGAAGAGGGAGCCCTGTTTTCTTGGCTGCACCAGTCTGGAATGGAGTTTGTCTCACTGCTCTGAGGGAAGAATGGAGCAGGTCCTGGTTCAAACAGCACAGACTCTCACTGTTCTCACTGAGTTTGAGTAGATTTTCTAGAATAAATGTTTATTCATTTGCTATATAACCTAAAACCATTTACAGAGACTTTAACTGGTTGTTTTTGAAAAACAGTTTTCACCAGTTTCACTGGGGACT
The DNA here is from genome assembly GCF_003265705.2 of Callorhinus ursinus. NCBI lineage: Eukaryota > Metazoa > Chordata > Mammalia > Carnivora > Otariidae > Callorhinus > Callorhinus ursinus. The sequence continues at coordinate 35,048,148 of NW_027397079.1, read as the reverse complement.
GGGTCCACAGAGCTCCTCACGCTGTCATGCCAGAACTAGAACCTGGCATTATTTTGGCCTTATTTTATATATTATTGTAGGACTGTGCAAGTATTTGTAATTATCCTAACATTGTTAGTAACCAAGATATTCCACACAAGAGAAAAGTAATAAATACAATCAAAGAAATAAAAATAATTTGTAATGTTAAATTTGAATTAATATAAATATGAACTCATTTATTTTTCTATTTAAAAAAAGCCTATTTCAGGGCACCTGGCTGGCTCAGTCGGCAGAGCATGCGACTCTTGATCTCGGGATTGTAAGTTTGAGCCCCAAACTGGGTGTAGAGATTACTTAAAAATAAAATCTTAAGAAAAAACTTTTTAATTAAAAAAACCTATTTCATTAACTGTCCATCGAAAGGTCTAGAAGCAGTGATAACACAATTGCAATCAGTATACCTAGCACTCAAATTTAACTTCTGTACGACTTACGAAGCTATTGTCCGTCAACACAGCATTTTATTTTTTTTTAAGATTTTATTTATTTATTTGAGAGAGAATGAGAGATAGAGAGCACGAGAGGGAAGAGGATCAGAGGGAGAAGCAGACTCCCCGCTGAGCAGGGAGCCCGATGCGGGACTCGATCCTGGGACCCAGGATCATGACCTGAGCCGAAGGCAGTCGCCCAACCAACTGAGCCACCCAGGCGCCCAACACAGCATTTTATAATTGGCTCCGTCCTGCAGGATTGGCAGTCCAAACATTTCTCCTTCGCAGCTTGGTTACTATTCAGTTCTGCCAACAGGAGGCACTAGGTTAGAGGAGGAGAGAAGGGACTTCCGGGCTCCTTCCAGTTGCTTATTTGCTGTTTCTGTCATTGTCAGCCTAGCAACACCCTTCCACCTGGGGTTGGCAGTTAGCAGCAATCTCCAAATTCTTCTGGTTTTCCAGAACTCCCTCAGACACCAGTGCTAGCCAGGCCGTGCCTTCTGGGTTCCAGCTCCACCAGGCCATTCTTCCAAGTTGGCAGGTTCTAATAACCCAACCTCTTCTCTTTGTTCCCCAGCCCTAGGAGCTGTAGCTGTTTCCAAGTTACCATCTCTGTATTACCTCCACTTTCTCTTTTTGCCTTTTGAGATCACCAATGCCCACTTCACTAATTTCCTAGAACAAATTCTCTCTTTTATTTAAAGGATTTATCTATCTATTTATTTATTTTAGAGTCGGGGAGGGGAAGGGGGAGCAGGCTCCCCACTGAGCACAGAGCTTGATGTGGGGCTCGATCCCAGGACCCCAAGATCATGACCTGAGCTGAAATCAAGTGTCAGATGCTTAACTGACTGAGCCACCCAGGTGCCCCCAGATCTCTCTTTTAAAAGAACTAGTGTAGGTTCTGTTTTCCTGCCTGGATCCTGACATATGCTTCTAAATATAATCTTACATTTTTAAAAAAAATCAAGGTTTTCTTAAAGGAATGGTTCATTATGTCTGGGACAGAATACATACAAAATAAGCCTGGCACATCTTGTACCAGAAATCAAGGAAGGTGTCAAAAATCAGTGGGTCACGTCAAAAGGACTCAGAAGCCAAGAAGAAGGGACTCCCATTCTCATGATATGAAATCATTTAAGCAATAAAAATAATGATTGTAACTGACTGAAATACATTCAAAATACAGAGTATATTTTATATGTGTATACATACATATATACACATTATGCAAATGAGATGACACTTAAAACAAATGAGAAAGTTACTTTTCTGTAATTTTAATAGGGTTTAGAAATGAATGAAAATTAAATCTTCCATCTTATCCTAGGAATCTTTCTTTTAAAAGATGGGTCATTATCTATACCTTGATTATGGTAGTGGTTACATGACTGTATGCATTTGTCAAAACTCACAGAACTATATCTTTAAAAAGGTACAACTTACAGAATGTAAATATATCATAATTTTTAAAAATGAAAAATAGATTGTTGTCTATGGCCACACCACCATGAACACGCCCAATCTCATCTGAAATCGGAAGCTAAGTAGGGTCGGGCCCGCTTAGTACTTGGATGGGAGATGTCTTCAATGAAGTGGCAAGAATTACTAATTTTATTAAGTCTTAATAAAAAGACTGTCTTTGCTTTTTTTTCCTCCCCTTTGGACAAAATGGAACAAATCTAAAAATATCCCCAGTAACACTGAAAGTCTGTAACTCAAGGCCTTCCTAACCTGAAAGACATAATTCTATGAAATATCATTTGGTTTCACAGGAAGCTGGCTGAAGCTGATCTGTTTTATAATCCAAGTTGCCAATGTTATCATGTGCTTAACTCTTTCCAAATTTTTTATTTGTTGTCTGAAACTAGACAAAGGTGCTAAAAGGTGATGTAAACCAGACAAAAATGAGAAAAGGTTTTCACAAGAGGCAGTAATTAATGTGAATTAAAGTTCTTGTTGCACTGGAAATTTGATCAAAATTATGCAAGAAGATAACAAATTCATTTACTTCCTCTTTGAGAAGAAACACCTAAATCTCAGATGAAGGCTGGAGTCAACTTCTTTCATATTTATCTTAGAACTAGTTTTGTAGAAGTATATACAAGATTAAATTTACAAAGTGACTTACCAACATGCCTCCAAAAAATAACCCCAACCCAAACAAATCTAACGGCAGAAGAATCTGACTAGTGCTGCCACTAAGTCCCATTTACAAATTTGTTTACGTTGTTCACAAGAATTAGACAAAAATTAGAAAAGTACATTAAAAATTATTTTTAGCTATATATGCCCAAATCACTACAAAAGCACTTTACGTTCCTATGCTGACCATCATCCTAAATTTTTATTTTCAATCTCATTTGGGTCTCTCCCAGGCTTCTCTACAATTTCCCACTTCCCCTGGCACCTGTTTCAAACATTTATCATATCACATTCCCAGTTTATGCTATTCCACTTCCTCTCCTCTCAGATGACCTAGCCTCCTACTTCACCAAGGACACCAAGAGTTATAAACTCTTTCAATGTCCCTCCCCTCCACCTCCAAACTGATCTCCCCCCACCCCACCGCTTTAGCTTGGAGAAAAAGGTTTTCCAGCTCTTCCTCACTTCATCCCTCTCTCCACGAGCCACATTCCATCATTTTGTTCCCATCTTTTTTCCTACTCTCTGCTTACAAACATATTCAAGCCACTAATACTAAAAATTCTTTCCCCGATCCTGGTTTGCAGTCAAGTAACCACTTTCTCATTTACTAACTTCTAGAAGTAGTAACGTATGTAAACGTACATACTTGGGTGTTGTCTTGGCACCCAAACCTGCCACTATTTTAAACTCCCACCACTAAAATCAACAAGACCCTTTCAATTGCCAAATCCAACAGCATCTTTTCAGTTCTCGTATAACTTACATTCAAAATAATTGTGTCTTTGCTTGGTTTGCACTGCATGACTTTCCTGATTTCCCTACTATCTTTCCAAGTATTCTCTCTTATTGTCTTCTTCTGAATCCTCTTTCTTTGTCACTTATTCTAGACTCTCAAAGATCTCCTGTGAGAACATTACCCAGTTTGGTAATTCAAATATGCTTAGCTTTGATGACTCTCAAATCACCATCTCCATCCCCCATCACCCACCTGACCCCACATCTATTGTTTTGTTCCTATAGACAACAACTCCTGGATACCAGAGACTATAAAATTTGGCATCAAAAAAAACAAAAACAAAAAGAGAAAATCACAAACTCCTGTCTCATCAATCACATACATTACATCCAGAGCTTGGCACATAGTAACCACGGTGAATTACTGGCTTCCAACAGAAGTGAAATAAAGGCAGTACACAAACCCTTGTGAAGTCTTTGCATTTTTTTAAGCTCCTCTATTAACCAATCACTAGTTCTTCTGGTATGAAACTAAACTATATCTTCCCAAAAAACCTGTTCCTCTTCCCTTTTATTACTATGAAACATTTATTCCTAGGAAATACTAAAACTTCAGAATCACCTTATGTTTCTCTGGCTTCCCTCACTTCCAATTGATATATACCTTTAAAAATGTCTTTCAAATCTACGCAGCTTGTTTTGGAAATGCATTCAGAAAGTAAGATTGATACAGGTGCATGGCTGGTTCAGTCGGAAGAGCATGTGACTTCTTGATCTTGGGGTTGTGAGTTTGGGCCCCACGTTGGGTGTACAGATTACTAAAACACCCTACACAATTCTAAAATCTTAACTTCTCTAACCTTGCCCAGAAAACACACTCTTGTTTTAAGAATACTGCAAGTCCAAGGAGAAGTCATCTCTTTATCGTTCGTTTTCTCCTTGCTTTCCACTGATCTTTGGTATAGTTTGCCTACTTATAGGCCAAGCATTTTATCACTCTAATCTACCATGGGATAAAAGTTCCGAAGACTACTTATTCCAGATTTACACACACACACACACACACACACACACACATACACACAGATATAACCGTTCTTCACAATTAATCACTCCCTACATGTTGTTTCTCATATAATTTTTTAAAGATATGACCATCATAGCATAAAACCCACCCTTTTTAAAAGATTTTATTTTTATTTATTTATTAGAGAGAGAGTGCAAGCGGGGGGAAGAGCAGAGGGAGAGGGACAGGCAGACTCCACTGAGTGCAGATCTGAGGCGGAGCCCGATCTCCGGACCTTAAGACCATAACCGGAGCCGAAATCAAGAGTCAGACGCCTAACTGAGCCACCCAGGTGCCCCAAAACCACCCTTTTAAAGTGTACAATTCAATGGTTTTTAGTATATTCAAAGTTGTGCAACCATCGTCACTATCTAAATCCAGAATATTCTCATCACCCCCAAAACAAACCCCATACCCTTTACCATCACCTCAAAGTCCCCAGTCCCCCAGCCTCTGGTAACCACTAATCTTCCTGTCCCTACAGATTTGCCTATTCTGGACATTTCATATAAATGGACTTATACAGTATGTGTGTGGTCTTTCTATCTTTGTCCATGTAGCATGATGTTTTCAAGGTTCATCCATGTCGTAGAATGTATCAGTACTTAATTTCCTCCCTACGGCTAAATAATTTCATTGCATAAATATACCATATTTTATCTATTCATCAGTTGATGGCCATTTGGGTTATTTCCACTTTGTGGCTACTCTGAATAATGCTGCCATGAACATGCTTGTTGTTCATAAAAACAGGCAAGTTTTTAAGTAGATATGTTTTCAGTTCTCTTGGGTACATACCTAAAAGCAAACCTGCTGAGTAATATACTAACTCTATGCTTAACGTTCTGAGGAACTGCCAAACTATTTTCCAAAGCACTGAACCATCTTACATCCCCACCAGCAATGTATGGGAATTTCACCACTACATTTTCAACCCATGAGGACATTATAATTACTGAACAGAAAGAGAGGTGTGTCCCCTGACCATATAATAATTCATTGCCAAGAATACTGATTTAACAAAAAAGAAGTATATTTCTGGCAGGAAGACAAGGAGTAGAATGTTGTAAGTCCGAGTGTACAGGTTCCCCCTGCTATCTGAAAGTAGAACATTCCTATGAAATCTTTTGTAAGCCAAAATGTCATAAAGCGAAAAAGCAATTACCATTGATTTTTTATGAAAAATGTTTTAGCATTCCCAGGCCCCCAAAATAACCTTTCTTAGGCTTTTCTGCTACCTTAGGACATATCTTGCCAACAGATGCACAAAATAAATTGAGATAAAGCACAGAGGCTCACAGACACAGTTCAAAGCTATGGCACTGTGATGCTGAGTGTAGTTCCCAGGGCAGGAGCTTGGCGGTGCCACTCTCACTGCCCAGTGGCGCACTGCCGCTACAACTGCTTGCTGCAAAACAAACGCTGAAGCTATTTTCGCTTTTCACCTTTTTTCCTAAAAGCAAAACTCCTCTTCAGATTTCTTTCAGTTAGTAAAAACAGACACTAAGGTAGGTCTGTCCTAAAAAACAAAGTGGCAATAAAGGTGAACCTTCAAAAAGCCAGGGATATCTCTACTGACCAAGTGAGTTAGCCTCTCAGAGCCAACTATTAAATCATAAAACAGGGAGGCTGTAATGACAATTACGTTGCAGCCGCAACGTAATTTAACAATCCAAGTAAAGGTGAGTATTGGTGATTCAATCCTGGGCACAGCATTAGGGGCAAAGGGCTAAATGCCCGATCCCTCCTCTTCCTTCTCAGATCCTTCCCGTCGGGAGGGGTTGCTGAGTGACAGCGGGGGCTGCAGCCACCTCCCTTCTCGGGGAGAGCCAGCCATATGAGCCACGCAGAATAAATTGTTAGAGCTCAAAAAGCTTGGCCAGGTCACTCCAGCCCAACATCAATCCAAGACGAGAGATTCCGCAGCTTGCTACTTAGCTTACCAAGTCAGCGCAGGATCTTTCTTCCTTTTTTAATGGTAACAGACACATTTATCATGGTCGAAGCAGAAAAGGAGACGCAAAGAGAACACAAGCATATCCCCCCAGCCACAAATCCAGTCTCTGTCTCTCCAACCCCCCATAACGAAAACAAATACGAAACCCGATCCATTACGAACTCTGGAGGTTTATCAATCCCAATGGCCCTCACCCTCCAAAGACTCCCCTTATCGGAACCCCCGGGACAGATGGTGCAAAGCTTACCTGGTGGTTTCCTCCAGCTCGACCCGTTTCTGACCAGGAGCCTGGAGAGACATAGTAGCCATCGCCTCCTCCGCCTTCTCCCGGCCAGGTGGTCTCAGCAGGGCCGCCCCCGCGCACCCGCCAGGAAATGGGAGGCTGAGGAGGTTCAGGGCGAGGAGGATACAAGGGCGGAGGTGGGTGCATGGGCACATCTCCACCCCGGGGCCCGTAGAAGCGGCCATACGCAGGACCGTCACTGGGGCCGTAGCCCGAGCGCCTCAAGGCCGACATGGGCTCTACTGCCCCGTAGCGCTTCCCGCCCCCCACGGCCAGCCCATAGCGCAGGCGCCAGCCGAGGAGAGGAACTGGACAGCAGGGAAAGGGGTCGGCCGACAACAGCCAATCCCAGGCCCGTTCCCGCCCCTTCGGCTGCCGAGTCTGAGAGTTGAAGGTCGGAGGTCCGTGACTCGGGGGTCTGGGAAGCAAAAAGACTTGCGGCAGCACCGTGTTTCTTAAAAGGGAGAATACATTTTCCTTACCATCTAGTCAATCTAGATTCCTCTTCCCCTTTTATCAGGGATGGGGAATGGGTGTCCCGGGACCGCACGACAGCCCCGCCTCTTCCTGAGGACGGGCACGTGATACCGGAAGTGGGTGGGAATAATATGGAGGCGTTTCCGGCAGGCCCCGGCTGCTGAAAGCCGGGGCAGACGTGCTGCTCCTGGTTCGGGTTCTTGTCCCGGTCCCGCCCAGGCGGCGACTGTGGTCGGAGAAAGGAGGTGTTGGACGCACTGGCCCACCGCCGCTGTACACTGCAGCCTTATCTCAGCTCAAAATGAATTATATGCCCGGCACCGCCAGCCTCATAGAGGACATCGACAGTGAGTAGTTCGTCTCCTCTGGATGAAGTCTGGGGTGAGATCCTTCCTCCTGGGCGGGTATCTCTTCAGAGGGATATGAGTCTGGGGCCGGGGGGAGTGTGTTTTTAGCACATTTCAGGGTGTTCGGCGTTGACATGTTCCACATGTGAGGGAAGAGCCCCAAGACACTCCGTTTGCCCACCTCCTAGCCGACCACCTCTATCCTGCGTCTCGCAGCCTCCACCAGTCCCCGGGTCGATAAGCCACAAGCTGTAGAATCCATTCCTTCTTTGGAGGGACGCGGCTGCTAAGAGTCAAACATGAGAGTTGCCCCTCCCCACGTCCACTCTCTCCCACCTGCAATATATCGAAGTACCAGGTTGTTACTAGTGGATGAATGAGAGTACTTAGAGAAAGGATTAAGAAACGAAAATTATAAGATAACAGCGGTTGGACTTAATTGGCAATAAACATAGGTTTTATGCTGTGTAGCCATTTACAGTGCAGTCTTTAGCACTTTCAGGTTATGATAATAGAAATCACTGCCAGACAAAGGTATTGACTTTTCTGAAAAGGCTGAATCACTTCAAACTTATTTTTCTGTTCGACAGTTTTCTTTTACTTGTTCAAAGAAGACCTGCCTTTTTCCTGGTCATCGTCCTGAGGATGAGTTCAGTCCTGTACGAAAGAAAGACTCCTGTCTTTCCTTTTTCTAAACTCTCATCTGTGAATTATTCCTCAAGCAACATTTCCTAATCGTTTTAATCCTGTGGTCTGTCTCATTAACTTGTAATTGCTGCAGAATGGTTTACACAGTTCCAAACGAGTTACAACAATCACAGTTACTATGTATGCAAATTTAAAAAGTGAGTCCATGGGGCGTCTGGCTGGCTTACCCAGTAGAGCATGCGACTCTTGATCTCTTGGTTATGAGTTCAGCACCACGTTGGGTGTAGAGATTACTTAAAAATGAAATCCTTTAAAAAATAATAAAAAGTGAGTCTTTGATCATATTCTCTTTTTCTTATTGTCTGAAATCATTCTTTAAATCCAAATGAGTGATTTTGCTATTGAAAGAAAATGTAGTGTGAATTGGACCATATTTGTATATGAATAACAATTACACAAGCCCATCTGTAATATGTAATGAAATCTTCAACTTTAGTCACTTGTGGATGCTGTTTTGGCCCCTCCTTTCGTTTTATATATCTGATTTATGTGAGGCCCCTAATGCATTCTGCCATTCTACTAAAAATAATTTTTGTTCTCAAACCCTCTAACCCCTGCTTTGTAGACTCCAAGCCTCCTCCTTTACTGAAAAGTTTGAAAGCATTTCTTCACTTCTTTCATTTGCATCCTTCCCTGTCCCCCCAACCACACACAGTATTTCCTCCTCTCTCAAGTCTTCTACATATTCACCCATCCTCTCATCTGAGTAGGAAGTATTCCTCCCTTTCAGTCTGTGTCTTTTATTACTCTTTCTTCCCACTATTTCTTCTGTTAACACCCTTTTACTCTCCTATCTTCTCTCTCCCACTGGATCCTTCCCTTCATGTATATTCTTGGCCATCCGTCTCATACTTTTTTCAGTTATGTCTCCTCATCAAAATCCCATCCCCTTTTTGTACCTTTACCCCCAAACCTTTTGAATCCTCTCCATTTTGACTCTACTTCCTGACCGTCTGCAGCAGACCACCTCTGTAACCTCTGCAGTCTGATTTTTGTTGTCATCACACTGCTGAAGCTGCATTCTTAAAACGCAGCAGTTTGATGCATTCTTGTGGGTTCTTCCCTCCCCTCTGCAGTATTGTGATACTATTACCACTGGGTTCTTAATATTCTTAATTCTGTTTTCTTGATTTCTCCAGCACTGGTACTTGCTGATTTTCTCATCTCTCCAACTCTTATTGTTCCCTAAAATAGGGGCCCTTTAGGTTCTATCTCTGGTCTTCCTCTTTTTTTTTTTTTTTAAAGATTTATTTATTTGAGAGAGCACGCATGGGGCGGGGTGGGGGTGGGGGGCAGAGGGAGAGAAAGAATCCCAAGTAGACGCCAGTCTGAGCATGAAGCTCAATCCCAGGACCCCAAGATCATGACGTGAGCTGAAATCAAGAGCCAGCCGCTCAACCAACAGAGCCACACAGGTGCTCCATGCTTCTTTCTTTAAATCTCTAGGAGAGGGGTGCCTAGGTGGCTCAGTCATTAAGCGGCTGCCTTCAGCTCAGGTCATGATCCCAGGGACCTGGGATCGAACCCTGCATCGGGCTCCCTGCTCGGTGGGAAGCCTGGTTCTCCCTCTCCCACTCCCCCTGCTTGTGTTCCTGCTCTCGCTATCTCTTCCTCTGTCAAATAAATATATAAAATCTTTTTTTTAGAAAATAAATAAAATCTCTAAGAGAGCTCCTGGACTTTAATAATTATATCACCTCTTTGTGGACTTACCCAAAATTGCTCTAATTCTGACCTCTTTGACATTCCAGTCTTAGATTCCCAACTGCCAGTTGACAGTGTCCTAATTAACCCTTCAGAATCACAAATAGCTAATAATCTTCCATCTTAAGCTTCTTTTATTGCCAACTTTTGGTAAATGATCCACCGTAACATGATGACTCAAAATTCCTACATCTTGGGGTGCCTAGGGGTACAGTCGGTTAAGCATCTGACTCTTGGTTTCAGCTCAGATTGTGATCTCAGGGTCATGAGATGGAGCCCCACATCGGGCTCCATGCAGAGTTTTCTTAGAGTTTCTCTTTCCCTCTCCCTCTGCTCCCCCTCCAGCGTTTGCACACTGGAGCAAGCTCTCACTCTCTCTCTCTCCAATAAATAAATAAATCTTTAAAAAAATTCCTGCATGTCCTTAACTCATTTCTTCAGCAACCCCCCCCACACACACACACACACAATCTCACCCCACCTTTGCAAATTCCCATCACTTAGAACTACACAGTCTTGGGCGCCTGGGTGGCTCAGTTGGTTGGGCGACTGCCTTCGGCTCAGGTCATGATCCTGGAGTCCCAGGATCGAGTCCCGCATCAGGCTCCCTTCTCAGCGAGGAACCTGCTTCTCCCTCTGGCCCTCCCCCCTCTCATGTGCTCTCTCTCTCTCTCTCTTTCTCACTCTCTCAAAATAAATAAATCTTTAACAAAAAAAAGAACTACACAGTCTTGGGGCGCCTGGGTGGCTCAGTCAGTTAAGCAGCTGCCTTCAGCTCAGGTCATGATCCCAGGGTCCTGGGATGGAGTCCCACATCGGGCTCCCTGCTCAACAGGGAGCCTGCTTCTCCCTCTGCCTGCCACTCCCTCTGCTTATGCGTGCTCTCTCTCTCTTTCTCTCTTTCTCTCTGACAAATAAATGAAATCTTAAAAAAAAAAAAAACTACACGGTCTGGGGCATCTGTGACTCAGTCGGTTAAGAGTCCAACTCTTGGGGTGCCTGGGTGGCTCAGTCATTAAGCGTCTGCCTTCGGCTCAGGTCATGATCCCAGGGTCCTGGGATCGAGCCCCACATCGGGCTCCCTGCTCCGCGGGAAGCCTGTTTCTCCCTCTCACACTCTCCTTGCTTGTGTTCCCTCTCTCACTGTCTCTCTCTCTCTGTCAAATAAATAAATATTAAAAAAAAAAGTCCAACTCTTGGTTTCAGCTCAGGTCATGATCTCAGGGTCCTGGGATCGAGCCCCATGCTCGGCATTCAGTGTGGAGTCTGCTTGAGGATTGTCTCTCCCTCTCCTTCTCCCCCTATAAGCATGCCTACACGTTCTTTCTCTCTCTCTCTAAGATAAATAAATAAATACATTTTTTTAAAAACAACAGAACTATACAGGCTTAGTTCCTTCAACTCTCCCTTCTCATTGGCCGTGGTGTAGGTTTCTTCGTGTCTTACATTCTGCTCTCCCTTTTCTGCCAGTTCAGTCTTCAAAGTTTTCTTGTGAAGTATAATCCAATCTGAACCTGTTTCCGGTACTTTGGGGACTTTATATCCTGTGACTTCCCTTTACACCCCCAATTTTTAGCCAAACATATGTCTACATACCAGCCTTTTTTTTCCCCTGCTTCCTAAATTACAGATTCCCCTTTCCCTTTCCCTGTCATTCATCCCAGAGGCCAAAAATTATCTATCTTTCAGGGCTCAACTCAGATACCTCCTCCAGCTAGATAGTTTCTCTCACATATAATTAAGATTTACTTTCTAGTGGTACTTAATTATGGCACAAGGAAGGCTACAGATTCCTTCAGGGAAGAATCACTGTCTTATTTCTCTGTTATGTTTCTAGAAAGTACTTTATGCATAGCATTAAAGAAATTAATGAATTTTGCTAGTTATTCTAGCAACTGGCTTTATTATCATTCTTCAGTATCAGCTCAAAATCACCTTTTCCCCCAGCCACCCTCTCTTCTGTAGCTACTCCCTCTCTCTTCATCATATTATCCTGCTATCTTGTTTGTTATCCCATTGTACTACTCACAGTAGGTCGGGATTTTTGTTTGTTTGTTTGTTTTTTACTTGCTCACCTTCCTCCACCAGGAATATAAGTTGATAAAGTTGGTGACTTTCTGAGTCTTCTTCTCTACTGTATATCTAAGCCCCAGAGCAGCACATAGCTCTCAATAAATATTAAATGAATTTTTGCTCTAGCTGACTCTCAGCATCCTCATTTACCTTTTGAGGCATTTTTTTTTACTTAAAACCTTCCCTGATCCCAGGCGCCTGGGTGGCTCAGTCGGTTAAGCGTCTGCCTTCAGCTCAGGTCATGATCCCAGGGTCCTGGGATCCAGCCCCACACTGGGCTCCCTGCTCCGCGGGAAGCCTGCTTCTCCCTCTGCCTCCCTCTCTGTCATGAATAAATAAATAGAACCTTTTTAAAAAATAAAATAATAAGGGCACCTGGGTGGCTCAGTCATTAAGCGCCTGCCTTCGGCTCAGGTCATGATCCCGGGATCCTGGGATCGAGCCCCACATCGGGCTCCCTGCTCCGCGGGAAGCCTGCTTCTCCCTCTCCCACTCCCCCCTGCTTGTGTTCCTGCTCTCGCTATGTCTCTCTCTGTCAAATAAATAAATAAAATCTTTAAAATAAAATAAAATAAAATAAAAAATAAAAAATAAATAAAATAATAAAACCTTCCCTGATTCCAAAGTGTGAAATAGAAGCTCTTCTATAAGTTGAGAGGAAAATAATTGTAGTATTAAGATCATAAAGGTCATCTAGACTAAATTTCTCAATTTGTGGATATAGAAACTGACATGACACTGGGAGTTTAACTGCCAACATCAACATCTAGAGCTGGGGGTCAGGCTTCTAGGCTACTCATCCAGTCCTTTGCCTACTCTGCCACTACAGATCTTGTCATCTAAACCCCAGGATGCCTTGGTCCTGCCTCTAATTTCCCAATAAACTGTGCCCTAAATACATTGGAAGAAGTGGTAGAGCTTAAACTACTATTAACTTTTTTTTTTATTGTTAATCCGTTACCGGATTTTATTTATTTGAGAGAGAGAGGGAGGGAGAGTGAGCACAAGCAGGGGGAGTGGCAGGCAGAGGGAGAGGCAGGCTTCCCGCCGAGCAGGGAGCCCGATGCGGAACTCGATCCCAGGACCCTGGGATCATGACCTGAGCCGAAGGCATCTGCTTAACCGACTGAGCCATCCAGGTGCCCCAACAGTTATCATTTTTTAAAGATCTTTTTTCCTCTCCCCAGAAAAGCACTTGGTCCTGCTTCGAGATGGAAGGACGCTTATAGGTTTTTTAAGAAGCATTGATCAATTTGGTATGTACTAGTTACAGACTTTTCTACAGTGAAGAGCTGCTATTGTATGTTTGTGTTATTTCATGTTGAAATTTATCTGCAACTTTTTCAAGTGTCTGGCATAATGGAATACTGTTTTAAGTCATTGCGTCATTGTTTTCTAAATTATGATTAGGTGATTCAAAAGCTAGTATTTACAAGCTTGTATATCTAAAACTGGTTTTCATCAGAACATATGATTACAATGTTTTGGACTGTTTTTTTATTTTCGCCAGTAGAGGGAGCCAAATGATAGAAATAAACTCAGTCCACTGAAAAAGCTGCTCATTTGTACATTGGCTTGGGAGCGACTACTCTTCAAAGCAGTTCCTGCACTGAAGGTAATCCCTCCCTGTCCAATGAAAATTGGGTAGAAAGCATTTCCTGAAGCATTTTTGGGGTCCCAACTTTAAGCTCAAGATTTTACATGTTAGGGATACATCAGACTCAAAGAGTCTCAGTCTTTGTTTTGCATCTTGCATTTTTCTAAAGAGATCTATATCTGCTTCTGTTTCGAGGAACTTCTCAGTTCATATCCACATTTGTTGGACATCTGCTAGTGGATTTGGGCATGAGGAAAAGTAACATAATTGAAACGCTTAGAGGAATTATAGAAGATAGCATAGATATTTGCTTTTCTTCAAAGAAGACAAATAGTACCGATTTAAAAAAAAAATTATTCTTAACAGACTGGGGTTCTGAATCTTAAGTCAAATTCATCAAACTACCTTGGGGGGAAAGTAGCAAATCCTGACTTTATTCTCAGATTACCAGGTATGGTTATCTCACAAAATGGGGAAAAAAAAGGTTTTCGTGTATCATAATCCATGGATACCTGCACTGGGTTAAATGAATCCTAAGTACTGAAACAAAGTTAAACCTTTGGTAAATCATCATATACACATACCCACGCAACAAAGAAAAACTGTTTTTTGTTTAAAAAAAGAAAAAAAAGTTTTGACCTCTGCAGTTGTTTAGGTTTTAGAGTCTTCCAAGTGCCCTACCCCTTTATATTTTCTTATAGTCATGTCAGTATTCACAATTTCACTGATGGAAAGGAATTTAATTTTTGTAACTGATTCCCACCATCATTCATGCATTAGTACAACATAATCCCCAATATTCTCTGTTTGCAGTTTTTAGAAGTCTCTCAAGGGGTGTGTCTTAATAAAACAGGAGAAGACTGTTTAAAATTTTAGCTTTTCCTAGAATTTTTTTTTAGAAAGTTTGGAAATCATGTTCAGCGAAATCTTTTCTACTCAAAATAACTGATTATTTGAGTTATGGACCTTTACCCAATAATTTGAACTAAATATCTTTGTTTCTTCCCTGTGCACTTATAGCTAATTTAGTGCTACATCAGACTGTGGAGCGTATTCATGTGGGCAAAAAATACGGTGATATTCCTCGAGGGATTTTTGTGGTCAGAGGAGAAAATGTTGTCCTACTAGGAGAAATAGTAAGTGAAAACCGTTAAGCTGCTGTGGGTCTTGATAATCATACTAGTTAGGTTTCTTTTTGTCTTTTCAAGAAGGAAAAAATATATTTTCCACATGGCACCCAGCTTCTCACAGAAACTACCACATTAGCTTAGGAAAGCTACAGGTGTAAAAGGAAGACTACAGAGAATAATTAACTTTGTTTCAGTGCCTCTTGGCATTTTAAACATTTTGATCCCATTAGCAGCAAAGTATCATTAATTTTACCTGATGTAAAAGTAGCATATTGTACAAACGTGTTCATTAATATATTATTTCTGCTATCTCTAATAGCAGAAAATTGAAAAACTTAATACCAAACAAGAGATGAATAATTCAATAAAGTATGATTTATATACACTGGAATATTTTGCAGTCATTTATTTTTTTTTTAAGATTTTATTTATTTGAGAGAGAATGAGAGGGAGAGCATGAGAGGGGGGCGGGTCAGAGGGAGAAGCAGACTCCCCTCCGAGCAGGGAGCCCGATGTGGGACTCGATCCCGGGACTCCAGGATCGTGACCTGAGCTGAAGGCAGTCGCTTAACCAACTGAGCCACCTAGGCGCCCTATTTTGCAGTCATTTAAACAATTGGTTACAAGTAGATTTTCATGACATAAAGCTAATGAGCAATGCTTGGGGGAAAGACACATTGCATATACATCGTGATGTCCTGTTTTTTAAAGGGGGAAGGGGAAGGAAAGAAGGGCCTGTAGGAGAAGCCTTTCTGTTAACTCCTGAGAATGGAGCTTAGCCTCACTTGGATCCTCACAACCAAAGAGGATACCTCTGTATGCCAGGAAGGCCAGTTGGCAGGTGGAAAGTTAAGTCTTCTAAAGTGTTACTATACGTCTGTGTGTGTGTGTGTGTGTACATAACCATGCATATACACATATGCATATATTTAGGCATATATATATATATATACACAAAAAAAACTATTAGAATCCTATATAGCTAATAGAAGTGCTCAGACTTTTTTTTTTTGGCTTTTTAGGTTTTTATTTTAATTCCAGTTAGTTAACATACAGTAGTTATTGTTTGTTTGATAAAGATTTTATTTTTAAGTAATTTCTGCACCCAGTGTGGGGCTCAAACTCACAACCCCAAGATCAAGAGTCGCATGTTCCTCCAACTGAATCAGCCAGGCGCCCCAGCATACAGTGTTATATTAGTTTCAGGTGTACAATATGGTGATTCTCAGACATTTTTAAAAGAAGATAAAACTTGATTTCATGTTTTACATAAAATATTTACATAAAAAGAAAAATACCTTATTTAAAACCTTTGGCTTTGCATCTGATTATTGAGTTTGCCAGGAGTATCAAACATTTTGGCGTTTGCTTAATTTTATCCTTTTCTATTTTGTTTGTAAAGTTTCCAGTATAGTTTCTCAATACCTAACCACATCTTAAGTCAGGTTTACAGAAGTCTTTGGAGCGGAGTGGTTTCGTCTGTAGCAGCTTTTAACAATAAGCCATGTGAGAAAGTAAGGAGATAATCTGCCAGGGTCAGGTTGGCCTAGAGACCTCAAGGTGAAACAGTTAACTAGAGAGGATGAATCAATACTGTCAGTAACAGTATTGCTAAGTTGCTGCTATGAAATGTAGGAAGTATTTTTTTCTAATTTTTATAGTGTTTTTGTGATGGATAATTTTGGTTCAGTAGATCATTTTTTGCATGTTTCAGCGGAAGAAGTTGTCATCTTGTTGTAATACATAGAGGTTGAAATATAGCACTCTAGTACCATGCGGTGTGGGGAGTGGCGGGAGAAAGTGACTATAACGTGCTCTGCCAGTATATGAAGAGGGGCTCACCCATCTCTGGACAGTAGGAGTATGAGTGATTATTTTCTCCTTTGTTTATGCTTTTCTCAATATAATTTTTAAAGAGGAAACATGACTTTGCTCTCAGGAGAAAAGATTTAAGTTAAAATATTTACACATACTCTACTTCAGTTTGATAGTCATGGACACCACAGAAATGCTGTGCGTGCCAGTTACATTGGCACACATGGGCCCCTGTGTGGATGTGTGTGGATGTGAGGAGAAGGAGGGACCTTGCATTTGTTCTTGAAGATGCATTGTTTCCTGGGAGCCCTTTTGTGGAGAAAGGACTCTAGTATGTTCATGGTCTGGATGCTGCAGAATTTTCACAGTGGTACCACTAAAGCCTTGTGGTTCAGGAATGCTTATACAGCTGTATGAGTCAGTAGGCAGTGTGGCGAAGTCAAGTCCCAGCCCTAGAGAAACTCATACCCAGAAACCAATTAAGGGCTGTAAACGTCTGTTGTTTAGGAAGTCCCTGGATTCGGCCTCAAGGATAATGATGCACACAGTCTTAAGTAATAAGACTGATTGTTGGGAATTGGCATCATCATAACCACATGACTAGCTCAATGAATAACATATTGAAAAGTCCAAGAGGCAGTACACCACACTAAGAACATTATCTTCCCTTAAGCTGCTACCCATGGATTATGAGGGCGGGTTATAGTTGATAAGATATATTTTGCCCGGTGCAGCTAACATTTGAGCCAAGGCAGGACTTGCTTATATAATTTGTGTGGCTTTCATTCTAACCTCTCTGGTGAAAATCTTCCACCTGATGTCACTGCCTGTGGGTTCTGAGGCCTTGGCAGCACATGGGATGTTAGTACCCAGTGGTAGGCTGTAACGTCTGGAGGATTTGTGTGTGTATTGATGCCTTCCCAGAATTTTATGATTGAAAATCATAGAGGAAGATAAGAAATAAGAATACCTTGTATATATAATCTTTCCATGTTACAGAAACACAGAATAGTACCTGTATGTTCATTTTAAGGAGAATAAGTTGAATCTGGATGGTAAAATACTTTTATAACGAGGTTCTGCATCATAAGATTAGTTACTAAATATTTGTAAGGTGCTCAGACATAAAAATATTAAGCACAGGGGCACCTGGGTGGCTTAGTCTGTTGAGCATCCAACTCTTGATCTCAGCTCAGGTCCTGATCTCAGGGTCGTGAGTTCGAGCCCCACATTAGGCTCTGCGATAGGTGTGGAGCCTACTTAAAAAAACTAAGCATATTATGCCAGAATAAATGAAAAAATTACAGTTAATATTTGCATTGTAGGGGTTTTTTAAGTCAATATATACATGGAAAAATTGGAAAGATATTCACCAAAATATTGCTCCATAATGGAATTATGGATAATTAAGAAAATTTTTTTTCTTGTCTGCTTTCTAAATTTCATACAGTGAGCATGTATTTTTAAAATAAGAGAAAAAATAACGTTGTTTTTTTTTAAACAAAAATATTTTAAATTAAAACAGTGGAGAAATATATTGGAGCCAAACTGGTTTAGTAACCTAACTGGTCTACTGAGGTTTTCTCTAGAAGATTTGTTGCCATAGAGGGGGAAAGAATCTTGTGTTATAATTTAAAGACTCCTAGTTAATGGAATAGAGGGGCAGTTTATTGCCTTTGGGGGGTGGGGGGGCGCTTCTTTGAATCAGTGTTCTCTACCTTCTTAGTGAGCCCCAACCACCAGCAATTAAGCTGACTTTGATAATGGAAAATTACAAAACTTATCTAAAGCCATCTTGGCCTCGGGAACTTCTCTCTTAGATCTGTTGAGGTTGGGGAGATAGCTATTCATACATATATACATATATATATAATTTTTTTAAGAAAAGCAGTCCTTGAGTAATGTAGGACTTCAGATAACTTCAAGCTTTGTGAGACACACTGATACCATGTTACCACATTCACATAAGTATATATTCTGTAGTAGTGGCACTCTGTCCCCAGGAGAAGGGTATTTCAGCCCTGTCACAATTATGAAAAATAACCCAAGCCTGACCCAGGAATCCATTTGCCTTAAGGTCTGTAATATTTTCTATTCTTGGTGGTCAGTTGAAGATTTTCAACCCTGCTTTTTGTAGGACTTGGAAAAGGAGAGTGACACACCCCTCCAGCAAGTGTCTATTGAAGAAATCTTAGAAGAACAAAGGGTAGAACAGCAGACCAAGCTGGAAGCCGAGAAGCTGAAAGTTCAAGCGCTGAAGGATCGCGGTCTCTCCATTCCTCGGGCAGATACTCTGGATGAGTATTAAGTCATTTGCTCAGAGGCTATTGCTCTTGGGGAGCAGGGCCTGTCACTGAACGAAAGTCACACATTTGACTAGAGACTGTAGAGTTCTGCAAAGTCCTGTTTATTTTGAATTCTTTCACTTGTGCAACATGAAGAAATCATGTGGCTTTTTTTTTTCCTTTTTAATGACAAAAATCATTGTTTAAGAAAAAAGCAGTGGCAAGGACTCCTTTCACACGGCACTGTGGAGCTGGCAACTACTTTATATTGCTTGTCTTGTCCCAAATTAGCGTTCACAGGGGAGACATTCCTCATTTACTTGTAAATAAAATAAAAATCTCAAGACTCGTTTTATTTCCTAACTTTGAGTTGCCTCCAGTGAATAGACAAAACTAAGTTTCTGCTCTCAAAGATATAAGCTGTCCACACACCGGGATTTCTCCCTTCAGTGATAATTCCAAGTTGCTAGTTACTGATGAAGGAATATTTGCATCCTAAATACCTTGCAGGTCCTCCCCTCTCCGCTTTTCATGTTTTTGTCTGGTAAGAAAAACACATTTTCAGGCTTGAGGAAAGAGCTTTCAGTCAAGTTTTGCAGTTACTGGTGGTACGAGAAGCGTCGGTTTGGAGAGGCTGTACTGGCTGTCCGTGCTTCAGCAGCAGCTTCTCAAACTCCATTCCCATGAGATCCTGCACTTTACTAAAGTTAACACACAACAAGGGACAGGACCCATCACCCACCTTTGAAAAGCATGTGTCACTTTAAGAAGATAACTGCGAGTCAGCAGAATTACATTCGTTTTCCTGGCCCCACTGTTTCAGAACATCTGATACCTTCAAGAAATTTGCTTCACTATAGTATCTTGTTTTTTCCAACCTCCTTCAAACAATTCCAAATGCAGTAACAAGCAAGAGTTACGGTTTATGAGAAAAAGGCACTTAATTTCCACTTAAGTGGAAATTTTTTTTTTTAAGTGGAAATTAATTTCCACTCAGACTCCACCTCAGTTCACACTTTTCTATTATCTTTAGTAGTGTCTTCCAATAGGGGTTCCCATGAGACTGCTTTCTAGGGAGACAAATAAGGATGATCTACCAAAGCTCCTTTCCTGTCCATCTTTATTCTGATAAAATTGAATACAGAAACCTATCTCTTTCTCTTCTAGCTGTTCTTTTTCCCTTTCCATGGCTCTCGACCTTATATTACAGGCTCTTAGCTGATTTAAACCACAGCTTTGGAGCGCCTGGGTGGCTCAGTTGAGCGTCTGCCTTTGGCTCAGGTCAGGATCCCACGTCGGGCTCCCTGCTCAGCAGGGAGTCTGCTTCTCCCTCCCCCTACTCCTGCTCTCTCGCTCTCAAATAGATAAAATCTTTTTAAATAAACAAGTCACAGCCTTCCCTAGCTCTGATAAACTCCTAACAGGCCCTGGATACTTGTCCATTGTGCAGGGCTTTTCAGGGAAGCCATGGCCGAATGAATCCCAGAGGTGTTACACAGAGGTGAAGATGGCTGGGAAGTGGTCTCGTTTTGCCGACGAGTAGAAGCTGGTGGGCTCAGGCAGAGGCCGTACGGATAGCAGACGCACCAGGCAACCTCTAGTCGCAGCCATACATGAGATTCATGGCAGCGCTGCACAGCGCAAGAGTCAGTCCCAGTGGGGCGCCTGGGTGGCTCAGTCGTTGAGCCTTTGGCGCAGGTCATGATCCCTGGGTCCTGGGATCGAGCCCCCACATCGGGCTCCCTGCTCCGCGGGAAGCCTGCTTTTCCCTCTCCCACTCCCCCTGCTTGTGTTCCCTCTCACACTGTGTCCCTCTCTGTCAAATAAATAAAATCTTTAAAAAAAAAAAAGTCAATCCCAGGAATCGTACTGGGCAAGAAATGCTAGAGGAGAGGCAGTTAACGAACAGTTCCACACCTCCATTCTCCCCCAAAAGAAGCTCTACATATGTGTGTCTCGGAGGGGCATATTTCACCTTTCAAAAAGGCATGCTACGAGAGCAGCTCCATCCAACTTCCTTTCACATTAGGAGCCAGGATTCCCAGTGAGGGACAGAGAAGTCATCCTGGCCGTAGATGCTGCAGGCCGGTGCCCCGATGCTGAAACAGTCCTCCAGCTTTAAGCGAAAAGCAGCAGAGTAGTCTGAGCTGTCCCCTTGGAATTAATGTGCGCTGAGCAGGAATGTCACCTGAGATAAAAGCTCACATGCACACGTGCTCTACCAGTGCAGTTGGTTCCTAAAGGTGACCCTTGAACAATGCAGGGGTCAGGAACACGGCCCCCCTACACAGTCATAAATCCCCGTGTAACTCCTGGCTCCCCCAAAACTTAACTACTGAGAGCCTACTGTTAACTGAAAAGCCTTACCCATAACATAAACAACTGATTAACACAGGGACGCCTGGGTGGCTCGGTCTGTTGAGCATCAGCTTTGGGCTCAGGTCATGATCCCGGGATCCTGGGATGGAGCCCTGCATCGGGCTCCTTGCTCAGCGGGGAGCCTGCTTCTCCCTCTGCCTCTGCTGCTCCCCCTGCTTGTGCTCTCTTCTCTCCGTCAAATAAATAAAATCTTTAAAATAAACATTTGATTAACACATATTTTGTATGTTACATGTATTATATACTGTATCCTTTCAATAAAGTAGGCTAGAGAAAATGTTACTAAAAAAAAATAGGGCGCCTGGGTGGCTCAGTCAGTTAAACGGCGGGCTCTTGGTTTCGGCTCAGGTCACGATCTCAGGGTCCCGCAGTCCAGCCCCACACTGGGATTGAGCCCTGTGTCGTGGGGCTCTGCGCGCTCAGCAAGGAATCAGCTTGAAGATTCTCCCTCTCCCTCTGCCCCTCCCCTCCTCTGAAATAATCTTTTAAAAAATCATAAGAGAAAATACATTTACAGTACTATACTCTATTTATCAAAATAAGCACACCTGGGCAGCTCAAACACATGTTCAAGGGTCAACTGCTTCTTAAATCCAAGAGAGGTCAGGCTTTTGCCAGTGAGACTGAACATGAGGACAACTGGACCCACCGAGCAACCAACAGGAGTAATCATTAGAGATCCTTGTGCTGAATGTGGAAATGTGCGCTTACTGTAGGGCAGCCTTCACTGCAGACCACAGACCCCCAGGTGTGAAGAGTGGAAGTACTTGGCGTACAATTGTCTGGAAGAGCATCCCAGGGAAACATGGGGTTGGGGATGGGGGTGGACTTGTCAGGGGTGTTGGAAGGAAAGAACATACTCTTAGCCTGTTTTCCTCCCAACTGCAGTGCCCCACCCCCATCTGGCCGATCACCCTCCAGCGCCACACCCCTCCCCCAATAAGGAGAGCTGCCTTCTAACAACTAAGCAGGTCCTGTGTCCAGTTAAGTGAACCAAGATCGAAAGCAACTTTTCCTATCCCCTTCGCAAGATCTTCGAGCCTGAAAGAATTGGAAACCCAGCTCTAGGCAATGGAGCGTATCTGTTATTCATCTGGGTGGGTGTGCCTGGGTTAGGACTCCTCTACCTGTCTCCGCCTCAGGTTCTGCGTGGGCTCCCTGGAAGCAGAGGATGAAATCAAGTTCTTTTCTTTCCTCCTGCCTCATTTCACCGCCCTGCCTCTTTTCCCCCTCTCAGCCTATATTGTACCCATTCTCCTTTAAAAAAAAAAAAATGTTTTTCTGAGCGCCTGGGTGGCTCAGTTGGTTAAGCGTCTGCCTTTGGCTCAGGTCATGACCGCAGAGTCCCAGGATCAAGTCCCACACTGGGGGGCTCTCTGCTCAGCAGGGAGTCTGCTTTTCCCTCTGACCCTCCCCCTTCTCGTGCTTGCTCACTCGCTCTCTCTCAAATAAATAAATAAAATCTTTTTAAAAAAAATGTTTTCCCTAACTCCAGCCCCTCAGTAGCGGTTGCTGCCACTTGGCTGGTAATGGCCTCAGATACTGCTGCTCTGGGTAGCCAGCGAGCCCGTAGCAAGGACAAAAAGGAAGAGTGAGGGCTCAGTGTAGCTCAAGGTCAGATATCCAGATGGCCTGGGAATTTATCTCTAAGACCAGATTTTATTGACGCATAATTTATACACAGTAAAATCCCCTCTTTCAGTGCATAGCTCTATGAGTTAACACCTGCATATAGTTATGTTCCCACCACCGCTGCCCCTTTGAATTTAACTTCTCCCTCCTTCCCGGCCCCTGGCAACCACTGACCTGTTTCCTGTTGCTATAGTTTATGTTGGCAACTAATACAAAATTTTCTTAAAATACTGTAACAGATCAAAAAAAAAAAAAATCAGGAAGGTTAAATTTAGCCCACCCACCTTCCATTTGCTCCTCTGGTTTAGGCTATTCCAAAAGGCAGAAAGCTTTGTGTTCCCTGCCCAAATCTCTGGGCAAGAAGACCTAAAGCCTGGCTTACCTGCGGAGACGCAGAGTGAAGGGGCAACAAGGAACCAAATATAGTTTGAATAAGTCGTTCATCGCCCTAAGTTTGTTGATGACTTCTATATGCCAGGATTGACAGGCTATGAGAGGCAACTCTTGGCCCCGGTTTCCAGAGAGAAACACGAGGTTTTTTTTAAGATTTATTCATCCATTTTAGAGAGAGAGCAAGAACATGAGCAGGAGGGTCAGAGGGAGAGGGAGAGAGAATCTCAAGCGGACTCCCCGCTGAGCGTGGAGCCCTACTCGGGGCTCGATCTCACAACTGAGATCATGACCTGAGCTGAAACCAAGACTGTGTCACCAGAAACACGAGATTTTTAAAGGTTTAGCTGTGTAACCAAGAGCACAAACTAGATTGCCTGGCTTCTTCAGAGCTGTCTGAGGTTGGTCAAGCTGCTTACCTCAATGCCTCAATTTCCTCATCCGTAAAACTGGCATAAGAATAGTACCAACTCGGGCGCCTGGGTGGCTCAGATGGTTAAGCGTCTGCCTTCAGCTCAGGTCATGATCCCAGAGTCCTGGGATCGGGTCCCACATCGGGCTCCCTGCTCCTTGGAAGCCTGCTTCTCCCTCTGCCTCTCTCTCTCTCTGTCTCTCATGAATAAATAAATAAAATCTTAAAAAAAAAAAAAGAATAGTACCAACTCCGGGTGGTGGTTGTAAGGATAAAGTAATATGCATAAAGAGCTTGCAAGAGTGCCTTGCCCAGAGGCGTGCTCAGCGTCAGCTACTATCATCTGCTGAATCCCCAACGTGTGCCAGACTCTTGGGATAGACTCCATACCCTCAGTGAACTCATACTTTGTACAAATAAGGGTGCCCTGTGAAATGATGGTGACCAACTCGGGTTAAGGAATTAAGATACCAACGACATAAAATGTACTCTAATGGGAGGTAATCCATAATTACCTCAAGCCCAACGAGTCAAACTTGCCTGAACTCTCTGTTGCCTCCTCACAACGATGCCTTGGGAGAAAAATACTGCATTCTTTCAATCCTAAATAAGCATATACCCTAAAAGCAGTCCAGGATTTGCCCTCACCTCCAAGCTGACCACCCTTAAGAGATGGAAGAAAATCAGTATTTATTGAAAAATCTACAAAGTACCAGGCTCTATGCCTTCCAATCATTTATTAAACATTGATGCAGTATGCAGTATCCATGAATTATCTAGCACTGTGCTGAGTGCTAGGGATTCAAGAACTTGCAAAGGATCCAAGTTCTCGTGGAGTTTACAGGTCCTTATGGAGCTTATGGATATGCAAAAAAGGGGGACCTGCAAGTGTGGGGACCTCTGTACTAAGGGCGCCTGGGTGGCGCAGTAGGTTAGACATCTGCCTTCGGCTCAGGTGGTGATCCTGAGGTCCTGGGATTGAGCCCCACGTCAGGCTCCCCACTCAGCGGGGAGTCTGCTTCTCCCTCTCCCTCTGCCCCTCCCCTTGCTTGTACCTTCTCTCTCTCTCAAATAATTAAATTAAAAAAAAATTTAAAAACAAAACCTCTATACCTTCCCCCCAATTTTGCTGAGAATCTAAAACTGCTCTAAAATAGTAGTCTTTTTAAAAAGGGGTGTGTGGGAGGCCAGTAGACTTACTGATACTGTGCTACACGTTTATTGAGGGGGCCCAAAGGAAAAAGTACCGAATTCTAGTTAAAGAGCAGAGCGAGGTGGGGCCCAAGGGGAAGCCCTGAGGGCAGGGGATGCCGTGAGCTACCTGGATGAAGTGAAGGTGTGCACAGGGCAGACAGCCTGCAGGCCCCAGAGAAGACAGCTGGGGTGGGAGACACTGGAGGGCCTGGAGATTGGGCTAAGAGGGCCGGACTTTCTCTTGTGGGCTCCTAATGTATTTGTCACCTGATGGCAGCCTTCTCACCACCCTGAGAGGGTCACACAAAGGAAAAGGAAAATACACCCCAATTTCACAGATCAGGACGTTGAGACGGAAGGAGTGAGAGGCTGGCAATTGCGAAGCAAGAGGCAGATGGCGGGGCGGGATGGGGGCTGGGAGCCTGTTGAGGTGCGACACCCACGTGTCCTCCACTCCCCAGCCTCGCCACATGGCCAGCCCAGCCCCCGGGACCCCGGGGATGCCCCGTGCACACCTCCTCTTAGCGGGGGCCCGGACAGCTCCGTCACCTGCAGGGTCTTCCCGTGCCCCCCCCCACCCTTGGTACTCCACCTCCCACCACTCCCTACAACCTGCTATGGAGCAACCCTCAGATCTTTTCTCGGGCTGCTGGCCAGATGCTCTCCCCGGAACCCCCGCACCCCATCCTCGATCTCAAACCCAGCAACTCCTAACCGCACTTTGCACACTCAACTCAAATGTCCCTTCCTCCCAGAAGCCTTCCTGGCCACTCCGCCTTCCCGCTGTGTGGTGAGGCCCTCCACCCTCTGTACTTCCGAACTCCTCCTCGGCTCCCCGACTCTCCTCCTGGGCCACATGGTTCATTTTCCCTCGCAAGGGCAGAGCCACACAGTGGACACTCAACAAGGGGGTGTTGAAGGAATGAGTGCTCCCAAGCGCTGCCTCCCTCCCGCACTCTGCACCGTCTGAGCCGGACCTCTGGTCGCCTTTCTCCCTGGCCTGCCTTGGCCACCCTGTCTCCTCCCTTGGGGCTTCTGCCGTCCTCAAAAAGCAAAGCCAGACACAGATAACGTCCAGAGCCAGAGGAACCACCGTACTGCTCAGGGGGACAGTGAGAGTTAACTACTCATTGGTCCTGGGAATGATGAGGAAGGAAAGCCGAGGGCCTTGGCCTTGGGGGAGGTCACCAGCACCCCTCCCTGAGTCAGTGGCCGCTCTGACATCAGCAGCAGCTGTGTGCTTGGATCCTGCAGTCTCCCCAGCCCAGCTCCTCCCCGCTCACGGTGGCCATAACTCTCCCCAGGATGGCAACAGCGGGGCCTTGAACATTATCTGCATGGCCTGTCCCATAATAACCCCCTCCCGCTCCCCGCCACCTCCACTGAGGGGCACATGTGCTTGAGGGCGCACGTGTCCATGCGGGGAGGAGAAGCCGAGGGGAGGGGGGGCTGCTATTCAGCCTTCTCAGCAAGCCCTCTGCACCCTCTCATCCAGCCGTGAAAGGTTCAGTCCCCCCACCCCTCACACAGGCCTCTCCCTTTGGTGCTGTCTTCCCTGGGACTCTGCAAGGGCTGGAAACAAAGCCTACAGGCTGGGTTTTCTCAGCCAAAGACATACTACACCCCCCATCTTGCCCAGTTGGGCACCCCAGAGAGAAGGAGGAAGAGCCTGCTCTGTGCCCTGCCTGGAGCTGAGTGCGGGGGATGAGGGGGAGCGGACACGGCGCCTGCCTCAGGGAGAAACAGTCCCATGGAGGAGACAAGCAAACACACCCAAACCATTCTACAAATCGGGACCCGAGATGATGCACGCCTCCGGTGGCAGTGACCGTAAGAGTGTGAGACAGAGGAACAAGCCATTCCAGAAGGTTGGGGTGGTCGAGGAAGGCTTCCCAGAGGAAGAGGGCCCACAGTGGGCCTTGAGAAATGGGCCAGGGGACCTCCAGGCAGCCACTGCTCAGAGAGGAGCCCAGGACAAGGGCCCCTGGATCACTGGACCCTTCCCACTCATGAGGGGTTAATGGAGGGTGGGGGTGAGAGTCACTAGGTTCTGCGTGGGCTCTGGGCGAGCTCTGAGCAGGTCCAGTCCCTTTCATCCTTTCTGTGGTGAGGGAGCCAGCAGGAGCCCGTAGGGTTCTGCTACTGCTCCCCACTCCGTAGGCCTTCCCTCCCTGCCTCGGGGCAGTGGTGACAGGACACACAACTCTCTCACAAGGCAGGCAGGCCCTGGGCCAGGGGCCACACTAGTGTGATTCTCTTGACCCCCGATATCCCTGCCGGGTGAATCTAGCTTAGAAGCAACCTCAAGTTCAATCTTAAAGGGAAAAGATTTCGTGAGAGACCAGGGCAATGCTTCTCCAAGAGAAGCATGCAGTTCACAAGATACCTGCATGGCAGCGGCCTGGGATTTTTTTTTTTTTTTCCTTAATACAAGTTTTAGAGCCTCAATTCTAGACCTGTTGAATCTAGAGTTTCTGAGGCCGAGGGCCAGAAATCTGCAGTTTTAGGGTCCCTGTGTGGCTCAGTTGGTTAAGTGTCTGCCTTCAGCTCAGGTCATGATCCCAGGGTCCTGGGACCGAGCCTGCATCGGGCTCCCTGCTCAGCGGGGAGTCTGCTTCTCCCTCTCCCTCTGCTGCTCCCCCTGGCTTGTGCGCTGTTGCTCTCCCAAAGTGAATAAATAAAATCTTTAAAAAAAAAAGAAATTTGCATTTTATTTATTTATTTATTAAGATTTTATTTGACAGAGATCGAGAGAGCACAAGCAGGGGAAATGGCAGAGGGACAGGGAGAAGCAAACTCCCCGCTGAGCAGGGAGCCTGATGCAGGCTCGATCCTAGGATAATCCCCGGACGATCCCAGGACTGGGGTTTGATCCCGGAACCCCAGGATCATGACCTGAGAAGGCAGAAGTTTAACTGACTGAGCCACCTAGGTGCCCCCAGAAACCTATATTTTAAACAGCACTTCACATGCTATTTGAAAACCAGTCAGATGGTGTATGCTTTCTTCCAAACTGCCTTGACCTCAGCTGCTTCTTTTTCTGCCCCCTCCATCCCCTGCTCCTTTGGCACCGGCCTCCCTGCTCCTTTCTATGGGCCCGCCTCCTCCAGGCTCCCCGCAAATGGCCAAAGCCATGGTGTGTGGCAATCCCTCTACCCTTGACCCCTTCCTTCGCACAGCGAGTGATGGCTTTATCTCCGGATGATGAAGTACAGCCTTCAGCGGGGGGGCATTTAAGACGCAGAACACTCGGCTGGTCCCCAGCCCTGGCTGCCGGACCCAGAGGCAGACCTTGACAGGCTCCGGGGGGTGGGGGGGAAGAGGGAAGGAAGAAGCCACCCTTGAGAGCGGAGGCAACGGCAGCAGTGTCCACAGCACCGCTCCCCTGCCTGTCCCCACCGCCTGGACACCATGCTTCTAGCCACATTCAAGCTGTGTGCTGGGAGCTCCTACAGACACGTGCGCAACATGAAAGGTCAGTTCCCCAGGCCAGGGGGGTGGCCCGCATGGTGACCCGGAGCACTCAGGTAGCTCCCCGGCTGATCCCACTTTGCGCCTCATTGGGGGAACCGGCACACGTCTCTTCCCTTCTGGACATCCCTTTGCCCATGTGAACAGTTGGGCTGGATACTAAGACGCCTGTGTCCCTCGCCCCCCTCCCCCGGGTTTGGTCACCTCTGCCCTGCTCTCCAGGGCTCCAGTCTTTCTTGAGCTCTTCCTGACTTTGCCTGAATCGGCACCAAGGGTACCAGCAAAGACTGAGCCGCAGCGCAGGGGGGGGGGGGGGGCAGTGAGCCTTGAGTCCAGCGGGCAGTGCTGGCAAAGCCTGAGACATGGGGGACGGGGGCAGAGAAGAGCAAAGTGAAGAGAGAAAGCGGGTGCAGCTGGAAGTCTGGTTATCATTGTACAATGAGGAAGCAGAACCAGTTACCCAAGTCTGATTTTGTAGAGCTAATCAGGACCCAAGGTCATCTGAGTCAATCCCCTGCGGTCATTGAAGGGTACACAAACCAATCGAAAGTGCTCCCCACTTACACTGGGAGGAACCGGCTTCCGTTTAGATGGAAGCCATGCTTGGAAGACCCCGACCAGCAGCGGGGCTGTTCTCACTAGATCAACAAGACTCACCTTGCTCTGCGCCCAGGGGCACGCTGAGCAGTTACTCAGGCAAAGGACCGCAGCTGCTGACAGCAACACAGACTACAGGGGATGGGCATCTTTAATCCTCCTTCTGCAGCAGATTGTTTTCTAGTTGAACGAAGCTTCTCTCTCGTTCGAGAAGGAAACTTCAGCGGGCTCCCGTCCAGCCCCCGCCTCCAGGCAGGACCGGGCCTGGCCAGCCCAGATGCAAGGTCGACTCTGGGCCCAGGAGGTGGCCTGGCAGAGAGCAACGGCACTAGACTGGGAGATGACCTGGCTCTAGTTGAGGTCTCCCCTAGGGATCCGTGTTCCTGAGCAAGTCACCTCCCTCTCCTGGTGTTTCCTCATCTGTGGCAAGATGAAGGGGTGCAATGGTCTCGCTCTAAGGGGATTTCTTGATTCTAAGCAACAATTACCTCCCCTCTCCGCAGGGCTGAGACACCAGGCTGTGCTGGCCATCAGCCAGGAGCTGAACCGGAGGGCACTGGGGGGCCCGAGCCCCGGCGCGTGGATTCACCAGGTTCGGCGTCGGAGTTCTCTGCTCGGTAAGTACTGAGGCTTCTGGGCTCGTGCCAGCAGGAGGCGGCTCCGGGGTGTGAGCTTGGGCACGCTGCCCTGCTTCCCTCCCGCACCCCCGCCTCCCCCTAACCCTAAGCTGGCCTCTCACTCAGAGAGGGTGGGGCTGGAGTTCCTCAAGGCCACCCCCGTCAGCTGCAGCTGTGTGTCTAACTTCACCTGCAAGCCGGACCCTATGGCTTTGGTCTTGGCTCTGCAGAGGAATGAGCAGATCCAGACTGAAGGGATGGCAGCCGTGGCGGAGGCCAGGGAAACAGAAGCAAGCCCGGTCTCTCCTTGGCTGTGTGTCCAGGTTCTCGGCTGGAAGACACCCTCTACAGCGACCAGGAGCTAGCCTATATCCGGCAGGGAGAGGAGGCCATGCAGAAGGCCCTGGGTATCCTCAGCAGCCAGGAGGGCTGGAAGGAGGAGAACCAGCAGGTAAGCGTGGGCCTGGAGGAACCCACGTTCCTCACTGTTCCACTGCCATTCTCAAAGGCCTCAGGATTCCTGCCTCATGCAGCAGGTAGTTGTAATTTGAAAATTCTCCTTTCTCAAGAATACATCCTCCGATACTCCCTTTGCCCATCAAAGATATCGCAGAGACTCGTGTTTGAGAAACACTGTTCTGGATCCTTCGTTACCCTCCAAACGCATTCTACACCCAGTTTGGCAGAGACCATGCAGTGGGGGTTCTGCGTGCATTAGAGGCCCGTACCACCCTGGGTCAGAAGGGCCAGGGCCAAGGCGCAGGGTTGGTGTTGTGTAGCCTTCTTAGAGCTGAGCTTGCAGGGCTGATCTGGGCTCAGCCGCAACGGGGCTGGACGAGAATACAAATGGCCCAAAGCCTTCTGGATTTCCTGGCTCCTGAGCACCGCATCCTGACTGGGAACCAGTAACAGGCACGTGTTCGGGGCCACGGGCTCTACTGAGACTCTGGTGGCTCTGCCTTCATCCAGAAGCTTCCATGCTGCCTATTGCCCTAAGTTCAGGTAAACCCGCTCCTTCTTCAAGTTCTGAGTTAGCAGACTCCTGGTTTGGGAGCCAGGAAATCTGGGATGTAGGCCCAGCAATGCCCTCAGGCTAAGGGTCTCTGGGTCTCCAGTCTTCTGGTGTAAAAGGAGGTATTGGACTGAAAACCTCTTTAAGCTCCCACCCGACATTGTTTGTGTGTGTGTAATTAGCTGGTAGCAGATCAGACTCTCCCACTCCCAGGTTTGTCTTGCCCAGCAACTTTACGCTTCTGAGGTTGAGCAGCAGCCTTTTCAGTTGGACCCACCCACACCCATCAACACTTACCACCAAGAAGAAAGGGTCCAGGCGCTGGCAGCTTACCTCTCCAGGCTTCAGCAGCTTGGGGCAGGAAAGATTACCAACGGTCTTAATCAGAAGTAATGTTAGGCTTCTTCGTGCTGTTCCCCTTCCTGCCTTGCCTGCCTTGCCCATCTATGTGCCCTAAGCGAGGGATATTTCTCTCTAACCTTTATCCTGCAGCTCCTTTTTTCTTCCCTGACAGGCGAATGGGGACCAAGTACTGAGTAAAGTGGTCCCAGATGTGGGCAAGGTATTCCGGCTGGAGGTGGTGGTGGACCAGCCCATGGAGAGGCTTTATGAAGAGCTCGTGGAACGCATGGAAGCAATGGGAGAGTGGAACCCAAATGTCAAGGAGATCAAGGTGAGGAAAGTCCAGGTGTGGGGAGGCGGGCACCCAGAGGAGCCCAGTCGGAAGGGTGCGCCAAAGAGGCTGCAAGCCGCGGATGGTGCCTTAGCACCAGCACTGGCTGGGTGGTGACTCGGCTCCCTGTGGCCTGGCAGGTCCTGCAGAAGATTGGAAAAGATACAGTCATCACCCATGAGCTGGCTGCAGAAGCAGCAGGAAACCTGGTGGGGCCCCGTGACTTCGTGAGCGTGCGCTGTGCCAAGCGCCGAGGCTCCACCTGTGTGTTGGCTGGCATTGCCACACATTTCGGGGAGATGCCTGAGCAGAAAGGTGTCATCAGGTAATACTGGCAATCGCTCAAAACCTCCCTTTCCTGGGGCACCTGGGTGGTTCAGTCGTTAAGCGTCTGCCTTCAGCTCAGGTCGTGGTCCCAGGGTCCTGGGATCGAGCCCCCAGTTGGGCTCCCTGCTCGGCGGGAAGCCTGCTTCTCCCTCTGCCTGCCACTCCCCCTGCTTGTGTTCCCTCTCTTGCTGTGTCCCTCTCTGTCAAATAAGTAAATAAAATCTTTAGAAAAACCAAACCAAACCAAAAAACCTCCCTTTCCTAACACAGGCTTGTGGGCATGCACCAAGTGTGTGATGAATCCTCAGCTCCAAGAAACCAGTCCTTTGGTCCCTACCCTCAGCTTCCTTCCACACAGAAATATTCTTTTTCCATGGCAGGGGAGGAAGACAAGTTTGGCCCTATTTAGATAGCCGGTTTGTCCTGACCTTCCCAGAAAGTTTAAGCACCTTAGTAACTTTCTAAAACATGCGGTAGGGCTGCGGTTTAGCTGGGATGCTCAGGTACGACCGTACTGTCGATTAAAAGGTAATCCACACCACTCAGAACACAGCTGCTACCTACCTCAGTTTCCTAGGGGCCCCAGGCACCACCCTGGACCCTTTCCCTGGCCATCTGCAACTTCAAGGCACCACAAGAGGCCCCCAGGCTCTAGCTCCAACCAGCATTTGTTCTGATGAGCTGGTGACCATGCCAACCGTTAAATATCACCCTTGGCAAAAAATATTTCTTGGATTTGGAGAAGGCAAAGTAATAAGGAAGTGTGGCTAGTGTAACTGGTCAGCATAAAGGGGAATTCTGCAAGGCCCCCCTGACTTGACATCTCTTCATTTGCCAGAGGCGAGCATGGTCCCACGTGCATGGTGCTCCATCCCCTGGCTCAAAGTCCCTCAAAGACCAAACTCATCTGGCTGCTCAGCATTGACCTCAAGGTGAGGGGCACAAAATGGCTCAGTGGGCAGGTGGTGGGGAGGAAAACTGGCTTTACCCTCCCACATTATCCCACAAGGAACAGGAAAAATCCTCTTCCATTTTGAGAGACAGATTGTTGGAGGGAAGAGGCTTGAGTAATGA
This sequence comes from Callorhinus ursinus, assembly GCF_003265705.2. Taxonomy (NCBI): domain Eukaryota; kingdom Metazoa; phylum Chordata; class Mammalia; order Carnivora; family Otariidae; genus Callorhinus; species Callorhinus ursinus. The sequence goes on along the minus strand of NW_027397079.1, from coordinate 35,015,572 downwards.
CCTGCTATTCCATCATCTCAAAAGCCTACAATAGCTCCTCCCTTTTACCTCTTGTGTCAAATTTCAACTCTGCAGTTATCAATTTGGAAAGAAGGAAACTTAGGCCCCACAAAATACAGTTGCTAGCTCAGGGTCACACAGCTGGGAAGAGAGCAGTTGGGGACACTGCTCGGCACAGCAGGGTAGTAACGCAGTCAGTCCTCCTGGTCAACACCAAGGTTGCACCCAGAAACAGAGCTGGAAGACCAAGCCCTAAGCAACCCATGTTTGTGATAGGGTACAGACGTTTCTACAATGGAACACTACCCACAAGATGGCCACATTCTTTTTCTACTCTAGGGATGGCTGCCAAAGACCATCATCAACCAGGTCTTATCACAGACCCAGGTGGATTTTGCCAACCACCTGCGCAAGCACCTGGAGTCCAGCCCTGCTCCTGAAGCCAGGTGTTAAGGACCAGCCTGCTCCCTCCAACTGTTCCTAGCTGCACTGGCTTGCATGCTTATCAGGAAGATCCCTGCTAGAAGCCTACAAGTCTGTTTAAGATCTTCATCTGGGGACTGTGGGATGGGGTGGGAGTGTACTTAGAAGGACACTGGGACTCAGATTGGTAACATTTTAAGAGCAAGAAAATGGGGACAAGGCTTTTAAGAGAAAGAGCTTTCTAACTTCAATGATTAGCTGTGAAATGGTTAAAGGCCCCCAAATATTTGTAAAACTTCTGGGCCCTTACACGTCTATTTTAAAACATCTTTAAAATGGTACTGGCTCATATAGGGTGCAGAGGGTGCTAAATACAAGGGTTGGAACCTTATCCTTTATGGGCTCATGAGCTCCATTCCCTGCAGGCAGTGTGTGTGGACAGCAGGGTCTTATAAAAGGGACCCCAGCAACCCTCTGCCCCTCTACCAAATAGGTAGCAAGCTGCACCAAGACCAAGCAACTCCCCACAGCAGGTGCCTTCTAGAAATGTAGTCTAAGTTTTCTTGATTGAAAAAAAATAGAAAACGAATTAATCCAGTTCTCCTACTTCTTCCATGAGTATCAGTCAGAATAAAAAATCAAAACTGACACCAAAACTTCAGTCTGTACCTGTTTAAAAATTCTACTCTTAAAAAAAAAAAATCATTCTAGTAAATTGCAACTTCATGCTAAAGGAGTCCTGGACAAATATTTTAATGAAACTTGATCCCCTAGCTCATTAGAAGGAAAAACTACTGGGCACTTTGGTCACTCAATTATTTAGAATCTGTGACCAGGATCTTTCATAAGGGTTTAATTTCCATAAGCACAAGCCTAAATCAATTCTTAAAAGAACTCTAGAACTGGGAGCTGATTGACGAGCACTGGAAGGATTATGACTGAGGATTTTTATTTACCTAATTAAAAGATAGGATAGGACCAAATATGAGAGAATGAATGACAAAGTTGAACAGAAACAAATTTTATTTTCCCCAAAGTGAATGTTGACACCTAAAAAAGGAAGTGAATGTTTAGCTCAGAGCTGATTACATCAGCTTCCAGCTTGGCTCAGGGCTGCCACTTTCTCTGCCTTTTAACAGGCCAGTGTTTTACAACTTCTAGAGGGGATGGCTGAAAGAGGTGCTGTGGTGATGGCAAATTCCCCTTCCAAGATTTAGAGAACTTACGCTTTAAAAATATAAACTGGATGGGATTCCTTTGCTAACGTGTATGGGCAGGATGAAAAACCATTACCACTTGAAGCTTTTCCATTTGGGTTTTTTTTTTTTTTTTTTAAAGATTATTTATTTATTTATTTATTTGACAGAGGGAGACAGCGAGAGAGGGAACACAAGCAGGGGCAGTGGGAGAGGGAGAAGCAGGCTTCCCGCGGAGCAGGGAGCCCGATGTGGGGGCTCGATCCCAGGACCCTGGGATCATGACCTGAGCCGAAGGCAGACGCTCAACGACTGAGTCACCCAGGCGCCCCTCCATTTGGGTCCTAATAGCATTGATGATTTAAAGCATTTGGAAATAGAGCCCTAGCTTATTTATTAAAGAGCTCAGCAGGAGTGGGAATGCTGATATTTATTCAGCTATTGAAATTTTACAGCTCAGAGAAGTATTTTTTATTATTTATTCTGATCGTTTCCTAGAGTGGTCTATTTTTAGCATAGCTCAAATTATTGTTGGGGCACCTGGATGGCTCAGTTGGTTAAGCATCTGCCTTCAGCTCAGGTCATGATCCCAGGGTCCTGGGATCAAGTCCCGCATCGGGCTCCCTGCTCATCGGGAAGCCTGCTTCTCCCTCTCCCGCTTCCCCTGCTTGTGTTCCGTGTGTCAAATAAATAAATAAAAATTTAAAAAAATATATTGTTTACCTGGAAGCTTCAGAGTGAGAGAGGATAGTTGTATAAGTATTTCTAGAACAGAATTATCATCCACTCCCAGCTAAGAGAAAATGATTACTTGTTTTAAAGATGTGTGAAGCAATATACACTCTGGTTTCAAAAAAGAACAGGCTGAAAGCAAAAAAGTGGGATTTTACCACATACCATAGTTTTGAGCTTGATTTTAATTTGCCTTCTTCAAACCAAGCAACTGTGTCTTTGAGGAGACTGGGAGATATTTTCCCACTTGTTTAATTTTACATTGGAATAAAGTAAGTTGTCAGTGATGATCTGCTTACAGAGACCATTTTATAGAGGTCTACATGAAGAGTGGGTGTTCTGTGAGCCCTTCAAATGAACCTTCTCAACACACATACACACACATGCTCGTGCGCATGTATAAACAGGCAAAATCATTACTTCTGTAACCTGATTTATGAGAATCTAATGTACAAAAATTTTATCATTTAAATGGAGGGTGGGTGTACAAGTAACGTGGTAATTTGTATTACAAAGAATTTACCTCCAGCTTCCTCTGAAGAGCACTACCCTCATTCTCTTAGAGTTCTTCAAACTCTGATCATCCAGCTTTATAACCAAGTCTGCCCTTTAAGACCAGCCATGAATGAATAGGTAGGTGTCCAGCGGTGACAGACGGAGTCTTTAGCCTACAACCATACTGACTCTGTTAGTATGTGAAGAGATGCAGAAAGGCCAAGACAAAGAGCCTGGATGGTTCATTAGGAGACAAATATATTAGTCAAAACTACTGTGTGAAGACACTAATAGTCACTTGAGATTTGGGAAAAAAAAAAATTTTTTTTTTAAGATTTATTTATTTGACAGAGATAGAGAGAGAGAGTATCCCAAGCAGATTCCCCACTGAGTGCGGAGCCTGATGTAGGACTCGATCCCAGGACCCTGAGATCATGAGCTGAAATCAAGAGTCGGCCACTTAACTGACTGAACCACCCAGGCGCTCCCCCATTAGCCCTTTTAAACTCTTGTTCACCTCCCTGAGAGTCCGATTTCACAGGATAAAGACTGTGGTTGAGTTGGCTGGAAAGAATGGAAGCAAGAGAAGAGGGCTTGCGGTAGAGTCAGAAACGTGCCTGTCTCCCCCAATTCTGGCTACCTTTCCTCAGACTGCCCACCTTGCTATCCCTGTCCCAAGAGGAACCCAACGTGAAAGGGAAGCAAAGTGCCACACACACTTGAAGACAAGTTTTATTTGGGAAGGGTTTCTAATTGTTAAAGCTGCAAGCAAGTTCTTTTTACAATTACAGTTCTAGAGACCTAGTAGTTTCAGAGACCCCAGTGTTCAAAAATGTTTCAAAATGAATAAAAACCCACACCAAAAGGAAAGACCTTTTAGATCTGGAATGTATAGCCACTGGTTTCAGCTGTTCTCAGAAACAGGCCTATTACTTCCTTGGAAATCAGATGGATGAAGTCAATGCCACAAAAGGAAATGTCTTTAAATAAATTAGCTACTTGGACAAGATGATTCACTCTGTAGAAAATACAGTAAGGTATCAAGTCCCAGTTGGTGGGACACATGGTACAGCACCAGTTTCACAGGGAGCGCATGGGATCCTAGGGTCAGCGGTTGTTGGCGTATGGCACACAAAACAGAAGCAGTCACCAGAAGTGGGAGAGTGTTGAAGGGGAGGGAGTCTCTCCCAGGCTCACCCACACTTTTAACTTGCTAACAGCAGAGGCTGTGTTCTGCAGTATCTTTGGGAGAACGTTTGCAACAGTTAAAAAACAAAAACAGGCCCCCCTCCCCAATTTATTCCCCAGAAAGTCCATGTCTGCAAAGAGGGACCTGGTCAGGGTTCCCATGGCGGACTCCGCCTCCCATCCACCTCTGTTTCCACATGATATAAGACATCAGCCAGAGTATGTTCTACCACAGCGCCCCAGCCCATGTCACTCATCTGTGGGAGGAACAAGAAACAGAAATGAGGTGATGAGAATAGCTACAAAAAAGAAGTAACAGAGATACTGAGGATGCGTCGTGACTGTTACTCACAGGGCGGTAAGTGAGATCCTTTGGAGGATACTTGAAGCATGGTCCAAAGTTAATGGAAACCTGGGATAATTCAATTCAAGCAGACAGACATGAAAACACAGAAGAAAAGAGTGAAAAAGTTTAACATGACACAGGAACGTTTTAAATGTAGTTATGACATTCAGGGTGTAAAGTGGAACAAATGAAATAGATTTAACATTGCTAAAAGTGGTCAACATCCTAATGTCCATCAAAAATTAGGTAAATAAAACAGACTTTGGTTGACTTCTGTTTCTAACCTAAAGATTTCCTTATTCTACTTCAATGGTGGTTAGCGACAGACTAAAAAAATGGAAACTTCCAGATATTACCTCTTCAAATCACTTAAAACAACAACAAAGTTGTCCCTTTCGTACTGGATCATATTAAAAAAACAAAAAAAAAAAAAAAAAAAAAACACAGTATATGAAGTAACCAACAGTTACTAACCAATGATGGTGGGTCATCATGACCTGTAACACCAAGTTGACTTTTGCATGTATATACTTCCTATGCCTTACACTGAACAGTAGCATTTACCACACAGTACATTCAAAGGAAAAGCACGGGGCACGCTATCTGCACAATCTTTTATCTATCCAAGCAAATACTTCCTAACACACCCAACTGTTTTTGGAATAGCCACAGTCACAGTAGGAACACATTCCCTTCTCACTCTTCAGCTAGCGATTTAGACTTCTTTCTGGAACTCACATCAATGGCTCTTCCAACACCATTCACCTATTTCCCTCAAGTCCTGTTCACAGGATGAACAGAGGATACATACCGTGCAACTCTTATACAGTGAGATGGCCGGAAAATAAACCCCCTCAAAAATATCTTTGTAGGCCACACCTTGATTGACACCGTTTTTATAAAATATTATCTGAAACAAAAACCGTGGTTTTACTTCAGAATTTAACAGCAGAACAAACAAACTGCCAAAGAACTCACTTGGAGAACCCTTCAGCATGCTGTCACCATGCCACTAGAAAGGTCTTCCAAGAACAGCATTTATAATGTCTTACATTTAGAGAGGACTTCAGATTTTTCAGAGTGTATTTACATGCACTACTCTAGTCAGTCCTCAGGTTTATTTGCTTTCTGAATTCCTATGTTACTTATACCAAACTGTTCTACTCTCTATTATTCGTTACACTGTGTTTATAAAAACGAATTTGGTCTTCCACCGATTCCTCAGAACCACACCCTTGTAAGCTTATTAGTCCCCTTCCCTCGCATCAGATTCTCACTTCTGTAGCTCTCTTGAAAATCTCTTCAGATCTCCTAAATTTCTGAATCCTCATTTTCTTTGTCCTTTCTTTCGAAAATTACTCTGAATATTCTCTCAACCACTATCCACGGACTTCAGCAAAGGCTCTTTTTTCTGAAGTAACTTTCTCTGCCTGTTTTTCCCAGCAAGAGTGATGTTCTCCTGGGCTGGATTATCTGGTTGTATCATCCTTACAGCTATAAACTGTTTCCCTTTACTTTTTCTCCCTTAAAACAACTGGAACCCTACTTTATTTTCTCCTACATTTACTTCTATTCCTGTCCCAGGTAGCTTCACAGCATTTTTATGGAAAAATGTCTCCAGCTCAAAATTTTCTTCCACCCCTTCTCCTTCTATTTTCGGCCCCTGTGGCTGGTCCAGTCGTGCCAGCCTTTATTTATGCTGGGACTTTGGGCAGACGTGTTTCATCAACCTTGGAACAGGAAGCAGGGAAAGTTCTAAAGGATCCTGAGTGAATCATGACAGCTCCAGCTGCCTCTGGGTCACACAGCAAGATCCTCTCCTATTCCAGTGTTCCTCCCTCTGTACTCGATCCTGCCTCTGAGAAGAACAGATATCTCTGACTTGCTTCCTCAATCGCTTGTACATTTCCTCAGTAGGCTGCCATTTTTACCCTTGTCTCTGTAGACCATCCCTAGCACCCTGAAGAGGCCTCTGAGAGCAGCCACACGGCGCCACAGGAAGGGCACAAACACAGCAAGCAGGAGAGGCAGCTCACTCTGCTGCCCCTTTGCGCCTCATTTTCCTCACTTGTATAAATCAGGAGGTTGGTCCCAATCTTCAAAGCCTTCTAGTTCTGACATTTTTATGACCATGACTCACCTCACTATGGGGAGTCTGCTTTAGGCTCTTCTCTGCTTTATCCACAAAGTCTTTTTCCTCAAAATACAAATAACTCTTGAACTTTATCAAAGCCTTGAAAACCAAGAAAGAAAGGGAAAAAAGGAACATTGAAGAATCAGCCACATCATCATGAAAAAAAAAAAAAAGAAAAAAAAAGAGCCAGATTCACACAAATAGCACGGAGTCCTTATGTTTTGCAACAGAAATTAAAAAATCTATGCAGGGTTAGCTTTGCTAGATTTTAAACAACTATGTGCTTCTTGAAAAGTACCAGATGGCACATATTTGTTAAACATTTTCAAAAAAGGTCTTTACTAAGATTTTGAAGAAACACATACACATACACTTTCACCACAATAAAAATACCCATTAAACTAAAATTAATTCATAGTTTTTATTTTCCCCTCAATAATCTCAAACAAATAACAAGTTTACTGAGCCTAAACTCTCCTATTCTATAAAAACATTTTTCAAGGGCTACTTCCTTTTGTCTTTAGTTCCCTACCTGCTTCTCCTATTGGTGGTCTCCGGGTCACCCCTTCCTTGCTGGCTGGTTCCCAAGAGTCGTGCTCGCTTTGGCAGCACATATACTAAAATTGGTTCCCAAGAGCCTAACTATTCACTCCCAGGGAAATAGATGATATTAATTTTTTAAAATGTGAATCTCTTAGCATATACATAAACAGTAAAAAAAAAAAAATTCAAGAGATCTATGAACATAGATTCTTAGAACATTCTAAGAACATAAAATGAGGAGTATCTCTCCCTCTCTCACCATGTCCCTCAACACTCAAGTTTCCCTTTGCCAAAAACAATCTCTATTCCGGTGTCCTTGTATATCCTTCTAGAAAGTCTAAGCATATATTAGTATCTTCAAAATTAAAAACACAAACAACAACAAAAAAAAACCCACACCAGACAAAAACACAAAGAAAGAAGCAAGAGGACCAATACTACCCAATTCAAAGACCTACTCAAAAGCTACAAGAATGAAGACAGTGTGGTACGGCATAAAGGTCAATGAAGAGATCAATGGAACAGAGAGCCCCAAAACAAACTCTACTTTCTACTTATAAAATCATCTGATTTTTACAAAGGGCACCAAAGAAATGAGGGTCAAAGTTTTCAAAAACTGGTGCTAGTATAATTGGACACCCATCCATATGAAAGAAAAATTAACTTTGATCCCTACTTCACACCATACATACAAAGTAATTCAAAGTGGATCAGAGACCTAAATGCAAAAGCTAAAACCATGTTTTCAAAGGAAAACATGGAAGAATATCTTGAGTGGAGGGTAGGCAAAGAATTATTAACTCACAGAAAGCAATATAACTGTAAAAGAAAAATTTGATAGATTTCATAAAAATTAAAAACTTTAGGATATCAGAAGACACCATTAAGAACTAAACAAGTCACAGACTAGGAGAAAAAAAAATGTATTTCTTAAGTAGGCTCCACGCCCAGCGCAATGCAGGGCTTGAACTCACAATCCTGAGATCAAGACCTGAGCTGGGATCAAGAGTCATATGCTTAACCAACTGCGCCACCCAAGCACCCCAAAAAATATTTTTAAAAAGCCACTTCTAGGGGTGCCTGGGTGGCTCAGCTGGTTAAGCATCTGCCTTTGGCTCAGGTCATGATCCCAGGGTTCTGGGATCAAAACCTGAGTCTGGATCCCTGTTCGGCAGGGAGCCTGCTTCTCCCTCTCCTCCCCGCGCTCGTGCTCTCTCTCGATCTCTCTCTCTCTCTCAAATAAAATCTTAAAAAAAAAAAAAAAAAAAGCCACTTCTAACCAAGAACTGTAATCCAGTATATAAAAACACTTTTATAACTCAATAAGAGGATAACCTGATTTAAAAAAAAAAGGCAAAATATTTGAAAAGTAACTTTATAAAAGAAAACAGATGAATGGCTAATCAGCACATGAAAACCTGCTGAATATCATTAGTCATCAAAGAAATGTTAATTTGTTTTTTTAAGGTTTTTAATTTTTTTTTTAAAGATTGTATTTATTTATTTGTGAGAGAGAGCAAGCACAAGCAGAGAGAGAAGCAGACTCCGGGCCGAGCAAGGAGCCTGATGTGGGGCTCGAGCCCAGGACCCTGCGATCATGACCTGAGCGAAGGCAGACACTTAACCAACTGAGCCACCCAGGCGTCCCAAGAAATGCTAATTTAAACCACACTGGGACACCACTATGCACCCACCAAAATGGCTAAAATTAAGTTGACAGACAACAACAAATGTTGACAAGAATGTGAAGCAACTACAGTTACCATACATTGTAGCTGGGAGTGGAAAGAAATCTGGCAATTGCTTCTAAAACTAAATATATAACTACCTTATGACCCAGTAATTGCATTTCTAGGTGCTGACACAAAAGAAACAAAAACATGTTTACAAAAACATTTGTACAAGAAAGCTCACATCACCTTTATTCATAATAGCCCAAGTGTCCATCCACAGGAAAATGGAGGCATCTGATCTAGTAATTCCATTACTGGGTATTTACCCAAAGAATAAAAAACACTAATTCAAGATGATATATGCATCCCTATGTTTATTTAGTGTTATTTACAACAGCCAAATTATGGAAGTAACCCAAGTGTTCATCTACAGATGAATGAATTGATAAAGAGGATATGGTGTATACACAATGGGAGACTACTCAGCCATAAAAAAAGAACAAAATCTTGCCATTTGCAACAACTTGGATGGAGCTAAAGAGTATAATGCTAAGTGAAATAAGTCAGAGAAAGACAAATACCGTATGATTTCACTCATGTGGAATTTAAGAAACACAACAAAGAAAAAAAAAAGAGACAAACCAAAAAACAGACTCAACAATAGAGAACAAACTGGTGGTTACCACAGGGGAGGTGGGTGGGAGGGATGCATGAAATATGTGAAGGGTATTAAAAGCACACTTATCATGATGAGCAACAAATAACATATGGAATTGTTGAATCACTTTATCACACACTTGAAACAAATATAACACTGTATGTTATTTATACTGGAATTTAAAAATATTAAAAAAATAGGAAAATGGATAAATACACTGTGGTGTATTCATACAATGGAATACTACTCTACAATAAAAGGAAACAAGCTACAGATACATGCAAAAACATAAACGAATCTCAAAAGCATTAAGCCAAACAATAAAAGCCAGATACAAAAGACGACATAGTATATGGTTCCATCTACTTAAGTTTAAGAACAAACAAAACTAATGGAATAAAATTACGACAGGGAAAAAAAATTTCAAGACAGTGGTTGGCTCTATAGGGATGGGAGTTGGGACTGATTGGGAAGAGCATGAGGGAACTTCCTGGGGTGGTTAAGATTCTAACGTCTCCTTAGGGATTTAGGCCAAACTCAAAACTCAGTGAATATACACTTAAAATTTGTACATTTCATTTTATGTAAGTCTTATAGCAAAAGAAGAAACTAAATAAAGGTTGAACTCTAGCTAATTATGTGTATCCTGAAGTACATGGGCAGGGGTGAGGTATATTGATATCTAGCATTCTCTGAAGCGCATTAGAACAAGACGAACAAGATGGACGGACAGATGGGTGGGTGGAGGAATGAACAAATGGCAGAATCTAGGTGATGGGTATTTGTACACGGACTTTAAAATTCTTTCAACTTTTTTATGTCTAAACATTTTCAGAATGAAATGTGAGAAAAACATGTGAATGGTAGGTCAGCATGACCAGAGAACACTCAGGCCACCACTGCAGGCATTCATTGGCTGCCACGGGTCTTCAAACCCAAAAGTCCCCCAGGACGACAAACTCACCTTATCTTTATAAGTATCAGGCAGTGACTTGGCTGTCTCTGTGTCTTCAGGAAGATTGATATAGAATCCCAGGACGTCTCCCTGTCCATAGCCAGAAGAGTAGTGTTTGCCAATTGACTGGTGGAACTTGGTTCCTTTTTTGCTCCGCCACGAATAGCTAAATTTATCATAACCTAAGGGAGCTTGAAGGTTACCTGTTCCAATAAAAAAATATACAGGAAGTCAAAAGATTGCAAACCAACTCCGGTTTGCTGAAAGAAAAAATTTTATTCCTTTTCATTTTTTGGTCAGTTTTACAAAATTGTAAACCACCCAATCCTTCAGAAAGTGAATTTTATGCCCATAATCCAATAAGCCCAAAGAAAAGCTACGAAGCTCAGCCAGATGGTCTATACCTCTCTGCCCGACAGCTCCCACTTACCTAAGGGTTGGGACCACCCCAGTCTGGCAGCAGTGTCCGGCGGCATCTCATCCACTGTGATTTCAAAGTACCAGGCGCCTTTCCGGACCCCATGAGAAGCCCGGACCATGGAGTAGCCCTTCTCTCCAACCACAGTGAGCCGGTCATCGGAGATCTTTAGCTGGGGAGCTACAGTATGAAGATGAAAACGGAGGCCTGCAACTTGCTGGAGGCACTCGGACACAACTGCCCCCCCAAACCGGAGTCTCCTACACTCCAGTAAAACAAAGTAAAAAATTGGCAACATCAGGTCAGGAATCTGGAGTATTAGTTCAGGAGTTTCAAAATCTCAGTGTAGGATGTGGCCGAGGGCGAGAGGAAGAAACGGGAAGAAAGTGGTCAGATAATTTAGTTTCTATTAAATGATATTTAAGTTAGCAGGTTAAAATTAGTTATGCTGTCTATATTCCCTAAAATATAACAAACCAATTATAATGTGCTTGGATCCCAATTTGTATAAACCATCTTTTTTCTCTTTCTTTCTTTTTAAATTAAGTTTTCCACCCAATGTGGGGCTTGAACTCATAACCCTGGAATCAAGTTGCATGCTCTACCTACTGAGCCAGCCAGGTGCCCCTGTATAAGCCATCCTTTAACAGACTTGATATTTAATTTTGAAACAATTTTAAACTTCCAAAAATAATATACATTCCTCCTATGTCCTTCACTCGGCTTCCCTAAATGTTTTTCCTTTTTTTAGATTTTATTTATTTGAGAGAGAGAATGAGAGATAGAGAGCACGAGAGGGAAGAGGGTCAGAGGGAGAAGCAGACTCCCTGCTGAGCAGGGAGCCCGATGTGGGACTCGATCCCGGGACTCCAGGATCATGACCTGAGCTGAAGGCAGTTGCTTAACCAACTGAGCCACCCAGGCGCCCCATCGGCTTCCCTAAATGTTAACACCATCTATGGCCATAACACAATTATCAAAATCAGAAAATTGGCATTGGTACAATGCTACTAACCAATCTACAGATTATCTTCAAATTAAGCCAATTATCCAAATAATATCCTTTTTCTGTTCCAGGATCTAATCCAACATCCCACACTTCATTTGGTTGTGTGTCCTTAGTATCCTCCAATCTGGGACAGTTAAGTCTTTCATGACCATGACTTTTTTTTTTTTTTTTTTGACAGAGAGATAGCGAGAGCAGGAACACAAGCAGGGGGAGTGGGAGAGGGAGAAGCAGGCTTCCTGCCAAGTAGGGAGCCTGACGCGGGGCTCGATCCCAGGACCCGGGGATCATAACCTGAGCCAAAGGCAGATGCTTAACAACTGAGCCACCCAGGCGCCCTGACCATGACATTTTAAAGAGTACTGGTCACTTTCCTTTGTAGAATATCCCTCAGTTAGGTTTGTCTGAGGTTTCCTCCTGCTCAAGCACAGGTTATGCTTTTTCGTCAGGAACATCAGTGAAGTAAATAATGCTGTGTCTCTCAGTGTATAGTATCAGGAAGCACATGATGTCAAAATGCCCATGTTACACTTTGATCACTTGACTACCGTGGTGCCTCACTGGTTTCTCCACTATGAAGTCACTATTTTCTCTTTGTAATTGATAAGCATTTTGTGGGGGAGATACAAAGATATCTGACACAATCAACGAAATCTGATTATGGACTGAATTCAGATGATAGCAAGGAATGATCAATTTTGTGAAGTGTGATAATACCTTTGTGGTTGTGAGAGAAAACATCCCTATCTTTTAGAAATGCATATTTTTTAGAGTATGTAGGGTGAGATTTACTTCTTAAAAATTCAGAAAAAGACACAAAAATAAACAGATAAAACAAATACAGCCAAAACTTGGTAACTGCTAAATGTGGGTGAAAAGTATATGAAGATTCATTGTATTCATCTCTCTACCTTTGTGTATGGTTTGAAACTTTACTGTGAGGCCATTATGTAAGATAAGGGAACAATCTAAATCAGTTGGAGGGGATATCGTGACTTGGAAATGAAGAAAAAAATGACAAAAGATAGGAGAGTATTTTCAGGTGATGTAGTTTGATTTTATCAATGTAGAAACATCACAGTCCCAATTAAGACTTAATTGAGGAAAAAGCATTTGAAACCGTGTTTGTAACACTAAAAGCCTAAATTCTACTGGAAGAAGCACAAAATTTATATTAGCTATAGCTTTTATAAAGGTCTTTATGATTTACAATGTACTTTCACAGGTAGATAGGTAGGTAGACAGACTCTGACCCTTTCTACCCTGCAGACGGAGCAGCCGATTCTGTGACTGTTCAAGGTCATACCGCAGCTCAGTGTGGCACGGCTGACTGAAAAGCCCTGGCCCCCCATTCTTTTGGTTACACAGACCATAATGGCTCATGTCCTAGGCAGATATGATGGTAACTTCTTTCAATGGATTACATGCTGTTTAGCAGAATTCTCTTAGGTATTTGGCAAATTCTACCTTCTCAAATACAAATGCTTTTTCCCTTACCCCTCCCTGGGCAATTCAGCCCTAAAGCCACTAGGTGGGGACTGAGCAAGGCAAGTGTCCAGGACAGACTAGGACAGTAAAGAGTGTACCTCCTCCTAAAATACTTATTAATTACATAGGGCGGAAAAACTAACTTTTCAGGGGATAAACCCGGCAGATACCACATTAGCTAAATGATCAAAGTGGACATCATCAGGAATCGGACAAACTAAAATCACATACCACCTGACAGGATGCAACATGAAGAACATCACATCATTTTAATGATATTTCTGTCAAAGATGCAGAATTGAATCGAATCCTGAGATTTCAACCAGACAAGCTCAAATTGCAGGATAGTCTATAAAATAAGTGGCCTCTCATTTTCAAAAGCTTCAAGGTCATCAGTCTAGGAAAGATAGAAAAACTGTTCCAGATTGAAGACTTAAGAGACAAGACAGCTAAATGCAGCAAATGATTCTCAATGGGATCCTTTGCTATAATGACATTATTACACCAACTGGAGAAACTTGAATAGGATCTGAAGAGCATCAGATGGTAGCAATTAGTGTTAATTTCCTGTCTTTGATGGTTATATACTGGTTCTGTACCAATGCGAAAGTTTAAAAAATATCCACTAACTCTTTGATACTCTTCCTTTGAAGACATGGAGCCTAATTTCCCTCCACCTGAGTGTGGGCCGAACGTAGTGACTCATTCCTAACAAAACAAAGTTGAAGCAACTATCCAGCTTCAAAGTTGGGTCACAGATGATACTCAAACTCTATTGCTCTCTTGGATCACTTGCACTGGGAGGAGTTAGCTTCCATGGATGAGGATAAATAAGTAGCCTATGGAGAGGCCCACATGGTCAGGATCTGAGTGCATCCTGTCAAAGTGACATGAGTGAGCCATCTTGGAAATAAGTCCTCCAGCCTCTATCAAGTCCTCAGAGTCGAGAGGCCCAGCTAAGAGCTTGACTGCAGCCGCATAAATTCTCCTGAGCCAAGCCACATAGCTAAGCTGCTCCCAGATTCCCAACCCTCAAAATCTGTGGGAGATAATGAACATTTGTAGTTTTAGACTGCTAAGTTTTATGGTAATGTGGTAAGCAGCACTAAATAACTAACACAAGGGGACCATCCTTGCTTGTAAGAAATACACCATCAAGTTCTCAAAAATGAGGGGGCATCACGGCAACTTACTCTCAAATGGTTCAGAGAAAAAAAAAGTTCAGTACTATTCTTACACTTTTTTATACATCTGAAATTATTTCAAAATAAAAACCTTAAAAGATACAATACAGATTTATCATTAATTTTTGTAAGGCTCAGCATAAATAGAATAAACAGCAAGCAGCCATTACTATTTTATACATTAAATTCTAACAAATTAATTAACTACTACGGGCCAGTGTTCTTTTTTTCTCCTGGCATTATAACTATTATGTATAGTGAAACAAGACAAGTCTCACTTCTTAAACCCTGAAGTCACTTATTTGGGCTTCCCTACTATCAAAGTATGCTTGTCACTACCAGAAGTCAAACGATCTACATATAATGGACATTTACTTCACTTCCAAATGACCAGCATCAATGTAACTGATAGTTTTTTGATTTGATTAGATTTTTTTAAGTCATCTTTATACCCAACACGGGACTCGAACTCACAACCCGAAGATCAAGAGTCAGAGGCTCTACCGACTGAGCCAGGCAGGTACCCCTACAAGTGTTTGTTTTTAGCATTAAACCAAGAAATAATGGGCTTTCAAATGCAGTAAATATATGACCTATTTAGATCTAATTCAAAGAAACAACTAAAAGGCATATCTTAAACCATGGAAATGTGAGTATGGACCGGATATTAGATCATTAAGGAATTATTATTCATCTTAGTTAGGAATAATAATTGTATAATGGTTATATATACATATTTTAAAGATTTTATTTATTTATTTAAGAGAGAGAACACGAGCAGGGGCAGAGGAGAGAGACAAGCAGACTCCCCACTGAGCAGGGAACCCCAGCACAGGGCTCGATCCCAGGACCCCGGGATCATGACCTGAGCCAAAGGCAGATGCTTGACCAACTGAGCCACCCAGGTGCCCTGAGTTAACCTTCTTGTACAACTTTAAACTTCTGGAACTCACAGACCCTTCATGTACTCCCCTGAAACACACACACACACACACACACACACACACACACACACACTCTCTCTCTCTCTCTCTCTCTCTCTCTCTCTCTCTCCCCCCCCACCCCCCAAGAGGTGGGAGAACCCAAAAAAAGCATACAAACACTAACCAATGAACCTATTATAAATGAGATACACAACCACCCTGAAGGAGGTGGGGAAGAGAACTAATCTAACAGTAACCTAATGGGATGCTGCAAGACTAAAAGCCAAAGAGCTTGACGTAACTGCTGTAAGCTAGCTAGTGAATGTTTCTCACAGAGGTCAGCAATTCTGAAACTACTTTATGGGCATACTAGAAATGAACAAATAAGAGAATACACCGTAGACAGAGCCACGTTTCTCATTGTTGGATAAAGAAGTGACAAATAAGGAAAGGCAGAGGGCTGGAACAAACCAGGAGTGTTTGACTGGAATCCAAGCTATCAGTGCAAACACAGTAGAACCTTGTGTATATATATGTGTCAGTTGGTATACATACAATCTCCTCCTTCTGGCCACTGAAGGAGTTTAAAAGAGACACCCAGTGAGCATACCTAACACTTAGGTCTTTATTTCAAAATCTCATTCTCCAATCAAAGGAACCAGGGGTCTTCGGAGAAGCAGCTGATACTTGGCCTAGGGCAGGGAAAATACAAGATAAGCCAGAACATTTTGTGATGCCAGAAAGTAAAATAACAAAAAAAAAAAAATAAAAAAAAAAAAAAAAAGAGACTTATCAAAAAAACACAGGAACTAACCTAAAGAAGCTCACAATGGCCTAAGCTGGAATAATTTGAGCAACTAGACAAAGTATACCCCAATGGAATAAAATAAATATCTGAATTCACACTGATAAAAGCAAAAATCGATCAAAAAACAAGTGGAGACAGGAAGAAAGAAATAAAAAATCGTCAGGCAAACACAACACATTAATAATTATTGCAGGGGCACCTGGGTGACTCGGTCAACTAGGCATCTACCTTTGGCTCAGGTCATGATCTCGGGGTCCTGGGATTGAGTCCTGTGTCGGGCTCCCTGCTCAACGCGGAGTCTGCTTCTCCCTCTCCGTCTGCCCTCCCCCGTGCTTTGTGTTCTCTCTCTCTCAAATAAATAGAATCTTTAAAAAAAAACTGTTGCAGAAAAGATCCACTGAAGAATACTAGAGCAAAACTTTATAAACAGGGTATCTCCAAAGCTCAAAGCATCTTTCCTCGAGCTATTTATTAACTACAAAGGGAAAGACAGAGAAAGCCACAGAAACCACCTTAACCAGATAATCATGGTCAACATGACCAATAATAAGACATATCCACATCATGACCGCCATGAGATGTAATGAGGACTCATATCTTTGGTATTCTGCC
This sequence comes from Callorhinus ursinus, assembly GCF_003265705.2. Taxonomy (NCBI): domain Eukaryota; kingdom Metazoa; phylum Chordata; class Mammalia; order Carnivora; family Otariidae; genus Callorhinus; species Callorhinus ursinus. Next base: position 34,998,790 of record NW_027397079.1, on the reverse strand, counting down.
AAAATATGCATAACATCAGTCTAATCACGAGAAAAAGTTAGACACTTACTGAGGAATATTCAACAGAATCCCTGATTAATACACTTAAATAGTCATGAAAGACACGCAAGGACTGAGGAACTGTTAAAGGCTGCAAGAGACTAAGGAGAAATAATGAAGTGCAACGTGAGACCCTAGAGAAGAGGTGTTAGTGGGGAACTGGCGAAATGTACATCAAGTGTTTTGTTTCATTAATAGCATATTCCAATGTTAACTTCCTGGTTTTGATAACCCTACTATCAATCGTGTAAGATGTTAGCATTAGAAGCTTGGGGAGGGATATAGTAAAACTATTATTTTTATAACTTTAAATTTAAAATTAGTTCAAAATAGGGGCATCTGGCTGGCTCAGTCGGTACAGCATGCAACTCCTGATCTTGGGGTTTTAAGTTTGAGCCCCACGTTGGGTGTAGAGGTTACTTAAAAAATAAAAATAAAATAAGTTCCAAATAGAAAGTCTTAAAAACATACACATACTCACACACACACACACACACATACACACACAAACGGCTAGAGCTTAATGGAAGAGACAAGGGGATTCTTTGTGCACGTTCCTGCTGAGTCTAGTTAGAAAAGGGGGAGAGGGGAGATGTTGACATGTGTATCTAATTCTAGACTGGACAAAGGTGAAGACAGTATTCAAAGTAACATCTGGGTCCAACATGAACATTAATACCTTACATACCTCGATCATGTAGGGCTAACAAAACACGTTCATACAAGCAGGCTCTGTAGAGGTCTCCAGGAATAGGTTTTCCTGCCCAGCAGTCAAGTTCAAGCTTCTCAGGGTCAGGGGCATGGGGATCAGGCTCAGCTAGAATATACCGATAGCCATCTTTGTTAAACGGGTGTTCCAAGGGGTAGCCATGAGGGGGAAGGCGCTGAGCAGAAAACAAAGGGTCACTGCAGAAAGGAAAAAATAAAATCAAGAAACTAAAACCCCTTCCAGCTCAAATGCCTTCAAATCTGTAAGAAGGACATCTGATTTATTAGATTTCAACAGGAACACATGCAACTTCACAACTGCTTTTCATTGCTCAAACAGATGATCCTGCCCTCTGCAGGCAAAACAGGGAAATGAAACGGATTCATTTTTAAATTTGGTAAAGTGGTTTCAGTCAAATTACTCCCTAGTCTGCAGGACTACCTTTGCAACGGAGCCAATATGTCATAGGGGAGAAAAAGGGAGAAGGGGAACAAGGGCAATTTCCTTTAGTATATTAATTACTATAAACTAATGAAATGAAACTCAGAGATTTGAGCACTTACTATCTTGCCAATTTAAATAAGAAAAAAACAAGTTTTACTGAACAAAGCAAAGGGAAGAGGCCAGCGCTCAAGTTCAATACTGGGTCCACTCTCCCTCTCCACCTCTCCTTTCTCAAGATGTCTTAACAGATTTTTACTCTCACAGGGTTGCCACCCTGGGGCTGTTTTCACAAATCCATAAAACGGGATTCCTCGCCTGAGATTATTTTACCCCTCAAAGTGCTCAAGATTTGAAAAAAATGGACAGGCTTTGTAATCTCAGACACCTGAGCTAGTGAAGAGTACAGCTCTTTTCCCTCTGATGGACTGTGCCAGCACCAAAGAATGGTCTAGCAGTGGTGAGTGGGAGTGGGTGTTCTGCCCACCTCCGGGCCTTCTTGGTGGTCCCTGTGGTCCCTCCGTCCTGCTGCTTGCGCTTGGCTCCTCTTCCTTTTCCACTGCTTCCTGCTGCAATTCCCCCTTTGAAGAGAAGGCAGATCACTCTCAATGAGCTGTGATAGAAGCTTCACGTGGATATGGAAATTCCATGGCGACTAACACTCCTGACGTGCATTTGTGTAACACCACACACAGGAGGACTTCCTGAGAGCATATTGGATCTCACCCTGCTTCTGAAAGAGTCGGCTGAGCGTCTCCCAGCTCAGAACACTGGGTTCTGGCAGTAAGCTCCAAGGAACCTAGCACTAATGATGCCTACGTTACATTTTCAACCTTCCTTTCCTAATGAACTGCAATGACTAGTACACTTTCCGAGGATGTGACACAAATGCATTTTCACTCATTCAGATTCCAAATACCCACATCTAAAAACAATTGCAAGGATAAAATTTTTTTCCACCCAAATCAATCAAACATCCACAAAGAATATCCTCACTATAAGTAGATGTTCACTCGCTTGAACTATGCATGATATAGTCCATAACATAATAAAGGCACATTATCTGCTAAAGCACTTAACTGGAAGATCCAACAAGACAAAGGTACATAAAAACACAGAAAACAGAAACAGAAATACTAAAAAGGTGTTTCTCTCCAGTGCTACTAGGTATCCACTCTGGTTGTGCATGACACAAGTAGAAAGGTTTTAAATTTAGTAGGCAACTTTTACAATTATTAAGATCATGCCAATGCATAAAATTCAGGTTAGACTAACCTAGTTTGTGGAATTATGAGCAAATATCAATCGACAATTTACTTATGTTATACAAAAAATAATTTAGTTACATACTAAGCCACAAGGAATACTACCTAGTGATTTCTGAAATAGGTACTTTGAAATTTTTGTCCAGTTCCGTCTTTCCTCTCAATTTGTTTTTCTGTCTGCCAGAAAAATGTCCCTGAACTGCAGGAAAACACCTTTATGGAAACAACTGCATAAAGTACTGTATCTTAATTTGGGGCAAGCTTGGAAATTATCAGCAGTTCTTCTGCAATGAAAAGGATCAAGACATTGAGAGCAGGTCATATTCTGCACATACAGGACCAGATTTATGCAGAACTACCTTTTATGAACATAGCACATATCATTCCTATTTTTCATAAAAAGGTTTAATGTTAAACTGTTGCAACATCCATTATCTCTAGCTTGAGTTACCTAAAAAAATTATTTTTAATTGATATTTGTATTTTAATTACTTTAAGAGAGAAGCTTTAGATCTACCTGGAATAAAACAAGTAATACTAAAGGGACTGCTGGCCATGTTAGGCAGAATATGACAACGGATAAGCTTTGAATTTACTAACATTCAACTGGAACTACAGTTTCATAGCAAGTGCTATTGCCACCATTTTCACGATGCTTTAAAATTTTAATTTAGTTTTAGCTTCTACCACAACTCAGCAAAAAGCATTTTCCAAACCACATAATACTTAAGTCTGAGAGGCTGAAAGAAGACAGAGGAGGAATTCACCTCCAAAAGAGGCTCCACCTGTAAGAACAGAAGTGGCACCATGTATTTGTCAAATTGTAACAATTAAAACAGGAAAAAATGGTGTAAAAAGATAAATAATACACTTAGCTATTTCCAACCCATCTGAGAATATTAGTAACAGTAGAAATGATTACATATTTAAGATGTTACCACTCTATAGGACAAGTTAATGACACCATGTGTTAGAGGAATAGCTAGCTACCTCCCAGCTACCCGATCTTTCATTAGATCACCATTAGTACTGAAGGCCATTCCTGTCATTAGGTGAGTTACCGATAGAAACACATCTATAGCGGGTAATCAGCACAGATTGCTGTCATGGGAATAAGCTAAAGTTTCAGGGCAAGACAAATTAGAAGACCGGCATAGGAACTCTATTAAATAACAGCTGAATTAGGAGTAAGAACAGAGAGCTGAATCTACAGTAAGGGTTAAGTGATGAGGATACAGACATACAGACAGGGAGTCTAAGATAAACATAGTAAATCTGACCTTAAACCTGTACCTTGTTTTATGCTAAATGTTTCACTTGAGACCAAACTGTGGTGGTAAAGGGACAAAAAGTTCTCCACTACCATCTGTCAAATCTTTGGTTAGCTTCCAAAAACTGAGTTCTGTACTTTAAAGCCTCCGTAAATATCCAGTTGAGAGTCAACCCAAAGGATGCCCAATTCTAGGCATATTTGGATTCAATAGCTTAACAAATATTTCATCAAGGCGACATTTAAACACTTACCATTTAGATTCCCACTTGTAGACACAGCACTGCTTTGTTTTTGGTTGTCATAAGCAGGACCAATGTTACTAAGATCCTAGAGGGAAAAATATATTCAATTACAAAGGAAGGCTATATAATCAAAGCACTCTGGCAATGCTCAAAAAACCAAGAAATTCTAATAGAGTGTGAATCAAAACTGACAACCCTAGGGAGTATGAAATTTACAGGGTCCCAAACTTGGATGCTTCAGAGATCAGCAAATAACATGTGTGGGACAAGTGTAAGAATCAAAGTGGTTAAGAACAAATTGGGGGTGGGGTGGTGGAAGGGGCAAAGGCAAATAGGAGTGCCTAACCCCATTTTCTGAGCTCCCCGTGGGAACTCAGGCCCATTGTAATCAGATCTTCTCATTTTAGAAGAGAAATCTGAATTTCTAAAACCAGTATATTAAGTTAACAAATGCTTGACTCATCTACCCTAAGAAAACTCTGGCTAACCTGATTGATTTATGAACCTGTTTTGCAGAAGCTGACTAAGGACAAGACTAGCTAAGACTGGAATAGGGAATTCCTGCAACTTTGCAGAAGGGACCAAGAGTAAACAAAAAACAAAACACCACCCCCCCATCCCCCCCACTCCATCATCCTTATGCTGCCATTTTGAGCACTGTCCCATAAAGAGGATTGATCCTTAAATGCGCATCTCTTTTTGTCCCTATATCCAATCAGCATTTTCCATTCAAGCTCACACCACCCCATGATATCCTGTCTCCTTATGGTTAAATAAACCCAACCCCTATCCTTTGAGAAGGCGGATTTGAAAAATTTTCTCCCGTCTTCTTGCTTGGAACCCTGCAATAAAACCCTTTTTCTCTGCTACAAAACTGTTGTCAGTGTTTGGCTTACTGTGCATCATTGGGCAATCGACCCTTGTACAGTAACACTTCTATGTGAAACCCTGAATTTTCAATGCTGGCAGATCAAACATTTTAAGGCAAAGCTAAAAGCTCTGGCCTCCTGACATGCCAAATGTAACCCCTGCCATAAACAAAGAGTGGAAATTTTCTTTTTCGTCCTTTTATGCTAGATACACAACACAAATTCTAATTCACACAAATTTTTCTTCATAATAACAAATGTTTTTAAGAGTAAACTTTGAAATGGAAAGAAAATCAGAAATAACTCGGCACAGCCTATTTACGTTATAAGGGACGAAATTAAAGTTAAAAAAGATAAAAAGGATATGCACAGAGTTATAACATTAAGGGGAAGATCCAGAACTAAAACACTAGTCTCCTGGTTTAAGGTGAGGACTCTTTCTTTCCACACACAGCAGAAACACTTTACCTGCAGCCCACCATGTTAGAGGCCTGTAATGGCAGTGGCAAATAGACAAATGTTAACAAAACCTGATTCTCTGTCTCCAAATCAAAAGGGGAGTACAAAATACCTGATCCAAAAGTCCAAATTTGGGGTAATCTTCTTCTGGGTCCTTACTCCCGGGATCAGGATGTTCCTTTACTAAGAATACATCTCTTTCTTTACTCTAAAAGGAAGCAGTATTTTAGTGTTACTGCAAATTTTATACTTCAAAGTAGTACTGAATGGATGATCAACCAGCAACTCCAATTCCTAAGTGTAATCTCCCAAAATGATAGTATTGCTTTTCCCTCTGATTAGAAAATTAATACATGACCATCCAAAAATTCAAACAGAGAAACTTGAAAAAATGAGAGCCAAAGTCCTTCGGAATCCTCACCTATCCCTCCACCTCACAGAGATAAGCACTGTTAACAGCTTGCTGCTGGCTTCTCCCCAGGTGCTCTCTTTAATTCTAAGGACAATAATGTTTAGAACAGTGTTATTTTTGTTTTTAAAGCAAAGGAAAAAATAGTCTGCAATGTCAATATAAAATTATACTTGCAAAAGTACAGTGGACAAAGGTATCAGTGTTGTGTATAAAACAACCAGGGTGATATTCACTTTAGACATAATTTGTGACGTGTGAAACCTGTTAAAATTTACAATTAGTGATACCTTACTCTCCAAGATTTAAAACTAAGTTGTCATTTTCTTAGTCATCACATTATTTCAGTGAGACTAAAACAAATTTAATTCTTACAAAGAACACTGACTTTCGAAATGTTGAGTCTAATCATTTTGGTCTACTCACCATTGTTTTAACAATGTTATTTGGCCAAGTCATTTTCCCAGGTCTCTGTCTGGTCGTCATGCACTCCCAGTATTTATCAATAAATGGTATGATATCCTAATTTTTAAAACAAAATATATTAAGATTTCTACAGTTGCTTTCAAAGTTATACTCACAAAAAAGGAAAGAAAACTGCAGCATTTTCAAAGACCTTGTCAGAATTGAGAGAAAAATCCATGTTTAGTCTTTTCACGATTAAACAAACATGTAATTGCATGCAAACAACATATAGATTGTGAGGAATTTCAAATAAGTATATACAAATCTTAGCTACATAAGGCTTACAATCCAGTTGGAGGGAAAGATCTACCCCATTCTTCTGGGTGCCATTTGGAAAATACTACCAAATCATTCTCTCTCCTGAGTTCCTATTTCTACCTGCTTCCGACATCCCTTTGTGGACACCCCACAGGCACCTCAAACTTCTTGTAAGAAAATTAAACTTTGGGGGGCACCTGGGTGGTTCAGTTGGTTAAGCGTCTGACTCTTAGTTTTGGCTCAGGTCATGATCTCAGGGTCATGAGACTGAGCCCCGCATCCAGATCCAGGGTATGGAGCCTGCTTAAGATTCTCTCTCTCCCTCTTCCTCTGCACTTCACCCCCACCCTCTAAAAACAAAACACCACAAAAAAACTAAACTTTGTATCCGACCTCACAAACCTGCTCTGCCGATTCCTATTCTTGCTCTTAATGCTCAGAATCACCTATCACCTAGAACCACAAGCCCGAAACCATGGAGTCATCTTTGATTCCTCTCTTGTGTATGACTTTCACATCTAAACCAACACCAAATGAATTTTCAGATTTCAGAAATTTCTCACCAATCCGGCCTCCTTTCTATCCTTGCTGCTTCGATTGTGGTCCTTGCCAGTTCTTGCTGGTGTGACTAAAAATATATGAGTTTGATCTTCTGACGTCGACCTTCCCCTACTCTCACCATCCTTCCCAAGTCCACCAGAGTCAGAGTCTACCACTAATACCTTCCACTAGTTAGTTCCATGAAAACCAAATCTTTACTAAAAGGAACCAGGGCTGGGGCGCCTGGCTGGCTCAGTCAGTAGAGTGTGTGCTTCTTGATCTTGGGATTGTAAATTCAAGCCCCATATGTTGGGTGTAGAGATTACTTAAAAATAATATCTTTAAAATAAATAAATAAATTAAATAAAAGGAACCAGGGTCGAATCAGGGAAAGTCGAAAGGAAGTCTGGAATATTCTGTTGTTCCAGAAAGTAAGAAAGAGTTCAAAAACTGATAGGGACATATCACAAAGTATCAGGAGTCAGCCTAAATGGGGCTACGCTGGTCAAATCTGAGCACCAGAAATCAGAAATCCAGTAACAGACTATAAAAATCCACAAATCCGCAGTGATACTCAGAAAGAAAAAAAAATATGGAAAGGAAAACCCCTTTTTACAGAACTGCAAGCAACAAATGTATTCTTTTTCACAATGATTACTCTATTAACCTGATTCAGGCTAGGATAATCAGTGGTTGCTAAAACCACTGCTTGAAAGGGTTTGAACAAGACAGTCAGACAATCTCAATGCATTGTAAAGGGACAGACATATATGTCCCTTTACAATGGAGAAATCTGGTGATACCTCCTCTTTACCCAAGCAACCAAATTTAGGACTACTAATAGTAAAACAAACTAATATTTTATGCCTCCTGATGTGATACAAGGAAAATATACAATATCTACATAATATTCTTGCCAAAAATGTTTAAGTTGGTTAAGCATCTGACTCTTGATTTTGGCTTAGGTCATGATCTCAGGGTTGTGAGATCGGGCATCGGGCTCTGCACTGGTGTGGAGTCTGCTTGAGAGTCTCTCTTCCTCTCCTGCTGCCCCTCCAGCCCCCTCTCCCCTCCCTCTCTAAAAAAAAAAGTTTAACCTGAGCTCAATCATGAGGAAACAATCAGATAAATGCAGATTGAGGAGGATCATGCCAAACAACTGTCTAGGCTCCTCAAAATTTTAATGTCATAGCAGACCGCGGCGCCTGGCTGGCTCAAGTCAGAGGAGTATGCAACTCTTAATCTCGGGGTCATGAGCTGGAACCCCACATTGGGTGGGGTATGTACATAACAAATGTATGCCATAGCAGACCAAAAAAAAAGTAAAATAAGTTCAGAAACTGTTTTAGATTAAAGACAAAAAAGACATTACACGGACACCTGGCTGGCTCAGTGGGGAGAGCATGTGACTCCTGATCTCAGGGTTGTGAGAAAAAGAAAGAAAGAAAGAAAGAAAGAAAGAAAGAAAGAGAGAGAGAGAGAGAGAGAGAGAGAGAGAGAGAGAGAGAGACATTACAACTAAATGTAATGTGTACCCTTGCCTGGATCCTAGATGGAGGAAAAAGCTATGAAGGATATTAAGAATAACAGTGAGAAAACACAGTTATACACTTTATATAAAAAATAAAATTTGCATATATTAGTATACATCAACATTAAATTTTCTGAGTATGATCACTGTATTGTGGTTATGAGAGAATACTGGGTATAGTGTTCAATTCAGTCTCATATAGCTCAGGGAGAAAAAACAGACACTGGGTGATAAAGCAAATGCAATAAAATATTAACAACTGGCAAATTTAGGTAAAGAATAAACAGATGTTCACTGTACTATCTGAATTTTTCTATATGTTTGAAAAATTCAAAATAATAATTTGGGGGAAAAAATAAGAAAAAAACCAAATCTAATCACAGCACACCTCTAATGCAGGAATAAAAAGGTGAGGGGGCCATCTGCTGACTGCCTGCAAGATTAAGTCCTAACTTCTGTTCAGTAGAATATCCCTTGCAGATCTGATCCCAACTATATTGGTCTCACCAGACACACCCATACCAGTGTCTTTCAAACTGTAGATCACAATTAGTAGGTTATAAAATCAATTTTGTAGGTCAAAACTAGCACTGACTAAAATAGAAAATAACAGAGTACAGAGGAAAAAGATTGGAGAGTAAGCACTGGTGAAATTTTTGTTTCAGTTTTAAATGAACGGGGGTAGGTATAAATGTACATTAGGCACAATATAAACTCCACTGTTTTAAAATTTACTTAATTTCTTACCATGAATCACAGTAGGAAAAACTGATGGATGGGCTAATCATCTAATTTTGATTCCTGACTTTGGTCATGTGGTTGTTCAGTTTAATAATAAAGGATAATTCGTTTAAATAAATTCAACCCCTTCCCTCTGACAAAATCTGTAATAACCATCTGTAAAAATAGCTAAACTGAGCTGCTGAGAAGGTCCACCTCAAGATCTGATTAATTGTGGGACAGACAGTTGTTTGCTTCTATAAAGCCAACCAAAACTATTCAAGGATTCATCCAACTAACAGCTAAGCCAAGTGACATACTATGCACATTCAAGAAGTTAGTAAATCACATGAAATAAGTAACACATAACCACTGAATCTATAGTCATATATTCATAAAAATTGGGGGGAAAGTACTTATTGTTGAAAAGTATATTTAAAAGTTCCACCTGAGGGGCGCCTGGGTGGCTCAGTTGGTTAAGCGACTGCCTTCAGCTCAGGTCATGATCTCAGGGTCCTGGGATCGAGCCCCGCATCAGGCTCCCTGCTCCGCGGGAAGCCTGCTTCTCCCTCTGACCCTCCCCCTGCTTGTGTTCCCTCTCTCGCTGTCTCTCTCTCTGTGTCAATTAAATAAATAAAATCTTAAAAAAAAATGCTAAAAAAAAAAAGTTCCACCTGATTCTTGGGCATAATTGCAATTACATTAATTTCTTCTCTACCTTATCTTTGGAGAACATGGTTTTCGGATGTTCATCCTGTGTTCGGGACTGCCATGTTAGATTGGCCAAAGCACTAAGGCACATTTCCTTCAAGTCTAGCAAAAACAAAAACAAAGACAAAAAGTTATCTGTAGTATTATATCCCTATTACCAAAAGAATATTCAACTAGGTGGTCCACAAACTAACAATTACAGCAGCAAAAAGTAGAGTCATCATTGATCTGAAATGGATAATAGCCATTATTCGGAGCTAAACCCGAACTTCTACCAGCTACCAGTCAGAGGTTTCCTGATTCTGCTATGTCCAAATCCCTTTTCTTTTGCAGCTAACAGAGGACAATTTTGCAGCACTCCATAGTTTGTTCTTACTTGCTTGCTTCCGGAGGAAATAGGTATTCCCACTATGATGGCACACATTGCAGTGAAAACTATAGTTGGTCATGAAAGGTAGACAGGATCTGCAGAACAGCCAGATTAAACAGATTAGTGAACTTCTCAACACATATTTCTTTATGAGAAGTAAATCAATGGAATCAACAAGGATCCTTTGCCCACAGTGAAAAGTAAAAAATGTTAATATAGTAATATACTATTAAAACTTAAAAAGGTCGTCAAAACCAAAACAGGGCTTGTATTTTTACAAATACCTGGATTTTTCTAAAAAGGTTTTATTTAGGGGCACCTGGGTGGCTCAGATGGTTAAGCATCTGCCTTCAGCTAGGGTCATGATCCCGGGGTCCTCGGATCGAGTCCCACATCGGGCTCCCTGCTCAGCGGGGAGCCTGCTTCTCCCTCTGCTCTCTCCCTCTCATGAATAAATAATAAAATCTTAAAAAGAAAAAAAAAGGTTTTATTTCTCAGAGACAGTGTGTGCATGCATGCACAAGCAGGGAGAGCTGCAGGCAGAGGGAGAAGCAGTCTCTCCGCTGAGCAAGGAGCCCAATGCAGGACTCAATCCCAGGATCCTGGGAACATGAGCTGAGCTAAAGACAGACACTTAACCAACTGAGCCACCTAGGTATCCCTACCTGGGTTTTTCTGTTACAAAAATTTAATAAGACATTATCTACCATAGCAGGTAATTCAGCACCAGGAAGGGTCTCACTGGGACCTTATCCAAGCTATTTTATTATAGTATTTGAGCACCTAAAAAAAGTATGCCAGGCCAGTTGTGGAAGAAGGCAAAGCAGCCTCTTTAAATATATTTATATTTAAATATTTGTATGTAAATTATATTTAAATAGTTTTATAAATGTCTGTACATAAATTATATCTAAATACTTAAATATTTATTGAAAATGCCAATAACACTGTTGGAAAGGGCAAACAGACACTATGACAAGATTAATTAAAATTGTAAATAATTGTGGCGCCTGGGTGATTCAGTAGGTTGGGCGTCCAACTCTTGATTTTGGCTCAGGTCCTGATCTCGGGGTGGGGGGATCAAGCCCTGCATTGGGCTCCATGCTGAGTGCAGAGTCTGCTTGAGATTCTCTCCCCTCCACCCTCTCCCTCAGTCCCTCCCCACTGCTCTCTCTACAATAAATAAAATGTACATCATTATTCAGGAAAACACGTAAGTCACAAACATTACTTGTCTCATCACCAAAGGAATTCTACAGATAATTAGTCTATAAGAGTTTTAAGGATCCAAGTAGCAACTTCACACTTAAAGAGTTAGAAAAGATTTTTGGGAGGACATAAGTTATGAACTGGATTTGGGAAGATGAGTCGGGTTTTCTTTTCTCTACATGAACTATGTATAGAGATGAGAAAGGGCCAACTAGGGGCAGAGGGGCAAACTGCTGTAAACAAATTTGTCCCAGAGAGGGGATATGTCAGGGATATGGTTTTTAAAAAAAAAAAAAAGTAAGGCTTGAAAGGTAAGAAGTGCAAGGAGCCAGGTAGAGGTGGATTTTTTCTGTGGATAATGGGAACTCCTTGAAGGAGATGTGACATGGTTAAAATTCTAAGTTTCATGACAGGATGGGTCTGAAGGAAGAGATTAGAAAAAGCAAATGTATGTAAGATGCTTTTTTGGCCGTTCCAGCAGAAGGTAAAGAAGGCCTCGGCCTCACCTAGGGTGAAATTAATAAACAGAAAGGACAAGACTGTACAAAGAAGAGAAAAAACTGGTAAAGCTTGGTGACTAACGGGGTGGGGGGCAGAAGTGAAAGGATTCTAACTACTAAGGATGCTTGTATCACAAAGATGAAATCTTCTAAAAGGGGAGTTTGGGGGCAAGAGAAGACTTGTCTGTTTAGTGGCAGAGAGAAAGATGCCAATGGAGGGAGAGATTAAAAAAATGGTGGATGCTGAGGATATAACTGAGGGAACCAATGCACTGGAGAAGGAGGTGCGGTGGAGACTTCACCCAACGACTGGAAAAGTAGAGTACAGGGTGACCTTAGTCTTAAGGATAAAGTAACAGAAAAATACAAGACTGATTCAAGTTGTTAAGAGAAGAAATCAAAATAAAAGCAGGTTTATCTTGGACTCAGCTGAAACTGGCTTAAGGTATCCTCAAAGAGAAGCTTCCCAAGTTGTGTCTATTGCCACCATTCAATAAATTAAGAAACGTTCTTGTGAATGTTAAGATTGAATTCCCTTGCCTTTACCTTGCTCTTGAAACCTTCCTGTTCAACAGCCCGCTGTGATAAAATCACCTACAGAGAGCAAAGCCTCAAACTAGAGATATGCAGGCAGTTGTTACTTAATTCAAATACAATCAGGTGTTTACAGCAGCCTTTTTCCAACCCTGCTAGCTCACTTCCTCCCTCTCAGCTGTGAAAGATAATCTGTCCCACCTAGTTGGGCTTTAGGTGTAAGTTCTCAAATTCAGGTACAAACTGGTTCCTACCAAAACTCCAAACCGTGCTTTGATTCTTCCTTAGATCACCCCAAGTTATCTCTCCGGTAAATTTCCCAGGCTGTCTATCCAAATAAACTCTCCTTGGCCAAAGGCACCCGATTTTAGGTCTTGTCTAAGTGACCAGCTTTGCTTATCTTGTATATTTTCCCTACAGATCCTTCTACTAAGATCAATTCTTTCTTCCAGATCCTTCAGTATTTTTTTTCTTTTTTAAACATTCTACCAGTCACATGTTAATTAAACATTAGCATGTCCAAAACCCACTATAACTTTTTAACTAGAAAGCATAAAATAAATTATAAAGGAAGGTATTTCTTTGCAAACCCACCCAATGACGAAGAATTTCAGAATTAATAATGCAGTCTTGAAACAATCTAAATTTACTTGCTAGTATGGACCATAAGGACCACCACAGAGAGCCAGCAGTATAATTATTTCCATAGACAGTGAGTCAATATCGAGCACTTGCTGTTGACTGAATCCCTACAATAAAGCAAAAAGCCTTTTATTCTCAATCAATCATAAAATGATTTTGATTAGTAGAAGAGGAAGACTGGAAATATGCTGAGGAGTGAACACAGGATACGTAAAAGGAGTGAGTTAGAAGCCAAAAGGAAAAAGAATGGCTCAAGCCTGAAGAGGCACTGGTCATCTCAAATTTTTCACAGCAGGGTTTGTCTACCATAGACACCAACCCTTACCCCCAAATCCATAACACCCAATACAACATTTAAGTGATACTGTCCCATATTTGTTTATATATATATAGTGCTTCATAACGGCAGTTTTGTGTCCCAACCAGACTGTAAGCTCAAAACAAGCTCAATAGGTAGAAAACACGCTCAGCTTATTAAACAACTTCTGATTCAAATCCTACTACTCACTGAACAGGGGTTAGAAGACACAGGAAGTAATATGCTTTTATATTTGCCCACAAACTATTATTCAGCTGTTGAATATGTTGAGATTTATTTTACAAGGCAATTTTTACAGACTACAAAAAATACTCACGAGGTATCTATGCCAAAGGTGTCAGCTGTGAACCATTTCGTACATATCCCACACTGCAGCTCTACCTCTCCCAACTGTCGACCATTCTCTTCATCCACCGATCCAGCCTGAGTATCCATCACTTCTGAAGTATCCCCAGCACCTTCCTGTGTCCACAGAGCAATTAGAAAAGCAAGTCAGTTGACCCAACTGTATTTCTGACTCACTTAAAAGTTTAAAACCTATTTTGCCTTGCATACATCCAAAAAGAAATACTTACTAGTGTATCTTTTCCATTAGAGGATTCTGTCTCCAAACCACCACCTACGTCGACTGAATTTGCATCCCTACAAGATAATGGAAGCACTCAGTAAGAATTTTCAAGAGAAACAAACCTCAAAATGCCTATGCCCAAAGATAATGATCAAAGTCCAGCTGAACTTCACACTCCTACAGCTTTTTCAACTAAGCCTGTTCTCAGCCTGGATGCCCCGGGTTAGGAAGAACATGGCCTAGACAGACGCAGGCCCATAGGGCACAGGAAAGCCTAATCGGCCCTTACAGACAAAACTACATGGGGATGGAATTGGTCCCGGGGAAGGTTCGCAGGGATGCAGCTCTCCCACTGTTTTCAGAGGAACCGTTACTTCTTCCAGTCCGGCAATGCAAAGTGGTTTCTTCTGTGGGATATCTGAGGAGTGTCTGCTAGGAGAGAGAGCTTCGAGCCCCCTGTTAGGATGCAAAAGCAGGAGAGAGAACAAGAACCTTGACTCTCACAGACCGCGAAAGGTGCGGAAAGGGGCGTAGTTTCAGATACAGTTCAGAGGGGAGGGCCAAGGGGACGGGCCAAGCGGCGGGCGGGACTACAGTCCTGGAGGGGGCAGGGCGAGTCGTTGGCTGCAGGGCCTAGGTTCGGAGGGGGCGGGCAGGAGGGTTCCCGGGAGCCGCGGGATTCCAAGAGCGGAGGGCCTCCCTTCCTGTGTCCTCCTCGGGCTACAGGACGTCTTACCCGCTTTCTGCCTCTCCAGAACCGGGTTCCGCTGCTGGAGCAACAGATGTCCCCTCTCCAGCCGGGGCAGTTGCCACCGCTACCACCGGTTTTGTCTCCCCTTCTTCCGCCGCTGTTGCATTTGCGGCCGCGGCTGGGCCGGGTCCTGCATCCACTCCGGGTCCGGGTCCGGTTCCCGCCGCCGCCATCACTGCCGCCTCCCAGAGTTCTCGCGAGAATACTATCTCCGTCTCGCGTGAGTTGCCGCCTGGCTTTGTAATCTTCAAACAGTAAAGGCCCTTGATGGGTCCACAGCCTGCCTGAGGAACGGGCACTCCCAGCCCACTTTAAGGTGGGGCGGGCAGGCCGAGGCGGGCGGGGTCTCTGAGTTTGGACTGCTCCGGGTGAAGGCGTTGGAGGCAAGAGTACTAGTTGGCTTTTCTCTAGGACTTACTGCATTTCAGGGCTGGACACTGGAAATCACCGCGCAGACGAGGCGCCTTGAGAGCGCTGGGTGCCTACGGACTCTGAAGGTTGTGCTGTGCGGCAAACATTCCTCACCGTGAAATGTGGAAAACGTCTACAAACGCTAGCTAGCTAGCACTCACTGCCCCGCCCCAGAAGCAGGTCGCTCTACAGCCCTCGAGATCTGCCACTTGGAGCACGTTTTCAAGTGGCCATCTAGCCTAGACTGTGAATCCAGAGCCCCAGCTACACAGGGCGAGGCGGAGAGGGGATATGGATGGAATATCCAGGTGGTAGAGGTAAGCAGCAGTGTGTGTTCTGGAAGCTGCAAGCCGCTTAATATTGTAAGAGGAAGAAAATGAAGCCCAAATTAGGAAGCCAAGTTGCTAGAGAACTTACTGGTTGAAAGATTTGCCTTGGAGAAAGGAACAGGTATCGACAAAAGGTAAGAACTCGAGGAATAAACGGCAGTATTGGTAGGTGAAATCACTGGAGTAGAATCATTTAGAGCCATGTCTTCAAACTCGAGAATACTAACCTCATGAAGTATTCAGACCAGGACAGTTTTCAGGAAATCAATGTGTACATCCTGATTTTTCCAAGGTTGCCTAAGGACACACTTTTCTCCCATTTTACAAAAGAAGGGCATACCTCTCTCCAATCCTGAATCAGATCTATGATGTACTGCCCGAGGGTGTACAAACCTATGGGATTCCAGACACAAGAACACTTGGAAATATGTAGATATTTGGATTTTGCAATTGGTTCCCAAGTATTTGCTTTCAACAAAATTGAAGGAGGACATAATTGAGTTACCAGCTGATAGATTATTTTAAAAATTGTTGGTGATAAAGTTTAAAAGCAATGGGTGAAACTTTAAGAAGAAACAATACTTTCACAGACTCAAGTTATCTCCCCCCAAATATTTAATATAGTGGCGGTTTTAACATATGGCCACAAAATCTGTGATACTGCTTCCTCCAGGAGGTAGAGCTTGAATCCCACTTCTTGAGTGTGTGGGCTGGACTTACTTCTAAACAATAAAATGTGAAAAAGGAAAACAGTAATTTTTACAGTGAAAAAACTGACAGACTCCACCTTAGCTAAGTGGTCAAGGTTAACACCCCAGTAATAAATCAGGTTGATATCATTTGCCCCCTGATATGATGCAATGAGAAGGACTTCATTTCTGGAATTCTTCCCCCAAAATTCATAACCCCAGTCTAATCAAGAGGAAACAGTCAAATCCAAATTGAGACATTCTAGAAAATAACTGATAAGTACACTTCAAAACTGTCAACATCAGGAAAGACAAGAAAAGACTGAGAAACTCTGGAGACAAGGAGATCACAACTAAATGCAGTGTGGTATCCTGGATTAGATCCTGGAACAGAGAAGGGATATTAGTGGAGAAACTGGTGAAATTAACAATGTCTGTAGTTAATACTCTTACAGCAATGTTAATTTCTAATTTCTGATCAATGTACTGTGCTTTAAGATGTCAACATTAGGGGAAGCTGGATCAAGGCTATATGGGGGAGCTCTGAACTATCTGTGATTCTTCTGTAAACCTAAAGTAATTGAAAATTTAAATTAAAAAAATTGATGGTAGATCACAATGTGATTTGGCATAGAACTTTGAAGGAGTTTAAAGAATTGTATTCAGCAGATTCAATAAATCCTAGATGGGAATCTGCTTATTTATGTAAACAAAGATTATCAGCTCTTGCATGTATAAAAGATGAAAAATAGGATTAGTATTGATGCTAAACCTGTCTCATTCTAGCAATGGTGATATTCATCCATGGATGGGATTGAAAGAAATAAATTCTCAGTCTCATTAAGAGTTACATCTCCAATAAAATTCTAATTTTGATGTTTGATTATCAAAATTTATGCATTTATTTGATCAATTGAATTCTATGCAATAAAGAAGATTTTGACACTAGAGCCTTGTGGTCACGGGAAGTTTTTAAAATGGTAATTTCGACTTATATATATATATGTATTTTTAAAATATTTTACTTTATTTTTAAGATTTATTTATTTGAGAGAAAGAGAGAGCAAGGGGAGGGAGAGGGAGAAAGAAGCAGACTCTCCGCTGAGGGCAGAGCCAATGAGGGGCTGGATCTCATCACCCTGAGATCAGGACCTGAGCTAAAATCAAGAGTCTGGAGGCTTAACCGACTGAGCCACCCAGGCACCCCTTAAAAATTTTATTTTCAAGTAATCTCCACACCTAACATGGGGCTCAATTCACAACCCCAAGATCAAGAGTTGCATGCTCTACCAATTGAGCCAGCCAGGTGCCCCATCAACTTTACTTCAGAGAAGTATTATAAAATTTCTAGTATAAAAATAGATATTTACACATAGTATTACCTGTATATTATGTATCTCTATATATGTTACATTTTATCTTATGAGGGAAGAAGAACAATTCGGAGTTTTTTTTTTTAAGATTTTACTTACTCACTTGGGGGAGGGGCAGGCAGAGGGAGAAGCAGGCTCCCTAATCAACTGAACCACTGAGGGAGGCATCCCAGTTGTTTGGGTTTTTTTTTTTTAAAGACTTTATTTGTCGGGCGCCTGGGTGGCTCAGTTGGTTAAGCGACTGCCTTCGGCTCAGGTCATGATCCTGGAGTCCCTGGATCGAGTCCTGCATCGGGCTCCCCGCTCAGCGGGGAGTCTGCTTCTCCCTCTGACCCTCCCCCCTCTCGTGCTCTCTCTCTCTCATTCTCTGTCTCAAATAAATAAATAAAAATCTTTAAAAAAAAAAAAAGATTAAAGACTTTATTTCTCAGAGAGAGAGCACAAGCAAGGGGAGTGGCAGGCAGGGCAGGCTAGAGGAAGAAGCAGGCTCCCTGCTGAGCCCGATGTGGGACTCAATCCTAGGACCCCGAGATCATGACCTGAGCCGAAGTCAGATGCTTAACAGACTGAGCCACCCAGGCGCCCCCAATTCTGAGTTGAGAGAGGAAATGAGATGTAAAATTTCCAACTATTAAAACTTGTTCATATATCTTTTGAATGGATGATGGCAGGTGTCAAATTGCTACAGTGGAAATTTCTTTTTAGTTTTATTTAACAATGCTAATGTTTGCAATCCACCTGAAATCCTCTGCAGGTAATTAAACTTACAATGATAAATTCATGCAAACAAAATCATGCAAACAAAATTTTGAAGACCACTAATTTAGAACAGTGTCTTTCAAATGTTCAACCACAACTCACATGATGTTTTGCCGTGTGACCCAGTATACACATTATTTACAATTAAAAGATTCATGAAACAATCTGCATTCTGTGTAATATCTTTTTTTTTTTTTAATGCCAGCAGTGACACATTGGATTGATTTGACAGCTTCAGAGACTCATGTAACATGTTTGAAATAGTCCCTAAACAAATGTTTGGCTGTAAAGGTGAGAGAACAATTGAATGATAGCTGGAAGGGAATGCAGGGTCAGGGGATGGAGCTAATGACACACTTTTATTCATCAGTAGGGAGCCAGAGGTTGAAAATATAGGAGAGGTGGTGGTTGATGGAGCAGCTTTGTAAAGACACTGGGTCAAAGAGCTGAGGCAGCTGGCCAACAGAGAAGTTAGGCTTGATGGCAAGGAGAGAATCCATTCGTCTGAGACAGGAAGAAATCCGGAGGGTGGAAATATGGACGTGGCTTGTAATTAGGACTAGGGCACCACAAGACAGTACAGGGGGCTGACAGCCTCGCTGAGCTCTGAGCCTTCACAGCTGTGGTGATTCCAGTTTATATCTTCCAGTTCCTGCAACAGCACTCGGCTATATGACAGCGGAAATGAAACAGTCTGAGTTTTCAGTTTTGCCAGGCACATTAAGGGCCAGGAGAAAAGGCAATCAAAGACGATAGCCAGAAAGCAGTTCAGATGATTAACCGTGACACCAGAGGAAGCGGGAAAACAGGGAATTCAGCGTCCAGAAGTCCAGATGAGAAGGCAGGAACTGGAATGGGGAGAGGTTGAAGTCAGAGAATATTTGAGTTTCAAGATTTTAGGAGAATTCAGAGCACCTGGGTGGCTCAGTTAAGCGTCTGCCTTCGGCTCAGGTCATGATCGCAGGGTCCTGGCATCGAACCCCACATCAGACTCCTTGCTCAGTGGGGAGTCTGCTTCTCCTTTTCCCTCTGCGCTCCCCCTGGCTTGTGCTCTCTCTCTCTCTCTTTCTCGCTCACTCTCTCTCTCAAATAAAAGATTTAGGAGAATTCCAGAGCCAGCTCACCTGTGGGTAAAAATGGGTGAGGCTCAGGTGGAACCAGACCTAATTTCTAGAATTGGAAAGCAAGGCATCCCCCACACTGAGCAGCTGCTCAAGATAAAGGTTAACAGATCACTAATAGCACCGGGTTAGAAATTTAGGATGGATAAATGGGAGAAACTTCACATTTTTAGAAGCTCTCCCTGTCCGCCGCAGGGAACTCCCCCAGCTTGCCAGAAAGCTGTCTCCATCTGCTTGCTGGAGGGTGTATTTGCCTGGCCCTGGTGAAAATATGGAGCCCATTCTCTCATCCTCAAACACAGTATTCAGAATGCTCACAATTGTTATTCTTGAGCAGTGGGTTGATAAAGACGGCCTCTTATTCTCTCCGTTTTCCAAGTGTTTGACAGTGTACAAGTGTTGCTCAAA
Source organism: Callorhinus ursinus (assembly GCF_003265705.2). NCBI lineage: Eukaryota > Metazoa > Chordata > Mammalia > Carnivora > Otariidae > Callorhinus > Callorhinus ursinus. The sequence goes on along the minus strand of NW_027397079.1, from coordinate 34,978,876 downwards.
TCAGAAGTAAATAAAGGCTTAAAAAAAAAAAAAAAGACTCGTCTCCTTCCTCATTTTTCTCCAGATCTGTCCCTTTTCAGTTGTGCCTCCCTCCGGCCTATTGTAGTTGTTCACCTCATTAGGATTACCACACCTAAATCTTCCAGGTTCAGGGTTTCCTACTCCAATTCAGCCCAGCCAGTCATTTGACACCTCTGTAGCACTGCATCTCTCCTTAGCAAGCTACTTACTGCCTTTCAGAGAAAACGCAGACTCAGCTCCGTGTTCAAGAGTGCCCAGCCAATGAGCTCCAGCCCTGTTGGAACCCACCATCCTCAGGGTACCCCATCCCATCTTCAGATCTCTAGGGTCCTGCTTGCCTCCATTTGGATTGCCCCCCACCCCCTTGTATCCATGTGCATTACATCAAGGGTGCCTGGGTTGCTCAGTGGGTTAAGTGTCTGCCTTAGCCAGGGTCCTGGGAACCCAGCCCCACATCATCGGGCTCCCTGCTCATTGGGGAGCCTGCTTCTCCCTCTCCCTATGCCCCTCCCCCACTCATGCTCCCTCGCGCATTCTCTCTCTCTCTCTCTCTCTCTCTCTCTCTCTCTCAAATAAATAAAATCTTTAAGAGGAAAAAAAAAAGACTCACAGCTAAGTTATTTCCCCCTGGAAAACTTGCTTCACGCAGTCTTTATGTGAGTGTATGTGATTCAGTAGTCCTCAGCTGCAAATTAGAACATTTTATTGTAGACCCAGTGTCCATAATCCTGGTTGGTTCACCTGTATGAGGTCAAACACAGGTGATCATTTCATTTCTAACAAACCATGATGTCTTATGAATAATTGGCTCCTCTAAAATGTTCAAAAGCAATCAGCACCCCACTCTGCATGCAGTTTGTTTGGTTTTTTTTTTTTTTTTTGCTTGAGCTGCTCCCTGTGGCTTGAACAGCAAATGTTAAAAACCAAGTTTCAAAACAGTATTGTTTCACCCATGGGATTTAATTATTTTGGGTAAATAGGGCACCTGCTGGCTGTTAATAGAACATGCGACTCAATCTTAGGGTTGTAAATTCGAGTCTCATGATGGGTGTAGAGATTACTTAAAAATAAAATCTTAAAAAAATAAAAGCAGCAATTATTTTGACTGATGGATCTTCTGGATTCGAGAATAAAAAGAGTGTAAAGGAAAAAACAGTATTGGGGCTCCTGGCTGGCTCAGTCAGAACATGAGACTCTTGATCTTGGGGTTGTGGGTTCGAGCACCACATTGGGTGTAGAGATTATTTAAACAAACTTTAAAAAAGGGGGGGGCACCTGGGTGGCTCAGTTGGTTGAGCATCTGCCTTCGGCTCAGTTTATGATGCCAGGGTCCCAGGATCGAGCCCCATGTCAGGCTCCCCTGCTCCGCAGGGAGCAGGGAAGCCTGATTCTCCCTCTCCCACTCCCCCTGCTTGTGTTCCCCCCCTCGCTGTGTCTCTGTCAAATAAATAAAATCTTTAAAAAGAAAAAACTATTATGTTGTGATCCCACTTTTGTAAGTTTGTTAGTATACACAAAAAAATAAATCTGGATTATAGCTTTTATCAGTGGTTATATCTGAGGGAATGCAGGTGATTACACAGACTTTCTGTAATATACTTCTGTAGTATCTTAGATTTTTCTATGAATTGGATTTGTAATCAGAAAAGGTGAACACGGGCTCCTGGGTGGCTCAGTCCGTTAAGCATCTGCCTTCGGCTCAGGTCATGACCCCAGAGACCTGGGATGGAGTCTAGATCAGGCTCTCCGCTCAGCAGGGAGTCTGCTTCCCCTTTCACTCCCTCTGTGCTCTTTCTCTCTCAAATAAATAAAATCCTTAAAAAAGAAAAAGTGAACACATTTTTAAGAACTTTACACATATATGAACTAAACCACACAAAGTAATTTCCCCAGGATAAGTGTTGAAGTGAACTAACCTACTTCTATCATCTTTTAAGCCGAAAAATGATGTTCCAGACCCTTAAGGAACTGAAGATTTTCTTCTCATTTAAAAACAAAACCAGGACATATATGAGCCGGTTTCTAATTGTTGCTGGATTACTTCCCAGAAACTTACCCAAGCTGTGTCCATTTTGTCTCTCTACCAAGCAGCCACACTAACTTCTTGCATGAGTATTTTCTTGCTGTTCTCTCTGAGAATGAAGCTTTCCAGAAAGCTCTACAACTTAAAAACCTAGTTCCAAACCTTCCTCCTCCTAAGAGTCAGTTTTAACAAAATAGCGGCATCGAGCAGTACTTTGCAGATGCTGAAAAGTCTGGGGGTGGGGCCTGAGATTCTTGCATTTCTAACGAGCTCCCAGGTGGTGGCAAGGATGCTAGTCTGAGGATCATGCTTTGAGTGGCAGGGAGTAGAGTATTTCTAACCCTATTTCACCTCCCCGCTAGCTTCTCTCACGTGATCCCTTGCAACAGGGCTTTGTGTACAGCTGGTAATAACTAACCATGCTTAGCTAGTAGCTAACATAGCAGAATAATTCCGAACAGTAATGGATTTCCCGTCTTTCCTTTTCCCTCTTTAGTCTTATTGCCACAACCCCTCTCCCTTCCCACATAGTGCTTAACCCTAGCTATACATTAAAATCACCTGAGGAGCTTTAGAAAAAACAGGCAATGCCCCTTGGCCAATACAATTCAACCTTGTAAAGGAGGGATCCAGGTATTGATAGCTTTAAAAAAAAGCTTCCTATGTGGTTCTAATGTGCAACCAGGGTTGCCCTGTCCTTTATTGACTGCAGGAGCGCTAGGGCAAGGTGAAACAGAGAGAGTCATCTGCGTTCCTTAGATGTCCAGAAAGGACTCATAACTAAGATACTTGGGATACGTACTTCTACCCCCATGGGGTGTGCCATGACTGTGGGGTAAGTCTAGATAGACTGGGACTGAGCCTTGTAGAGATTTCGGTGCCCTTGTGTGGCACAGGGGAGACAGAATGACTCCCACACCCTCTAACCTGGCCCAGAAGTAGCAGAGGGGGCTGGGCTGCTGGAGCTGAAGCGGCCAGGCCTTCAATGCCCCAGTGGGCTCATCACTGAACACTAGATGGGGCAAGGGAAGGCTCAGTGGATGCCTTGGAGATGAGGCTTAGGTATACCACCCCCAAAAGAAATGTAAAGAGAATATAAAGAGAGATTATGTTGGATAATATAGTCCCATTCCTTGCTAACTTGAGTTGTGGACGAAGATTCACATCTGTAACACTGGCAAAGATTCAAGTGTTGGCCCTTCAGAAACACTGTATTTGTACTTTATATAGAGGGTTCTTGAATTACCAAGGGGCCTCCTGTCCCCAGGGGAGAGAACTTGTGGGGAAACAGCATGTCCCATCCCCATACCAGCCTTTGCCAAAAGTTTCTGGGCCCCGTGGGTCAGATGTCCAGGACTCTGTTCCCTGCTCCCCCCTCTCCCCATACCTCCAAATTTTTTATCTATAAAGCAAAAAAACCCAAAACAAAAACAAAAAATGTTGTATTTGTTGTAACTTCACCGAAAGATGATAACTGTGGTGGTGCATCTCAATGGAGCATTTATTTAGTCTCTGCCTGAGCTCTTGGTCCTTCATCTCTTGTGTATATAAACAGTTTAAACTAAACACTCCTGATTACTCCCAGTAACCAGGTATCTGAGTCCTAAAACCAGTGAAAAGGGTTTTATTCTTCCTTTCATTAGAAAAAAGTAAGCTCCACGTGGGTGGGGATTTTTGTGTTTTGCTTACTGATGTATCCCACACACCTACAAACTGTGCCCCCCACACAAGAAGGCACTCGGGAAATATTTGTTGAATGAATGGAACTGTGTCTCCTGTGAAGGATCGTCCCACTGTGAGCCCAAAGGTACCAGCAGCGCCACTGGGCAAAAGTGGCCCAGAGGGGGGGCGCCTGGGTGGCTCAGTTGGTTAAGCGACTGCCGTCGGCTCAGGTCATGATCCTGGAGTCCCGGGATCGAGTCCCACATCGGGCTCCCTGCTCGGCAGGGAGTCTGCTTCTCCCTCTGACCCTCTTCCTTCTCTCGTGCTCTCTATCTCTCATTCTCTCTCTCTCAAATAAATAAATAAAATCTTAAAAAAAAAAAAGAATTAACAAAAAAGTGGCCCAGAGGGTTCAGCAAGGGAGTCCTCTGGAGTCTGAGGAGTTTGGGAACAAGTTGCTTTTATATGCCCAAGCACATAAGGGCACCTACTGGCTGATTCTCCACTCTGGCCCTTGTAGTGGATGCAAGCTTGCTGTGATAGTTTGGACTAACAGAGCTGACATCCTCAGATTAGGTAGCTCAGTGGTTCTCAAAGTGTGGTCCCAGGACTAGCAGCATCAGAATCATCTGGGAACTTACTAGAGAACACAAATTCTCACGCTCCACTCCAGACTTACTGAATCAGAAACTCTGGGGGTCCAGCCTAACAGTGTGTCTTAACAAGCTCTCCAGGTCGTTCTAATGCCCTCTAAAGTTTGAGCATCGCTGATGTAGTGGGATGATGGGCAGGAGGATGAGCTAGAGGAGGACCAAGTGTTGAAAATTCAGGGCCTATTTTGAATGCTGGGGGAGGGGTGGTGGTGTGCATCCAAGCAAAAAGATGCTTCCTGCCCCCCTGCAGTTCCTCAGTGGTGAAGACTGTTTAGAATGCATGGGGTGGATAGGAGTTTCTCTGGTGAGAGTCCCTGTGGAATATTGGAGGCCAAAAAGATGGCCAGGGAAAGAGTGAACTTAAAATTTTCCCTTGTTCTAGAACTAGTAAGTTCTGACCAGACGTGGTCGGCAGTTGTTCTGTTGGAATTGCAGGGGATGAGGCATAGTCAGGAGCTCAGAGCATAAATGAAGGTGTATAGTACAAGAAACTGGAATAACTGGAAAGGTCAGGAGGACAGCAGTTATGAGAATTGAGGTGGGGCAATGAGAGTGAGCTTGCCTCATTCAGGAGTCCATGAAGACTCCTCGGGAGAGATAATGTTATGACCTCCTTTCTCTCCCTTCCTTGACAAAAGAAAGCTTCTGACTGAACCGTAAACTTTCATGCAGTTACTCATGCAGGGATTTAAGTTTTCATGATGCAGACCCAAGAGCTAGGGCCCTCTGCTACCCACCCCTCACTGGATCCAAATACCCATCAGTCACATATATTTTGTGTAGCATCCATGCAAATGCTACACATAGCAGGTCAGCTGTTTTGATGGGTCAGGATCAACAGCTCTTCCTTGGGCTGATAATGTCTTCCTGTTGGTGATGGCTTGTCTTCAACCCTGGCGGAACATGAAAGGAGCTGTTACATCTTTTTTTTTTTTTTTTTTTTAAAGATTTTATTTATTTATTTGACAGAGAGAGACACAGTGAGAGAAGGAACACAGCAGGGGGAGTGGGAGAGGGAGAAGCAGGCTTCCCGTGGAACAGGGAGCCTGATGCGGGGCTCGATCCCAGGACTCTGGGATCATGACCTGAGCTGAAGGCAGACGCTTCAACGACTGAGCCACCCAGGCACCCGGAGCTGTTACATCTGAGATAAAGAAGAAAGAATTGGGAGTCTCCAGGAGGGAAAGAAGAGTCAGTGTTTGAAATTTCATTCTGGTTGGAGGTGCCAAATCCTGTCAATGGAGGGACTATTCACTGATGACTGAGTGGCATTTCCAATTATATCTTGACTATAGCAAAAAAAAAAAAAAAAAAAAAATGGTGTTGCCATCTTCTTCTTTTGTGGTTTGAGATCTCCCAAACCCAGGGCTAAATAGGGGGAGGTAATGAACCAAAACGCACACACACTACAAGGTGCCTACGTAAAAATTCTCTTTTGCCTCTAGGTCCCTTGTGCTGCAAAAAGCTGATCTGATTTAGATGCCATCTATGACGGAAAGGAGAGAGGAAATCATGCAACTTTTCCCCCAAGTCAGTACCACTAGCGTAATTTGTCAGTGAATTGAGTAAGCCTGTAAGCCCGTTCAGCAGGCTTACAGAGCGTTTGAGTTCAATGCCACTATGTAGAACATCAGAGCTTTCTAGTATGTTGTAAATATCCCTTGTCTGAGTTAAGAGGCTCAGCTCAGAAGCCAGGAAACACAGCTCTGGATGGGCTTCTCCGTGGTTCTTGAAGTACTCAGAAGCTGAAACTGTCCCAGGGTTTGGGGGATGACCTGAGTGACAATGACCTTTATATCCATGATTCCAGTGCAAATCTGAACCTATCCTGATAGAGCCTAAGGAAAGCGTTTTTAACAGTTCAGAGTCCTGTCCTTTTGGAAGGCAGTCTTGGTTCTCCCATGTTAGGGTGGAGTGACTCAGAACAATTTTACAGGCAACCTAACGGTGAACGTTCAAGTTGAGAAGCCATGGAAGAGTAAACTTTGTTCCTAGGTGGATAGCGCCACCTGGCTATAGTTGGTGAGTTGAGGTCTGAAGGCAGTACGGTGGCGTGCATGGCTCTGTTTGGCTGGCGGGAGTTGGGGGGAGGATTGTCACTAGCTTGTCCCAAATGAGGTCTGAGCAGTGCATAGTGTTCTACGCTACCCCTGGTTCTAACCCCCGATACACCTCTGGTCACACTGTCTGGAAAACTTGTCCCTCAGTATACTTCTCAGAGAATGAGGGGCCAGTCGCATAATCTTAAGATAATGTGAAGAAGTGCGCTTAGGTCTACAATACCGGTGGCACCCCTCACTTTCCCTCACCTAACTGAATGGAACAGAGTAACGGAGATGTAGGCTTCCTTCCTTGTCTTAATGAACTCTTCCAGCAGGAGGCAGCACGAACTTGAGTATTGCAGCTGGAAACTCAAACCTCTCCTATAGAGAACCTGAGATTACGGAACAAATGACCGCTCAAAAGTCTTCCTTCAGAAACCAGCGCCCTGAGCTATGGCCTCTGAACAGCTCGGGGAAGGAGGGGTTCACTTCCAGTCTGGCCGTGGAGTCCCCTCTCTCCCTACAGACTATTTGCCAAGTCATATTCTTTGGAATGTGTACATTCAAGAAAACCTAATCTTAAGGGGTTATACTTTCCCCCAATTAATCTGCCGTTTCCTCACCTTCTCATGTTGATTTAACCTGCTGCAGATGAGGAGGGAGGCTTTGTTCTAGTTATTTCCAGAAACAGAGGTATCTACTGCCTGTCACTGGGGAGCTGGCTCTTCCTTGCGGGATTCATGGTCCCATAGCAAGAGGCACGTGTCCTCTTGCAGGGCAGGGAGGGTTGGCTAAGTTCTGAACCTTATTTTGAGGAGGCCAGGTTTGTGATTTCAGCAATGAAAGCTGAGTATACAAGACAAGAATCCCGCAAAGCCTCAATCCCTAAACGTATGTTACCCCCGCGACGTCAGCACCTGGAAAGTAGAGCTTTGTTGTGCCCACTGCTCTGGTTTTTAAAGATTTTATTTATATGACAGAGAGGGGAGGGAGAGAGAGAGAGAGAGAGAGAGGGCGCACAATCAGGGGGAGTGGGAGAGGGAGAGGCAGGCTCCCTTGCTGAGCAGGGAGCCCAACGCGGGGCTCAATCCCAGGACCCTGTCAAGACTTGAGCCAAAGGCAGGCAGACACTTAACCGAAGGTGCCTCAGGGTTGGTCTTTTATAGAAAGCTAACCAGGGAACTTAAATCCTTAACATCTCTATTGATAACACCTTCAATGGCTTACTTCCTTTTAGGGTGTGGTTCTTTGTTGGCCACAGGTGATTATCATAAAGACACCCACCCCCACACGACCCATCCCGCACCCTGCACGCCTAGGGGAGGGTGGTCCTCCATCCCGAACATTCCTTGGTTTTCACCCTCATCCCCATCCCCTAATTCTGAGCAATCCACTGAACATCTGAAGAACTGCCTGGTTCTAGTTACCTTCACCTGATTCACCTCAACACGTCTGGCACTGCCTTATACTTCCAACTGACATCCTAGTTGTCTAGGGCTCGGAATCTACAGAACCCAGACCTCAGTTCCAACCAGTGTGGTATAAAGAGCATGCATGGGCTTTGGAGCTGGACAGACAAGCTGGAATCCTAATTCTGACGCACAGCCACCAGGGACGTAAGTAAAATGGGAATAAAAAAACTACCTTAAAAAAAAAAAAAATCTACCTTGTTTTTGGGGCCATGAATAAGATTGTAGTAAAGCTCCAGGCATACAAAAGGCATTCAACCAATGGCTTTTTTCCCAATAATCTAATCTTAGGCTATCTAAATTTACCTTGCCCTACAAGAACACGCTGGAGCCTCACATGATACTCCTACGCACACTCCCTCAGTTTCCCCCACAGCCCACCCTGCCTTCACAATCTTCAACAGCTCAGGTCCAGCTTCACTCCACTTACAAGCACTTCACCATGCCTCCTCGGATTTTGTCCTAAGGTGGTGGGCTTGACATTCTGTATTGCCTCAAGGTCCAGCAACTTGCTGGGTATGCATAAGAGGCTTAGCAAAGCCTTGTTAAATCAGACTGAGGTTGGATTTAGCTGGAAAAGACCACTTGCGGGTGTATGCATGAACCCTGCCCCCTCCAGAGGTACTGGTTTTCAAACCAAGGGATTTCTTGCTTGGCTGTGCCCTTGGGCCCTTCCTTGAGTCACGTCCATGGTGAATGTCTCACGAAAGGCCGCTGGTAGAAAGATGACCTTGTCTGGCTTCCTGGGAGTCTGAGGGATGCCCACAGCTGTGCCAACAGCAGCAAGGAGGTTGGAAAATCACTGGCGCTCAGGTCCCTACTGAACTCGTGCTCCCTGGGAACATTCCCCAAGGTTCTGGTTCCAGCCTTCTCGCTGTTTACTCGGTGCAACTGCTAACCCCGCGTTCCCATCCAACCTCTCTTCTGGGCTACCCAGCCCAGACACCTCCCACACGTCTCTCCTCCTTCCACCAGGTGCCATCAAGCCTCCTTTCCCAGGAGAGAGTATTTCAGACTCCACTGTCCTGATTCAGCCTCTTCATCCACACGCGGAAAACCCAACGGCTTTAACATTCCTCCAGCTACACTGCTCTTGGTCCCTGCACATACATCTGCCATTCTTGACCCAGGAAGGCCTTTCCTAAATAGGGTCCTATAAAGTCCCTCCTCTTCTCTGAAGGTTTCTCAGATTCCCTTAACCTATGGCATCTGCACAGTTACCACCCACTGGACAACCACAGAAGTATCGCTTTATGACGTTTCTAGGTGTCCTATCTGCAGCACCTCGCATCTCCAGACCAGGTTGTAATACCTCAGGCACACACACCACGGCTTAAAACACTTCTTTGTATTCCCTGGCTCACAGCATGTGGCAGTGGTCCCCCAGTTGTCCCCACGTTCCCAAGCCAAACTCTGATTGTTTCCTAGGGCATCCCACAAAAGCTTTAATAAGACTCAGTACACGGGGATGTTAAATTGGGCCATGGGAGCCTTCTCTCTGTCATAGATCTTCACCATTTCATAGCACCCAGCTAAAATGATGCTCAAGAGAGGCGCCTGGGTGTCTCAGTCAGTTAAGCAACTGGCTCTGGATTTCTGCTCAGGTCATGATCTCAGGGTCCTGGAATCAAGTCCCACCCCCCTTCCCATCAGACTCTGTGCTCAGCGGGGAGTCTGAAGATTCTCCCTCTCCCTCTATACACCCCCACCCATCCTCGCTCTAAATCTTTCAACACCTGGGTTTTCTGGAGGATACTTGTGTTCACTGGGAAAGGCATACAACTTGTAAATGATTTTCTTATTGTCAGAAAAGCCTATTTTTTACCCTCTCTTGGACTGTAAGATGTAGGACCAAGGGGAATGGAATTATCATGTAGACTTGTGAGCAAGACCTCAGGTTGGATGCTTTTACTGGAAAGCTGAGGGACTGGGAAGGCTGATTGGTCTCTATCCCGATCCTAGTTGGAGCTTTAGTTGTCTTTGCTCTGGCAGTGGCCCCTCAGTCTTGCTTTCTATCTATATGCAAAGAGTATGCTGTGTGCCTGAAGCCAGCATGCCACTAGGGCTGGGCCCTTCCACATGCCCTCCCCAGGCACACGGATTCCAGCTGCCTCCAGAGTCCCTGTGAGGGGAGGGGACTCCAACTCAGCTGTAGGAAAGGCCAGGCAAAGGACTTGGCCACTAAGGCCTGCTGCTCCCCAAATGGCGGCTTGACAAGTGCTAGTAGTCCAGAACTGTAAGGTCATTGTAACTGTAAGCCATTGCCTCTTGACCAAAGGCCATTCACCCCCGCATATCCTGTAATGAGAAACACCTGCTATTTTTCAGCAAGCCCTCTGCCCGCCATTCAAGACCCCTAGAAACCTGGCCCTTCTATGGCCATTTATAAAAGCCGTCCCCACCCACACAAATCGCCGGCTCTGGCTAAAGTGGGCAACTTGACGTCTAAAGTGGGCAACTTGACGTCTAAAGTGGGCAACTTGACGTCTTGTGCTTGAATGCCCTGGTTCTCCAAGACCATTTGACCTTGGCAATACTGGGCCCCTGCCTCTCCTCAGCCCACTCCTTCGCAGGAGCCCAGCTGCAGCATCACCTCCATGAGGTCTCTACTTGCATGGACCATTCTCTGGTAACCAATCCTATACAATCTTTTATACTACCTTTCCTTCTGGGCAAATCTTACGCTTCAGTGAACTCCTCAAGGCAGAGCCCTTGTCTCATGTTTGTGTCCCCTGGGGAGCTCACACAAAGGGATCACTGGACAAATATGAGGGGTGCATAGGTCAAAGACACACTATATCATCCAAGGCTCAGGTTCTTCCCTTGGACTCTTGCAGGGAATGGGCCACAGAACGAAGGGGACGGGGTCACCTGACAGGCTTGGGGGACAAAGCCCGGAAAAGAAATAGCACCCACCACTTAATAACAGGAGCTAGAGGGCAGCACACAGCTCAAAGCCAGTCCCATCTGTCGTTTACTGGTGTGCGTTTTACTTCTCTGAGCCAGTCTTCCGACCTGTACAATGAGGATAACAGTCTACTTACCTTCTAGGTTCAGTGTGAGAATCAAATGAGATAACATATAGGAAAGTATTTAGAAGTACCAATAGTAGTTGGTGTTAGTTATCCATATGGAGTTGAAAAGAGCTCAGACAGGGGCCAACTGTTGGCCCTAGGGCAAAGGTGGCTTTTATTTCCTCTCTTGGGGAAGAGGGGGGAGGGGAGTTTTCCCACACACACCAACCTAAGGAAGGGGTGGGTGCGCCCCCAGAGGATGGGGCTGGAAGAGCTGAAGGGCTCCTCCACATCCAATGCTGGCCCTGGGTTGCAGGGTGTGCTCATGAGAGTCACTCCCATTAGGGTGGCAGCTTCTGCATGAATGAAGGCACATGGAGGTATCCGCTGGTGTTCACAAAGAGGAAGGGGGAGAAGGTGCCCTGAGAGAGGGAGCAGAGAGTCAGGATGGCCAACCCCATGCTCAACGCCTGCCCAGGATGAGGACTCGCAAAAGGCCTGACTGGTGTGACTTCTCTCCCGAGAAGGGCCGGGGGGGGGCCCAGAGGCACTGCTCGATTCAATGGCTGGTCCTTTAAATGTCCATCTCAAACTGTGACTCTTCACCTGGGGAGAGAAAGGACAGACGGCCAGGTAAGCAACAGGTGAATGGTAGGTCTCACACTTTAGAGGCCAGGGAGAGGTGTTAATTTTCATTTTGTTGTTCCTACAAGGGTAGGGGCCAAGGGAAATGGAGGGAGGGCAGGACTCCACTAGGAATTCCTGGAAACAGGCCTGAAGGTCCAGCTGTGTTCTCTTCCCTAATCCTAAAGGAAGAGCAGAGACTGGGTCTCCCCACAGGAGAAGTGACAGTCTTGAATTTTTTATAATTTTTATCGTTTTTAACAAGAGTGAATGGTTACTTGGCTTTGATATAAATACAACCTCACAGAAGAATGTTCCTTAAACATAAACCTTTTTTGAGCATGTGTCCCAACCTTGGTTTAGAAGATGGTAATACAACCTACTAGGCATATGTCCAACTGTCAACAGAATAGCCTGACTCTGAAGTAAAGGAGTTATTTTGATAATTCAGCTACTCACTGCCCTCACCCTCACTCTTTCCACAAAAACCTCCAAGCAACTCACGCTGCAGGAGGTTGTTTTCTTTAATGGAGCTGCCTCATTCATGATCTCCTGGGTAAGGCTGCTTTGAGTTCTATATACCAAGATGCCCACCCTGGCCCCCAGAGGGAAACTGACCACATCTTCTGGTTATATTTACACAAATACATGGTCCGAGGCTAGGAGCTTTGGCTAATATCCTATTAAGCAAAATGAAAAATTATGTCCATCCCTCACCATCACAACGGAACTCTTAGGCCATTATTGTGGGTTCAGGGTTGGTCAGCCTGGGGCACCTCTGGGCCAACCGTGCATTTGCTATGGGTGAACACAGCTCCAGAAACTGGGAGGGGTTTGGCCCAGCCGTCAGGTAGTGATGGTTCCACAATGTCAGGTGTGACTACCTCCATCCTCGACTTCTGGTCTTTGGTTTGAGGCAAAAGGGGTGGGTGGGAAGCACCATGGAACTGACCACATGAATCTATTCATCCTTCTCTGCATCCTTTAATGAAAGGCAGGTGACCACACTGCCTGGAGCTGTCCTTCACACTGCTCCATGTGTGCCCAAGTACACCTCCCCGCCTCCCTCCTTCCCACTGTTCTCCAAGTCTTCAATGCAAGGCAAAGGCTGCCGGTCAGGGGCTGTGGGGTTTCCAGGGTAATTATGAATCACATCCTACAGACCCTGGGTAGATAGACCCTGCTGCTGTCAGCAGGGCCAGTCCAGCCTGAGGTCCCAGATGCTTCCTCTCTGGCCTTGGTCCACTGCCTTCTGGGTGAAGGGTCATCAGGTTCCAATCTGACTCAGGTTGTCTGCAAGTGCTTACACCTCATCCTCCCACAGCGGGAGAGCTGAGATGCTCTGGCGAGCTAGTCATGATGCCACACAGAGTGCATTCACACACACAACCTCCACTGGGGTGGTCGCTCTGATTTAGGGGAAAGGTGAGATACCAGGAAGGACCTAGCCACCCCATGTCAAACCTGCAGAAACACCTGGTTGCACTGTTTCTGTCTTCATCAAGAATCCACTAGTGGATCCACTAGCGGGTCAATATCCTGACAGGAGGCATCCTGGATTCCTTTCTCATTCTGTAGACCTGTAATTCCCTAGAGGGCAAGTTTACCATATCTTTGATAAGTCATATCCTGCACATGCACATCATGGGTGTGTCCCAAGTGTGGCAGACACAAGGAAATGCTTCAGGGACAATAATACCAAGGGTCATGCTTATGAAAGTTGCTGTGTGGAGTCCCCCTCATTTCAAACAAGCTCCCCATGAATTAGATTACCTGATGGGGACAAATCACCTCTCCTGGAGTTCTTGGATTCCTTTCACGGGGAAAGTTGGTACCGTTGAAAGTTCTACCTACCCCCCCAAACCCATGTGTCTGGTCTCTGAGCTGCTCCGCAGAAGATGGGGCAGTGACCCTCATTCCCCTCCCTGAAATTTCCTCTTTGAAGGGGCTCCACTGGCTGCATATGTTCCTTTCCTGAGGAAGAGCCTGGCCAAACCCTGTCACTCACCACCGGCCGGCTTATCTTCTGGGCTGTTGCGCAGGTGGTTCTGGCTGGGCTCTGTGGGGGGCTCCTCACTGGTGGGGCTGGTGACTCCGGGAATGGTGGGCAGGTCCCGCGGAGGTGTTTTGGTCACAGGTGAGTTCCGACACTCCATCAAGAACTTCCGGTCATAGATGATCCTGGTACCTGGAAGGGGGACAGGGGCATTGAAAAAGCCATCTCAAACCTCCTGCCTGCTTATTTTCCACTTCTTTGAGGCACGGCTGTAGCAGAGGCAGCAGGTTTTTCTGCAGAAGCTGGACCAAGGAGGAGTGAGGCTGGGGTGCCTGGCAGGTTCAGTCGGCAGAGCATGTGACTCTTGATCTTGGGGTCATGAATTTGAGACCCACCTTGGGGTTAGAGTTTACTTAAGAAAAAGAACGCAAAAAAAAAAGGGAGGGGAGGAGCAAGGGAGACTCAGGACAATCATACCCAATACTACAGAAGGTACATGTTTTTTATTTATTTAAGAGAGAGAGAGAGTGAGCACTAGGGCGGGGGAGGGGCAGAGGGAGAAGCAGACTCCCCGCTGAGCAGGGAGCCCGACGAAGTGGGGCTCGATCCCAGGACCCTGAGATCATGACCTGAGCCGAAGGCAGACGCTTAACCGACTGAGCCACCCAGGCGCCCCAACAAGGTACATTTTTATTCGTTTTTCAATTCAGTCCTTACAGTACCCTCATAGGATACCCAGAATCTGTAACTCCATTTTACAGATGAGCGAACAGAAAATTGAGTGATTCCCCCAAACTAGTAAAAAATGAGAACTCTTCCCGCCTGGGCTTTGTGGACAGGAGTGATGCACAGGCTCCTGCTAAGCCCGTCTCGCCTGTGACACCTGCTCTGATGTGTCACCACACTCAGGGCTTGCACATGGTCTGTGTTCTATCCACTCCCTCTTTGCTCCCCTTTCCCAAGCTTCACCCCAGGGTGAGGACCAAGTCTCCTGCAGTTATTCACTACCCTTAAACCACACCCAGGACCCACCCTGTGAGGGCGGTTGCCTGAGTGATACCTTAAAAAGGAACAGTTTCTACAGTCAGGACCAAGGATTCTTGTGCCCCAGCTGATTTCATCAAAGAACAGTGACTAGTGAGAGGTGATTCATGTTGGGTCCTTGGTGACTCAGGATGACCTCTAAGCACCAGGATGGTAGTAGTAACATCTTCAACACCTCCCTCACACTTCTGATTCTTCCTTTTCAACAAAGAGCAGGCCTCAGGCTCAAAGCCTTCCGCAGGCAGTGGAATCCAGCTAGAATTTAAAACTGTCTTGGTGTCATTATATTTCTTTTTATAGTTACCTTCTATTTATGGTAAGTGAATCTGGTTTTCCATATATAGTCATGATATCAAGTTTCCTTTTAATATATGATATCACTGAACATGATAATAGTATGTATGTTATAAATAATACATATAATAAAATAAAAACTAAGTTAAAAAGGTAAAGGATATAAAGACAAATACTAAATATATATACAAACAGAAGACAAGGTACAGTACAAACTGCAGATGGAATTATGAGTGCCGGAGTTTAGAAGCGATGATTTTAAGACTTCAGGAATGTCCTTATCAATAAACCTGAAGTATTTTCCCCACTTAAGGACTACAGTGAGTGACATTCCAACAGTGGGGATCCACGTCTCCATGCTGAGCACCAGCCTGTGAGCGGCCCCAGGAAAGGAACCCATTTGCACCCCTGAGCTCTGAGTCTGAGTGCATGGGTTTGGGGTCCTTCTGCCGAGGGCTGGAATATGAGGAGCAGAAAAATGGTAAGGAGATACCAAAAGATGCACTTTCCCTCCTTTCATGTCCCCGTCTGGCTGTGGCCTTGCCTAGGCAGTTACCCCGTCTCGCTCTCCTTGCCTGACAGAGGCAGGAACGCTGCAGCCTTGTCATCATCACCCTGTGGGCCACAGTCCACAGCTCACATTTCCCAGTGGGAGGGTGTAAAGCAAAGCACACAGAACCCAGGCTGCCTTGGAGGCTCTGCTGCCAACCGGCTGTGTGACCCTGTGCACAAGGCCCTCTGCTCCTCCCCCGTCTGGGCCTCAGTTTCTTCATCTGTAACATGAAGGGCTGAGTGCTTATGGGCCCAGGAGGCTACAAATGGGTAACAACAGTGCCTTCTCCTTGAGGGTAAATGCCCTGGCTTCAGAGACGGACCACTCTTTGTTTCTTGATCCTCAAGGCTCGGCAAGAATCTGCCCTGTCCTTGCCTCCCTCCAGCTTTGCTTTTTTTGTTGCTTTGTCCACTAAAGAATAGGGAACTGACCCCATCAGAGTGGAACCTAAGAGTTGGAGATTCAGTGGTCTCAAAAAAGAACTGGGAAAGTCGGTTAAGTGTCTTTCTTTTAAG
This sequence comes from Callorhinus ursinus, assembly GCF_003265705.2. Taxonomy (NCBI): domain Eukaryota; kingdom Metazoa; phylum Chordata; class Mammalia; order Carnivora; family Otariidae; genus Callorhinus; species Callorhinus ursinus. Next base: position 34,962,966 of record NW_027397079.1, on the reverse strand, counting down.
ATTTATTTATTCATTTGAGATAGAGAGAGCACATGCACACATGTGCACGCAAGGGGACAGGCGGAGGGAAAGAATCCTCAAGCAGACTCCCCACTAAGCACAGAGCCTGACTTGGGGCTCAATCCCAAAACCTGAGATCATGATCTGAGGCAAAACCAAGAGTCAGACACTTGATGAATGGAGCCACCCAGGCGCCCCTCAGCATCCGATTCTTGGTTTTGGTTCAGGTCATGATCTCAGGGTTGTGAGCTCAAGCCCCACATCGGGCTCCGACCTGGGAATGAAGCCTGCTTAAGATTTTCTCTCTCCCTCTCTCTCTGCCCCTTCCCCACTTCTCTTCCTCTCTTATAAAAAAAAAAAAAGAGGGGCGCCTGGGTGGCTCAGCCGTTAAGCGTCTGCCTTCGGCTCAGGTCATGATCCCGGGGTCCTGGGATCGAGCCCCACATCAGGCTCCCTGCTCAGCGGGAAGCCTGCTTCTCCCTCTCTCACTCCCCCTGCTTGTGTTCCCTCTCTCGCAGTGTCTCTCTCTGTCAAATAAATAAATAAATAAAAATCTTAAAAAAAAAAAAAAAGAAAGAACGAACTAGGGGGTCAGCAGCTTCTGGAGAAGCTCTTTAAAGTCATGAGCCTCCAGAGATTTTTTTTACATTGTGGTAAAATACAAATAACATAAAATTTACCATCATAACCACTTCTAAGTGTACAGTTCAGTACATTCACAGGGTTGTGCAACCAATCTCCAAAACGCTTTCATCTTGTAAAACTGAAACTCTATACCCAGGAAATAGCAACTCCTATTTCCCTTCCCCTAACCCTTGGAAACCACCATTCTATTTTCGGTCTCTATGAATTGGGCTGCTCTAGGAACCTCATACAAGTGGAACCATACAGTATCTGTCTTTCTGTCACTGGCTTATTTCACTTAGCATAATGTCCACATGTGGACAATGTGTCAGAACTTCCTTACTTTTCAAGGCTGACTAATACTCCATTGCGTGGATATACCACATTTTGTTTATCCACAGACATTTAGGTTCCTTCCACCTTTTGGCTATTGTGAATAAATACTGCTGTGAACACGCGTGTGCAAATTGCTCTTCAAGATCCTGCTTTCAATTCTTTAATTGGAGTATTTTTTATTTTATGTACAGTGAGTTGACATTAAAGTAGGTATCCTGATTATCTGCAGTTAACGTAGGTTATCTTGGATGACCAATTCAAGGAAGTTCACTTAATCCAACTTAATGAAGCCTATATCCTTTGCGTACTGACGGAAACACGGGCGGCACATATTGAGGCCGTATTTCCAGGTCAGACCGTGCCGGTTTGAGCAGACGCGGCAAGAACGAGAACCCTGGCCAAATTTCCTCGGATGGCTCCAGTACAGCTGCTGGTGACCCATCTTGCTCTCTCGGATGCAACGAGGCAAAAAACCCTGCTTTCAATTCTTTAAGGGTGTATACTGGGAAGTGGCACCAGGCGATTTTTAAATCCTTAATTATACTTAAAAGAGAAAAAGAGCCTCTGTGCCTTTTGTCCCACACCTAGGGCAGTTGTTTAAAAGAAAGAATCCTCATTTGAGCTAATAAAACCCAGAAACTAAATGCCAACAGAGGCAGCACCCAAGACACCCACCATCAGAGTATTTTAGCTGGGGAGGGAGCCTGCAAGGGGTGTGGGATGGTGGTGTTCAGAAAGTCAGCTGACAAAGGCGCCAAGCCTTGGAGGGGACCCCAAGCCCCCTCTGACTCATCTGGGGTCAGTGAGGAATATGAGATGGCAATCAAGGTAGTGGAAATGTTTCCTATGGAAGCAGCTTTAGCTTTTCAACCCTCAATTCTTCCATCCCTTCATGGGATGCACCACCACACAGCTTCAGCCAACAGTGATCTTCTGGAAATTCCCTCTGTCTCCCACAGATGAGACAAACAAAACACACAGTCTCATATTGTCAAAAATAGGCACCCTTGGTTGAAATGCAGTCTACCAGAGCTGGGGACTTGGCCTGCATACAAGAACAGGAAGTAGAAACTGGGGGGGGGCGGTGTGTGCCAAGGTCCCTGCAAGACACCGAGCAGCAACAGCTGGAGGGTGTTGGTCAGGTGTGGGCTCTGGGGTATGTGGGTATCACCCCTGGCAGTTTCCACATAATACTCTATAGCTGAGGGCCTACTCTCTCTTTCTATATTAGGGAAAATGACCCAACTCTGTTAGACTTCTACAAACAAGAGCATAAAGAGCTTCTGAGGCTCTAGGTGGCTTCAAGATGGCAAAGCCAAGACATTTTTTTCCCTGCTGCTTCTCTCAAAAATCATGCAAACACCAAGAAATAAAACAAGAAACAGAAGCACATACTCAAGTTGGAAGCAAGTGGGGCTCACCCCAAATCACAATATATGAATACAGAAAGTGAATGGAGGAATAGTTCTAACAGAGAGTTTGAGGGTAGCATCTAAATGCAGGGAGGTGGGGGTGGACATGACAATAGGAAGTGGGGTTCTGGAGGAACCCAGGAAGGTTCGGGAATTAGAGGCATAATGGAAAATGGGAATGGGGCTAACAATAAGGAGAGATGCCTTATGCCCCTCACTCCAGGAGGGAGGGGAGACAGGGAAATTAAGTTCAAGTTGACCTTCGGAATGGTGAGCCTCAAACGCCTAGCCCTTCCTGGCTTCAGAATAAAGAGCAAAGATAAAGACCGATTGATGCTGATTTTGGGAAGGGGGTTCTGGATGAAAAACAGGAGCTAGCCACCAGATTGAGCCTACCAGCCTCCACACCTCGCAAAGGGCCTCTAGTCTGCTCTGCAGTACTCATTCTTAAACATAACTAGCTGGACGCCTCCACACAGTTCTGAGAAAAACTTACAACATCTATGGAGAGATCCAAACAAACCAGCAGAAGGAAATAGTAAAGGGACTCTACTGTTTTTTAAACTTTTAAACTTTTTGAAGACTTTAAAGAACAGAAAGGAAAAAAGATAATAGGCAAAAAAAAAAAAAAGAACAAATTAGAAATCTAGTATCAGATAATAGAAAGTCAAGAAAGAAAGGAGAAACTGCTAGAAGGAATTTACTGAAAAAGACAAAAAAAGAGAAAAATTTACAGAATTGAGAGATCAGTCTTGAAATGCCCTTTGAGTATCGTCCTGTGTAATGAATTAAAAAAACCCACTTAACATTCATGAAATTTCACAATCGTTTGGATAAAAAGATCCTAAAATCTTCCAGAAAGGGAAAAATACAACAGGTGCACACAAGGATTGGGAATAAGAATTGAATAAACGTTTTCTTTTTTTTAAGATTTTATTTATTTGACAGAGAGAGACACATGGAGAGAGGGAACACAGCAGGGGGAGTGGGAGAGGGAGAAGCAGGCTTCCTGTAGAGCAGGGAGCCCAATGCAGGGCTCGATCCCAGGACCCTGGGATCATGACCTGAACCTAAGGCAGACGCTTAACCGACTGAGCCACCCAGGCGCCCTGGCATAAACGTTTTCAATGGCAATGCTGGAAGCCTGAAGATGGTAGGTCAATGCCTTCGTAATCCCGAGGGAGAATCCATTTCTGCCTGGTTTTACACCCAAATACCAATCAAGTAAAAGTAGACTAGAGGCATTTTCAGAACGCTACAGGAGGAATATTCTACCAAAATTAGACCAAAAGGGCGGGCTTCCAGGGATCTCCTATCAGTGGCTACATGGCAGGTCCAGAGCCTGTCAGTTCCGGACAGTTCCGGACAGAGGGAAAAAAAAAATGGACTGATAAATCCAGAAGTCGGATTTTGTGTGTAAAACTGTATTTTGTTTAGTATTTTAGAGGTGCTGGAGGGTGTGGAAGACTTATTTGAATGAAAACTAAGCACATTTTTTTAAAAGTAATCTCTATACCCAATGTGGGGCTCAAACTCACAACCAAGATCAAAAGTCTCATGGTCTATGGACTGAGCCAGCCAGGCGCCCTAAAACTAACTGCATTTTAAAGATGTATTTATTTGAGAGTGACAGAGAGAAAGAGAGCACGCGCATGCAAACACACACACACACACACACACACACACACACACACACACACAATGTGAGTGCTCACGTGAGTGGTTGGGGGGGGCAGAGGGATAGAATCTTTTAAGCAGACTCTCCCGCTGAGTGCAAAGCCTGAGACTGCCTCAGTCTCAAGACCCATGAGATAATGACCTGAGCCGAAACCAAGAGCTGAAACCCAAAACTAACCACATTTTAAAAAAAGATTTTATTTATGTATTTGACAGAGAGAGACACAGCGAGAGATGGAACACAGCAGGGGGAGTGGGAGAGGGAGAAGCAGGCGGCCGCTGAGCAGGGAGCCCGATGTGGGACTTAATCCCAGGACCCTGGGATCATGGCCCGAGCCGAAGGCAGACGCCCAACAACTGAGCCACCCAGGTGCCCCCATTAACTATTTCTAAAAAGTTGTATAATGGAGCACCTGGGTGGCTCAGTTGGTTAAGCGTCCAACTCTTGGTTTCGGCTCAGGTCATGATTTCATGGTCCTGGGATCGAGCCCCGGGTCAGGCTCCCTGCTCAGCGGGAACCTGCTTCTCCCTCTGCCTTTGCCCCTCTCCCCCACTTGTTGTGCTCTCTCTTAAATAAATAAAATCTTAAAAAAAAAAAAAGTTAGGGGTGCCTGGGTGGCTCAGTTGGTTAAGGGTCTGCCTTTGGCTCAGGTCATGATCACATGGGGCTCCCTGCTCAGCGGGAAGCCTGCTTCTCTCTCTGCCTGCAGCTTCTCCTGCTTGTGCTCTCTCTCTCTCTTACAAATAAATAAAATCTTAAAAAAAAACACATTGTTAAAAAAAAAGTTGTACAATAATTACCTGGCTCATCAAGGGTCATAGTAATAAAAATAATGCATATTTTTAATAAATTTGTGATATAGGGGCACCTGGGTGGCTCAGTTGTTAGGCGTCTGCCTTCGGCTCAGGTCATGATCCCAGGGTCCTGGGATCGAGCCCCGCATCGGGCTCCCTGCTCGGCGGGAAGCCTGCTTCTCCCTCTCCCACTCCCCCTGCTTGCGTTCCCTCTCTCACTGTGTCTCTCTCTGTCAAATAAACAAATAAAATCTTTAAAAAAAAATTGTTGTGATATAACTATATTGGGGAATGGGAAGAGAAGGGTGTACAAATGATAATAAGTCCTCATCTAACAATAAGTCCAGAAAAAGAAATATGGGGGTAAATCCCCAAAAAAGAGCGGGAAAATGTTAGTTACTTCTAAAGAGTGTGGGGGGGAGTGGAGAGGCAAGAGATTACTGCTTTGTTAGGAGTCTTTTAGTAATCTTGAGATTTAACTATTTATGTATATAAACAACTTACATATAACTTTGACATACTTTTATTATGGAAAAAAATCAAGCCCAAACAGGGCGCTTGGGTGGCTCAGTTGGCTGGGTGACTGCCTTTGGCTCAGGTCATGATCCTGGAGTCCAGTCCCAGGATCCAGTCCCGCATCAGGCTCCCTGCTCAGCATGGAGTCGGCTTCTCCCTCTGCCCCTCCCCCCTCTCATGCGCTCTCTCATTCTCTCTCTCAAATAAATAAAATCTTTAAAAAAAAAATCAAGCCCATACAAAAGAAGACAGACTAACATACACACACACACATATGTATGTAAAACTCTGATTTTTTTTTAAATATTATATGACAGGTTAAATTATGGATCAGACCTACAATTAGATGCTGTACGGTTACTATTTGGAACAAGTGTACATTGTCCATGACATATTGTGTGAAACAGAGTCACAGAATTGTATGTATTTTATGTCTGGTGACCTCTGGGGGAGTGAGATAATCCAGGCAAAGTGAACATCTTTTACACTGAGCATATTTTGCTTTTTAATACAAAACCTCTGATACATAGAGCATTAAGCAAACAAATAAATAAAGATATAGGGTCAGAATCTCCTTTTCTAGTGAGTCAAGTTAAAATGGCCTTGGCTGGAACTAGGTAGACTCCCCCACTCTCCCTAGAAAGCCTCGGGGGCTCTCTGCTGGACAGGGTAAGTGGAGCGCCGAGCCTGCCCCTCCAGCACCTCTCTGGGCTGTTGTGTGCTAGGCCCTGTCCATGTCAGACTTTAACTCCCAACTTCATAGGGTTATGGGGTGGATTAGAACAGTGGCTGGCACAAGATAAGACCCATACAAACAAATCCTAGCTCTTACAACTGGCATGGCTTCAGGTGACTTATTTTATGGACCAATTATATGGTCAGAGCTAGGACAAATCAGAGGGGAGGGAAGCAACCCTAAAAAGAGATTGGGGTGGAGGGGGGAGGGTAAGGGCACCCTCTATCCTTTTTTTGGCCCACAGAAATGGGCTTCAGGAATCAACATGAGCTTTGGCATGTTTGGTAAGCCAGTGTCATTCAGGACTTTATTTAGATGTGCACCAAATACAACAATGGCATTTTTTCTCAAGGCATGCTTGTGGTGACGACAGTTTGCTTGAATGTACAACGAATGCAGACCTCCCGGGGCACCTGGGTGGCTCAGCTGGTTAAGCATCTGGGTCGGGTCATGATCCCAGGGTCCTGGGATCGAGCCCCCAGTTGGGCTCCCTGTTCGGCAGGGAGTTTGCTTGTCCCTCTCCCTCTGCCCCTCCCCGCTTGTGCTCTCTCTCTCTCTCAAATAAATAAAATCTTAAAAAAAAAAAAAAGAATGCAGACATTGCCCTCGGGTCTGTTTTCCTCACCTATAAACAAGGGCGGTGTCCTAGGCTCATTCAAACTATTTTTAAAGCACCAACCATGTGCCAGGCTTTATAGGTAATCTTTAGGGTCTGTGTCAGCTCTGACTCGCTACCATTTATTTTGGGGATCTTGTTATTGGCAGGTGGTCTCTGTGATGCAAATAGCACAGTGCTTGGAGGCACAAGTTCTGGACTCAAACCTGGGTGTGGTATGCTAGCCCCTCAACCCTGAATGGCAGCTGAATTCCTCGGCTCTTAAGAGGAGGGTATTAGGGCGCCTGGGTGGCTCAGTCGGTTAAGCATCTGCCTTCGGCTCAGGTCATGATCTCAGAGTCCTGGGATCGAGTCCCGCATTGGGCTCCTGCTCTGTGGGGAGACTGCTTCTCCCTCTCCTCCCCACTTGTGCTCTCTCACTATCTCTGTTTCTCTCTCTCAAATAAATAAAATCTAAAAAAAAAAAAAACAAAAAGAGGAGGGTACTAACTCACCTCACAGGAGTACTGTGAAGATAAAATCACGATCTGTCTGTGGGCCAGGCGCTGTGCTTATAGCCTGATATGCCAGGTCTCCGTGCTCCCATTCCCCTACTCCCTACAAGGGAGATACAGTATCCTCAACTCAGAGACAGGGCACTGAGGCTCAGAAGGGCTGTCCCCAGGGGCAGACCTAGCCTGTATTGCCTCTAATCCTCAACACCAACCTCTGTTTAAAACTAGCCAAGCTGCCATGGCTCAAGGGCCTTCTGACTTTTACCTATTCTTCTGAGTATTTGGCCAGAACAGGATGTTCCCTGAGAGAGGACGGTCCTGAACTCTTCTCCACCTTCCCACAGTACCCACACTCAGGCTCAAAATGTGGCTGGCCATGACTCCTGTAAATTGAGCCCAGCTTTTGCTTTCCCCTGTGCCTCCCCTGGCGGAAACATTCTTCCCGAGCGGGGGGACGTGAGGCCGAGCAAGAGTACAAGAACGGAATTCCTAGAACTGCTGTTCCCATTCCAGGGAAAGGGAGAGTGTTTCACAACACGCTCGGGGGGAGGCTCAAATGCCTATGCTCAAATGCAAGCCGGCAGCCTGTGAACTCAATACTCCAGATCATTTTACATTCAGCTCTTGCCATCAGCTCTGTGTCATCGTGGAGGCAAACCCACAGGGGCTACCAGGGGTCTCCCTCCCTGCCCACCACACACCAGGCAGTCTGTTTAGCAAGCTGAACCACCTTGTCAGGGAGAAAATCTTGGGTAGAGAACCAGAGCATGCTCGGCCAGAGATTTTTCTTCACTTCTGACCCTTTCTGCAAAGAGAACCAAGATCTAGATGTTTCTCAGGGGCCAGAAATGTTACAAAGCTCCTTAAATACCAAATGAGGGCAATCAATGAGTGACAAAGGGCCCTCTCACCTTTGAGGCCCTGACACGTGAGGGAACAGGCCACTTTATCTGAAAATAATGCAGCAGAGATAAGGCTTTTGCAGAAACATACAGAACAAAACAGCGGAAGCAATTATCCTAAGGGCTGGCCAAGCTCCTTCTTCTTCCCTCACTTGCCCCCAAACACTTCAAAATGCACCTGTGCAGAACAGGCTAAGGCTACCCCTGGAATTCATTACCAACAGGGAGTGCCCATCTGAAATGCCTCGTTACATAGCAACAAAAGCTGTGGTTGGAAAAGGGAGGGGCCCTGTTTTCTGTGTGAATTGCCTCCACACCACATCCAAATTCATTTGCTGAAGCTCCAACCTCTAGTACCTCGATGAAACTGTATTTGGAGATAAGGTCTTTAAAGAGGTCATTAAGTTAAAATGAGGCTGTTAGGGTGGGGCCCTGATCCGATATACAGGTGGCCAAAGTAGAGAGAGACGGGGTGGGGCGCCTGGGTGGCTCAGTTAGGTGTCCAACTCTGGGTCTCAGCTCAGGTCATGATCTCGAGGTTGTGGGACTGAGCTTCCCCTGCCCCCCGCCCCCAGTGGGGAGTCTGTGCATGCATGCTCAGTGGGGAGTCTGTGCATGCATGCTCTCTCTCTCAAATAAATAAATAAATAAAATCTTTAAAAAAAAAAAGGAGAGAGGGAGATACCACAGATACCAGTAAAGAAGCAGCATGAGGACAGCCGTCTGCAAGCCAATGGGAAGGGCCCAAGAGAAACCAACCCTGACGGCGCTTTGCTCTTGGACTTCCAGCCCCCAGAACCGTGAGAAAATACATTTCTGTTGTGGAAGCCCCCCAGTCTGTGGTATTTTGTTACGGCAGCCCGAGCAAATTAGTAAGAGGCCTGCTTTCCCCTTTTATTCCAAAGGGCAGGAGACAGAAATCAGCATACACACACTCTCTTCACAGCAGCAGACATGGTATGTGTCACCAGGAAACCAAAGCGAGTTCTGGAGCCACCTGCACCTCCTGGCATTCTCACTCCTACACATTTTTGGACCACTGGCTCAAAACTTGACTCCATGTTCCTGCCAGCACTCCAGAAAATCAAGGATGTTCAAATCGGAGTGCTGGGCAGGGGCAGCTGGGCAGGGCAAGCGTGGGCTCCCCTGAAGGGTGTTCCCAAAGCCTGGCTGCTTGAGGACAGAGGACGCAGGCTAGCTAGCAGGTAGCAAGGGAAGCATGACACAAACGGAAGGTATTGACCAGGGGCCTGCTATCATGACCAACCTGTACAGTTTGCTTTGGGGAGCTGAGTCGGGCCTTGAAAACAGGGCACAGGATCATTGGCTCAGGGTTTTCAGGAAGGTGTCCTCAGTTCTTTTTTTTTTTTTTTTTTTTTTAAGATTTTATTATTTATTTGACAGAGAGAGACCCAACGAGAGAGGGAACACAAGCAGGGGGAGTGGGAGAGGGAGAAGCAGGCTTCCCACCAAGCAGGGAGCCCGATGTGGGGCTCGATCCCAGTACCCTGGGATCATGACCTGGGCCAAAGGCAGGTGCTTAACAACTGAGCCACCCAGGCGCCCCAGGTGTCCTCAGTTCTTAACCCAACAGGCAATTTACAGGCTTGTGATTCTGGTCTGCTTCTATACCCGGCCTTGGCTCTGCATGGCCACACAGCAGGATGGGAGGTTAAGTTCCCTCAAAGGACCACACTTTGAGGCTTGGCCTTTGTGGAAGACCGCCTGAAAATGTGGCCCCGTAACTCTTCCCATCCCTGCCCTATAGAAGGCTTCTCTCATTCCAAGGCAATCATCTCCACCCTCTTGGAATCTGGGCTAGCCCTGTGGCTTGCTTTGACCAATAGAATACTGCATATGTGATGTTATGTGACTTCTGAGCCTAGGTCTTAAGGGGCCTTGAAAACTGTCATGTAAATAAGCTCAGGTTAGACTCCTGAATGGCAGCGGACCAAGACGACAGAGAACTCCCAGCCTTCCAGGTGTCCCTAGCAATGCCCCAACAATGTGGGTAGGCCATCTTGGACCTTCAAGCCCAGGACAATCTAGCTGCCAACGTTATGTAGCCAGATGAGTAACCTCAGGAAGATCATCAAAGAATGCCCAACCAGCCCAAAGAATGGAGAGAAATAACAAATCATTGTTGCTGAAGTTACTAAGTTCTGTGACACTCCAGGCTCTCTCGGCAAACTTTCAGGGGTCCCGACACTGGATTACAAGACACCCTGTGCTCCCCGTGTCCCCCATCATCCAAATGTCATGGGCAGATGTGACTTACTCTTGCCTAGTCAGTGATGCTGGGTGCAAACAAGTAAACAAGGAGCACCCATCCTAGTGTCTGAGGCCCTGGCCCCACTACTGACATGTTCCGTATAAAGGCCACTTCCTTCTACTTTCTGTTCACTAACTGAAACAGTAGTATTAGAAATACTGTTATTTGTAATACTGGGATAAGTGAGAAAGTTCAGGGAAAGTTAGTTCTATCCCTGGGACATTTCAAGGTAAGCAATTATATATACCCTGCAGCTAAAAGGGCAGAAAAGAAAAATTTGAATGTTATCATTAAGCCAGTTCAGACCCAGGCCTGGTGGTAAAAGAGCCAGGTTACCCTGAGAATACTGTCATTCTAGGAGTCTTTTCAACTCTTCATTTTCTTCCTTTTTTTTTTAAGATTTTATTTGACACAGAGAAAGCGAGAGAGAGAGAGCACACAAGCAGGTGGGGCGGCAGAGGGAGAGGGAGAAGCAAACACCCAGCTGAGCGGGGAGCCCAATGTGGGGCTCAATCCCAGGACCCTGGAATCCTGACCTGAGTTGAAGGAAGACGCTTAACCGACTGAGCCACCCAGACGCCCCAACTCCTCACTTTCTAAACACCTGACTCAGCACTCAAAAGCCAAGATAGGAAGATGAGTAACGCTGCTGGGAAAGAACTTCCCTTCTACTCTAGGGAACAAATATGTAAACAAATGCACGTGATTCATTTGTCATGAATCATAACGGGAGAAGAGCATGGGCGTGGCTCTGAGACCTGAAAGTGACGAGTTTTCTGTTTGTTTGAACATGTAAAATCTAGGTGTACAAATGAACATTCTTCGTTAAAAACCTTCCCCCTGGGGGGTGCCTGGGTGGCTTAGTCATTACGCATCTGCCTTCGGCTCGGGTCATGATCCCAGGGTCCTGGGATCGGCCCCGCATCGGGCTCCCTGCTCAGTGGGAAGCCTGCTTCTCCCTCTCCCACTCCCCCTGCTTGTGTTCCCTCTTTCGCTGTGTTTCTCTCTGTCAAATAAATAAATAAAATCTTAAAAAAAAAACAAAAAACCAAAACTTCCCCCTGGGGAGCAATCCTCGTTTCCATACTGCTGTCCCATATCATTCCTTCTCTGCAAGGATATCAAATAAAGACCCATACGAAAAAATGCCTCACTGCTTTACACCAACAGACAGACATGGTACCACCCTGCCTGTCCTTTTACCAAATTTGGTAATGAAGGATTTTTTTGCTCTTTCAGAAAAAATTACGCAAGTTAAAAAATCAAACTCCTCTTTCAAATCAGGCCCTGCCTACCTCTGAGGATATTGTAAGACAACAACAAAATGTAAGCCTCGGAAGGCAATTAAAATCTCACAACTAGGGGCGCCTGGGTGGCTCAGTCGTTAAGTGTCTGCCTTTGGCTCAGGTCATGATCTCAGGGTCCTGGGATCGAGCCCCGCATCAGGCTCCCTGCTCAGCAGGAAGCCTGCTTCTCCCTCTCCCACTGCCCCCCTGCTTGTGTTCTCTCTCTTGCTGTCTCTGTCAAATAAATAAATAAAATCTTTAAAAAAAAAATCTCACAGCTATGTGTGCACTGTTAGCAAGTAAGGCCTAGCAGGCTGAAGACTTGGAGCAGGTGACTCTCACGTGAGAACCATACAAGTTCTACTGGTTACGGAGGGTGGGGGGTGTCTGCCTAATCGCTTCATTCTATGGCTACAACTTTGATGCTTCTGTTTCAGGTGTGTCTCCATCTTCCTAAGTAGCAAGCCAAGCCCTTGAGGTCAGACTGTCTCCCGGTTCTGGATGTGGTGAATGCCTTAGAACCAGGGAGGCTGACGGGCATCAGAGAGAGTTTGGGGTGCTCTACATTCGGCCCCCCCATCAAAGTCTTTAATGAGGGGCAGTGTGGAATGTTCTAAATGCTTTAAAAGGAAGCTCAGAACAGTGTGAGAAGAGAGCCCATTACATTTCCCTCACTGCCTTAATGTCCAAGTTCTTTTAACCTGTCCTTAATAATGAGACCCTGGGCAATCAGAAGACATCTTCCCCTGTGTGACTGAGGCCTCCCGACACGGGCTGTGCTCTAGCTTGTGCCCAGCCCACTTCCTCCTCTTCCCAGCACTATCTGTTCCATAGCCAAAGACTTGGGAGCTGCTCCAAGATAAGCTTCACGGCCTCAGGCTTTGTTTATCTAAACCAGGGTGCCAGTAACATCTGTAGCCCTACCTGCCTACCTCTGATTAACCTTATCCAGGTACTGGGTTTGGGTATGATTACCAGCCAAGCAACCCTGGAGGGTTGGGGGTCAAGCATCCACCATGGGACAGCGAACATGAAGGTTGACGGGAGGGGGTGGAAGCAGAATTTCTGACCCATTCTAAGGTTCTGCTGGTGTGTGGTGTCACCGGTCACTTTGAAGCCTCCACAGGCTCAAATATTCATACACAACACTCCTTTTAACAAATTTCTCTAAAGTTCTCCAGACTTCTAACCAGACCAGTGATTTAGCTTGTGAAAGGTTAATGACCACGGAAAGTAAACTGGCGTCTTAGGAATGGAGATGGCTCAAATCAGCTGCTGTTCCTGTTCCTCTGGGGACAAACACGGCAGTTCCATTCCCAGCAAGAGTGACCTGCGGACACTGCGGGCGCTCCTGACACCTGCAAATAAGCTAGTGCAGGCACCTGCACAGACTCTCTCCAGACCCTGGTTTGAAGGCTGATGCCCCAACCTCAAGAGAAGTTTACCTGATTAGAAGCATCACTTTTTGCCAGACCCCAGAGGTGTGAAAAGGTGGGAGAAGTCACATTCCACTAATTTCTGAGTACTCAGTGTGGTACTTAGATTAATCACTAGGAGCTGGTTAGAAATGTAGCCTCTCGGGGCGCCTGGGTGGCTCAGTCGGTTAAGTGGCTGCCTTCAGCTGGGGTCATGATCCCAGGGTCCTGGGATCGAGTCCCGCATCGGGTTCCCTGCTCAGCGGAGAGCCTGCTTCTCCCTCTCCCTCTGCCTGCTGCTCCCCCTGCTTGTGCTCTGTCTCTCTCACTGTCTCTCTCTGTGTCAAATAAATAAATAAAATCTTAAAAAAAAAAAAGAAAGAAATGTAGCCTCTCAGGCCCAAACCCAGAACCTACAGAATCAGAGTCTGCATTTAAGTGAGGTCCCCAGGTAATTCATATGTACATTGAGGAATGAGAAACAGCACTCTAGGCTGGAGCAAAAGGGTGCCAGAAATGACCTTTTCTTAGGTTAAGCCTCTTTGCCTTGGCAAAGAGGTAGGGTGAGGTTGGGCTTTGGAGGAAGACTCCAAGCCCTGGCTAACTGAGGCAGACCAGACTCGCTGACGTTAGCAGAAGCAAGGTGTGATTTTCCAGGTTATGGACTGTGAGCTGTCCCTGTCGCGCTGGACACTCCAGACAAGAAAGCTGGCTTTAGGCTCCTGGCACGGCTAGCTTTCTTCCAGTTGGCCTCAGAAATAAAGTTACACTCTGGTCCAGGTGTCCCTTTCCCTCTCTCCCAACTAAAGACCTTCAAAGGCAGGGAAATTTGTTCTGGTTTACCAAAAACCAAAACAAAACCAAACCAAAAACCCATTTCCGAGTCTATGGTGAGAAGTGGATCAGAGTTCCCTACAAACAGTAACCCTGGCCATGGCTTCCAATCTGACCTGTCCCCATCCAGCAACAAAGGGTGCAAAAAACAGAACCTGAGCCTTCAGACCTGCCTCAGTGCCCAACCTAAAAATGATCAAGTAGAGATTCACACCCTTACTTGAAGGAACCCCAAAATTGTCAGGAAAGATTCTGGTAGACACAGCATGACACAGAGAAAGCCCACCAAGAGGACTACAAAGACCTATACAGCAGGAAAACAGAATTTGAGTCAAGGGTGGCGAAGGCTCACCAAGAACTTTTCCTTTGATCATTTTTAATAGAAGAGAGATCCCCCCCCCATGCTTGGATACGATTTCTTGTTCAATCTGAGAAAACCGTGTGACGTTGGACAAGGGACATGTGTTTTCAAGTTTGGAGCCCCGATAAAACAAGTACATCTAATGATCCTTAACAGTTGTATGTTTTGGATCAAACGGCTCACACCTCGGATCTGGCAGTGTTTGCCGGTGGTGGGGCCGCTGCCTGAGAACATAAGCATGTGGCCCCCGACGCTGGCAAGGGAGGAGGCTGCCGCTCTGCCCGCCACGACCTGCACCCCTGCCTCTCAACCGAGCGCCACTATCTGCAGCTTTGGGCCGGGGCGGTGGAGGAGGGTGGAGGGGAGGGGAGAAGGGCAAAGCGGGGTGAGGGCAGCGCGAGGATGGTAGGGAAGTGGTGAGCCACGAGGATTTCATCATGCAAACGGGCTGGCAGGTTTCATCAGCGCCTGTGCGCCGGGGCTCCCGGGCTGGGAGGGAATGCCTGGCTCCCGAGGGCAGCCCAAGGCTGGCCCCCACCCGTGCCAGCTCAGCTTCCTCTTCCTCATACACTCTCAGGGAGGTCATACGGTTCCCCCTCCCCCCCTGGACAGAAGAACGTGTTTTTCTGCACAGCCCTGCCCGCGGCCCCAGGTCCCTCTGCGGAGATCCCATACGCGTAAATGCGCAACCTGCCACGGGTGCAGGTGAGGCGCTGCTGGAGCAGGCGAGCGCCCTCAGCCCAAATCCTCGGTCAGAGGGTGCTGGCCCAATGCAAAACTGGGGGTACGTCGGGAAGGAAAAGGGATTCTGCAACAGAGAACGCCCATCCCATCCCCTAAAAACCCCAGGCCAGGCCTCTCCTAGCTCCCAGGCCACACTGACCCTACGCTATTCTGCCTCAGAACGCCCCCATGCCCACAAGGGGCAGCACACCTCGGCATGTGGTCGTTCTGGAAGCGTGCGTATCTGTTTGGGTAGGGGTACTCCGCTGTCTCTCCCAGGGGGAGGAAACTAATGGAGCAGGTTGCAGCCCGGGCTCGGGAGCACGCATCCAGAGGACAGGCAGTGGGAAGCGGCCATCTGTTGGCTGCCGGGGGCCACCTCCGTGACCGTCGCTGCCTCCCTGATGCCTTTATTCCAGTCACCGCGCCCCTCAGCCCGGTCGCCCCGTACAACAGGCGGCTCCCGACCCCTCCGGCTCTGCTCAGTCAGTCCTCCGCACCGCCCGCACCGGAGCCCGCCCCTACCTCCCGGGGTGGTGCTGAAGAGCGTGCCGCCGGGGGTGGTGCTGTAGTCCCCGGGCGGAAGCTGCACGCCATCGCCGAGGATCACCCGGCGAGTGGCGGGGATGGCCCGGCTTGGGGTCTGGCTACAGCTGCTGCCCCCGGACATGGTCTCCCGCGCGCTGCGCCTGCAGCCGGAGCGTGGCCCTCCGGCCACTCCGGCCCCTCCCGCTTCGCCCCGCCCCGCCCACCCCTTCCGCCTCTGCGCCTCGGGGCCCCCTGGGATTTGTAGTTGCAGCCGCGCAGCTGCCGCACCCGCCTCCGCACGGCTACCCGTACGTGCGTTCCTCCGCAGCTCCGGGCGGAGGCGCCCTTCCGACCGTCTCCTGCGCGCGGGTGCGGGCACCGCCCCTCTTGGGCCCGCCCCTTTCGCTCGCGGGTCCCTCCCCGCCACGCTGGCCACGGCGGGGTGCGGGCGGGGGCCCGGGGCTTGCGTGGCTTGACGCTTCGCGGGGTCCGGGCGGTGTGTCAGGGCTGTGTGGGGTTCCTAAGCGGTGTCGGCCCTTGGGGAAGGCCTCGTTTCTTCAGGAGGACTTAGGGCGGGATGATCCCCTCAACCCTCCTTGTACCGTGCTTTAGTTCCTCCGATGTGAAAGTGGGGGGTGATTGGTTATTCACCCCTCATCGGTTTTTTGAGGCTTCACGGTGTGAAAAAAGAACCAAGAATGGGCGTTCCATGGCTTGGGGGACCGTGTGGGAGGACGCGTCAACAAGCCGCCCAGCCGGGTGATGAGGGCTAACGCTAGAGCCGAGGTGGAGCTGACAGGGGTTGGACGTCGGTGGTGGTTGGGGTATGGGGGGCTACGAGTTGGCCAGCGAGGTTCCTTGTGGCCCTTTGAGTTGGCTACACGGGTCCACACGCCGCCTGACATTTAGTAGGGCACTCCTTGGACGAACGAATGAACGAGTCTTCAAGGAGCTCAACAAATGGGGACAGAAAAATGCCAGGAGGGCAGAAAAGCCCGTTGGGTGAGAGAACAGTTTCTGTCATTGCGCCACATCATGCAAAGGGAGAGGAGACAGGAGAACAGTTTAAAAGAGAAGATGGGGTCGAATGGTGAAGGGTCTTTTAAAGTGCCAGGGTGTTCAGACTTTGTCCTAGGAGGGTAGGAAATATCAGAGGTCTCTTAAGCTGGGGAGTGACATGATTAGGTTTTTTCAGAAACCAACCCAGCTGGAGGCTGTGGAGTTTGAGAAGGGGCTCCAGGACAGGAAGACTGGCTGGGTTTGGGCATTCCTGAGCTAATCTCTAGGCATCCACTGCCTACTATTGATGCTGGCCTCCTGTGTCTATGAAGCAATTGAAATATGGCTAGTTCATATTTACAAGTGTAAAATACATAGATTTCAAAGACTTGGCATGAAAAATGTAAAATATCTCAATTTATGTGGATGACATGTTGAAATAACATTTTTAATAAGTAAAATACTAAAATTAATGATACCTGTTTCTTTTTACTTTTTTAGGTTGAATTATAAGAAATTATATGTATATAATATATATGGATATGGATCATAACATATTTCTATTGGACAGTGCTACTCTAGAATGAGGCAGTAATGAAGGCAATCCTAAAGTTCTCAGAAACTTCCTCCCAGAAAACCATACAATCATCAAACTTTAGCTCTGGCGACGTACACAATAGGTCATCCGGGACAACATTCATCACCGTCTTATTCATTCATTCATTCATTCATTCATTCATTCATATTTATGAGGTAAAAACTCATAAGGAAAGCTTTTAAGGAAAGAAAGCTTTTCATTGGCACTAAGGTCAAAAAAATTCCAAAATTATTCCATAATTCTTATAATTTTAAACTCCGTTTTCTTAAAAGTCTGTCCTGGCTAAAGATTTAAAAAAACCTAAAATGATCTGGAAGAATAAATGGAATATGTCTTTCAAATGATCCTACATATATATTTTCTTCAGTTGAGGTTTTTACAAATTGAGCTAAGATATACTAACATTCTATGTCAAAATCTTATAATTTTCATATGCAGACCTCTCCACATCTTTTTTTCATTTACCACTGTCTTATTTAAAAAACAAAAATCAGAGGCTTAGAGAGAGGCAGGGGTTTGTCCAAGATCACACAGCTATGAAAGACTTGAGGCAAATCTAGAAGACCTGGTCTCCCCTCCCTTCCAGGCCTGCCCTTTTGTCAACACACTGGAAAACAAAGGGGCTCATCCTCCTGCCTTAGGAGGAACTGGTTTGAAAGGGGGGTTGTTCAGATGCCTTATTGGATGTGCTTGTTTGGTTAGAGCTGAGCTTCCAGGGAAGGCACCCGCTTAGCTCAACACTCGCAATGATCTTCGCACACAGGTTGGAGAAGTTTCCATCCCATCTTGCTCTACTCAACTGTAGGCAGGGAGGGACAATGGACCAATTTCATCATCTTAAGCAAGTGGAATTTCTCAGGGTAGCCAACCAGGCCCACAGGTCTAGTCCTTAAGCAGGCACTGGCCCTCCCCAGTGTTTGTCTCAACACATCTCTGCTGAGCTGGACCAGTGTAGGGAAAGAGTGCCGACTGAGGGTCTCCAGGAGTGGCTGCTTGGAGAGGAAGCAGCAGGCACCACAAGAGTGAGAAATGCTTTCAGATTCTCTAAGTCACACACAATACAGGCTGTTTTAGGAAGCCCCTCGTTAGGGAGGAGTTTGAAGGGCCTAGGCAGTGGGAGAAAAGTGACCCGTGTGTTAGTTTTAATCCATTCCTAATGTTATTTGATGCTGAAAATATTCCCCCTTCACCACTGGGAGTCCTTCACATTAGCTAGCGCATCCTGTGGCCATGGCCCCATGGCCTCTGGAGACTACTGTGTTTTCTTGTACAATAAAGGCTTCCTATATACTTCCTGTCCCAGATCAAGATTCAACCGTTTAAAAAAGACACTTTCAAAACAAAACCAAAAAAAAGCTCATAGATACAGAGAACAGATTGGTGATTGCCAGAGGCAGAGCAGGGGTGGGCAGGAATGGGTGAAGGGGGTCAAAAGGTACCAAAAAAAAAAAAAAAAGACACGTTAAAGAAAACAGGCAGATTCTCCACTGACTAGAGGATAAACAGACTATCATCGAAAAGAAACATCTTACTGTGAGAAATGGCTTTGCCATTTGTAATCGGAGGCAAAGCAGAAGTGAGAGTCATGGTGTCACGGCCCATGAGCACGAAGGGGCTGAATGCTGGGGAGCCCGAAGACACAGCGTGGAGGTCACATGAGCTAACGTGAAGGAGTCTGTTAAAAAACAAAATTCTACCGAGTGAATTTGAAGATCTAACTGGCTTTGTGAAGTGATTTCGGAATTGGGCAGCACCTAGCAAGTAGAGGGATGCTCCTAGGAGTTGTACAAAATGGAGGGTTTTTATAGGAAGGAGGATAGGGCAAGGACATTATTAGCAAAGGAAAGGATGGTTACATCTTCTTTTTGAGGGGGAAGGGATGGCAGGGTTCTTCCCATGTGGATTACCTTACCAGAGTGGATCAGGAAATTTCAGCTTGACTGTTAAAAGGTCACATTCCTGGGAGAGGTTCAAAGTGCAATGAGGTCTTGGTTTGCTGTGGTTGGGGACAAATGACTCCATTTTGGGCTTCTCGTTCCTTTTAACAATTCCCAATGGCGAATTTAACATTTTAATATGGTTTCTAGGCTCAAGAGATTACAAAAAATTCTAGTGGCTCAGAGCAGGGTCTGCAGTCTTTAAAAGGACCTCAAGAGCAGGTTCTCAGGCTTAAAATCATCTTCTTCCCATGTGGGAACCAGACCCTGGGGCTGGCGAGCGCTGGGAGTGGCCACCTGGGATTTGCTCACAGTCGCCCTCTCCTGGGTGGCTCTGGGTGTGTCCACCTGAGGAGGTTTGTGTGCTGCTCAGGAGAGCAACACAGCAGAGAGCTTCTGGTGGCAACTGAAGAGCAGGATCAGTGGGAGACCAGTTACTTGGACCTAACCAGCCCTTGGAGATATCAGTTAGGGTCACTCAAATTGGGTCATTTGAAGAGAATTTGATAAAAGGATGGTTTACAAAGGTGTGGGCTGGAGGTAGGGAAACCATAAGGTAAACTGTAGTATCTGGGGCTGAAATGGGGCCTGAAGGAACAAGGGGAAGGTGTGGGTACTGAAATCCGGAGAGAAAGAGCGAGCACTCAAGAGTGTGCACTTGCAAGCACAAGCCCAGGCTCACTGTGTGGAGGAGCCACACCAGAGCTGTCACCTTCAGTCCTCGCCAGGCACAGGGAGGGAGCTAGGGAACAGAAACTCACGCCTCTCTGACCTCCAGCCCTCTACTTTCCTGCCTGACTCCCTACCAGCCTAATCCAGCTGGAAGACGAAGGACAAGGGATAGCCCAACCTCCTAGGGGCGTAGAGCAGGACAGAAAAGAGTGGAGATTGGATCTATACCGGCAACAGAAGATTCCAGCACAGTGGAGTAGAGAAAAAATCAGGAGGGGAGTGTTGTGTGGAGCAGTCCAGAGCAAATCCTGGTCCGGGGCAAATGCATGTGTGCATGTGCAGGAAGTGTGCTGAGTCTCACAACGCATTCTTCTTGTTTTGGGGTGATGGCAGTGACCCGTGCCCACAATCCCCTTGTGTACAAGGTGAGACATCAAGGTCTTCGGTCCCCAAATGTTCCTCCCTACCCCCAAATGTCTTCTCAACTCACAGATTGATGCTTGAAATTCTTCCATTTTAGCTTTTTTCTTTGAGCTAAAGGGTCTGCTAAATGTAAACTGTCCTTTACATTCATGACTCAACAAGTAAGGAAAAAAGGAAGCGAACATTTCCTGAGTTCCTACTCTGTGCCTACACTCAACGCAAGAGGTTTGACACTGATGAAATAAATAAATCACACCACAACCACACAAGGCAAGTATTATCCACATTGCACACTTGTGAGCAAGGGGGGAGGGGCAGAGGGAGAGGGAGAAGCGGACTCCCTGCTGAGCAGGGAGCCAGACCTGGGGCCCATTCCCAGGACCCTGAGATCATGACCTGGCCACCCAGGTGTCCCTCTCTCCCCTCTTACAAGAACACCAATCTTATCAAGGGAGCCCTGCCCTCATAACCTCATCTAAGCCTGATTACCTCCCAAAGGCACCACCTCAAATATCATCCCATTGTGGCTTACCATCACTTGTGGATTTGGAGGCCAACACAAACATTCAGACCTTAAACAGAAATCTTGAGGACTTTTGCCTAGGGTAGGTCCACCCTGCTCTTCTGGGTGGTGACAGTGCCCTTGCCCAACCCTCCCAGGAAGGGCTCTGATGTAAAGGTCTTTTCTTTCCCTTCCCTGACTCCAGTTGAATGCCCAATTCCAGTCTTCTACCCTCATTGGATCTCACAGAAAGCAATGCTCTCCTTGGTAGTGCCATGTTTGAACTCAAAACTGATGCTATGGTGTTAATTCCATGGCTTTTGTAGACAAAGCATCCTGGGTTCAAAATCCACGTGTAATCTGTGTGACCTTTGCTGATCACTCTGAAATTCAATTTTCTCATCTGTAAAATGGGGATAACACTACCTGTCATGCAAAACCTACAGCACAACCTTTGGGACCATGTTGGACTTACAGTGCATAGAGTTGTCAGGAAACCCACCTCCTGATTCCCAGGCCTGGGCTTCTGCCTCTGACTGTCCATCTCCTTTATTTGAAGTGCAAAATGTGACATTTATTAAGTGTTTTAGCATGCCGGGGGCCTTGCACTGCCCGTAGATGGCCAGTGATCCTAACATCTGCGTCAGAGGGTTGTCTGGTACACATGAGAAAACATACCGAATAATAAAAAAGAAAGAAAGACATGGGAGTGTGATGGGAAGGGGGTGGTGGTGGCTGGGATCTACTCTTTTACAGCCACCCTAGGGCGTGGGAAGTGCTAGGGAAACCCAAGAATTCTCCCAAGGGGGAGAATGATTAACCCCGCCGCTGGTCACCCTGTCTGTGAGCTAGCTGCTGGGCTGGAGCGCCCTCCTGTGGCCATTCCGCTGAGCCTAGAGGTTTGGCTTTGTAAATTTTTCTTTTTCTTAAGTCCAGTTCTTTTGACAGTAGGCCCTTCCTTTCATTCACTCACATTTTTACGGAGAATGTTTCTTGCCGGGGGTAGTCTAGGCACTGAGGATATAGTGATGAACAAAACAAACCAAATATCAGCAGTGTTCTTTCTCTAAACTAACTCGATATAGGCTTAGTAACTTCCATTTAGATCCCTGAAGCCTATTTTTTAAAGATTTTATTTGTTTATTTGAGAGAGAGAGCACACAGGAGGGGCGGGGAGGGACAAAGGGAAAGGAAGAAGCCGACTCCCCGCAGAGCAGGGAGCCCGATGCTGCACTCCATCCCAGGACCCAGGGATCATGACCCGAGCCAAAGGCAGACACTTAACCAACTGAGCCACCCAGATGCCCCTTGATCCCTGAAGACTATTATTTGCTCCTTCTTTTATGTTGCCAAAAGTGATTTTTTTTAAAAAACTAGCACACATACAGCTTAAATAAAGTGAAACCAGAGCATCATGTAATATTGGTGCAAATTTGAGGAGTGAGGTTTTTGGCTCAATTTTAAGTGACTTGCCAATGTATCTTAGTGCTTCCTTCCTTTATTATAGATTATATTTCTGATTTTCATGTGCTTTTCAGGTTTGTTCATGAATGCATTTACAGGGGTTTCTCTAGGTCTGTGCTGTCCAATACAGTAGCCGCTGGTCACACATGACAAAGATTAAATTAATTAAGATTAAAAACGTAGTTTTTTTAGGGGCGTCTGGGTGGCTCAGTTGGTTAAGTGTCTGCTTTCGGCTCAGGTCATGATCCCAGGGTCCTAGGATCGGGCCCTGCTATGGGCTCCCTGCTCAGCCGGGAGCCTACTTCTCTCTCTTCTCCCTGCTCCTGCTCTCTATTGCTTTGTCTCTCTATCAAATAAATAAATAACATCTTTAAAAAAATTTTAGTGTTTTTAATTGCACTACTCACATTTCCAGTGCTTAATACTTACATATGATTAGTGGCCATCTCACTGGACAGGGCAGATATATAATGTTTCTATTGCAGAGGGTTCTACTGGATGACATTGTAAGTAGTGATGGGGATCCAGCTGTGGGAATGTCATTACCATAGTGTGCAGGTATAATCTATCCATTCCTTCCCTCCACCTTCTTATCTGCAGTTTGGAAATTGGCCTCTGGCTGGTACCATAAGGAAAACAGAGGGTGTGTGAGCCGGAAGATCTAACTTCCTCCTGTTCACTGACCCTGTTGGGAGAGGTGCCCATGGTCTCTGTTCCTCTTTGGCCCAGGCTGTCATCCAAGTGCACATTAGACTAACAGAGGGGGCTGGTTCCCAGGCTGATCAGCCCTGTGGTTGCTTCTTCCTTGGAGATCTGGTTGCCAAAATTTTGCCTCTCTGCCCCCTTTGGTCAGGGGTCACTAGCTCTGCTCTTGACCTCTGCCCTTTCTGGCTCTAACTTTGGGCTAGAAGGGGCGTGGGGAATCTTCTTATTGAGGGCTTATATACAAGGAAGCAATTATACCCCTCCAATGAGACAGTGAGTGGGCAATGAATGGGAGGGTGTCTGAAAAGTTGAAAGTCTTCACTCTTGAGCCACTTCCATTTACTCAGCAGCAAAGATAGCTGGACTGAGTATCCTGAACCACAGGCTCTTCCCATTTCTGCTACTAAGTAGTTCTGTGACTTTGGGCACATCAGTTTCTTCATAAGTGGTGAAGGATGTGGGTGATGATTTCCAAGGTTTTCTGCAATTCTATACTCGAAAACTTGGCCAACACCTTTGTGACTCTGGTGGACAAAGATGTTATGATCCAGATAAAACAGAGTCACTTCCCAAAGAGAAATCTTCAAGCTCAGATGGCTTCACTGGTGAATTCTTCCAAATACCTAAAGAAGAATAAAGACCGATTTTCCACAACCTCTTCCAAAAAACAGAGGAGAGAACACTTCCCAACTCATTTTATGAGGTTAGACAAAGACAATACTGAAAAAAAGAAAACTATAAGCCAGTATCTGTCATGAACTTAGAAAAAAACCTATAGACCAATATCTCTTTCAAAATCCTCAATAAAATATTAGCAAATTGAATCCATCATTATAAAACAATTATAAATACAAAAAATTATATACCATGAACAAGTAGGATTTATTCCACATATAGTCTGATTCAATTTTTCAAAAGTCTATTGTATCAAATGATCAATAAAGCTGGGTTAGCAAAAATGTCTACCCCATCAACAGGCTAAAGAAAAAAGAAAGAAAGAAAAAGAAGGCTAAAGAAGAAAAATCATATAATCTTATCAATTGGTGCAGGAAAAGCATTTGACAAAATCCAGCAATCATTCATGGTAAATATTCTCAACTTGGTAAAGAACATCTATGAAAAGGCTACAGCTAGCATCATAGTTGATGGTAAGTGACTGAATGCTTTCCTTCTAAGACTGAGAACGAGGCAAGGATGTCTATTTTCATCACTCTTATTCAACATAGTACTGGAATTCCTAGCCACTGCAATAAGGAAGAAAAAGAATAAAAGACATACAGAGTGGAAAAGAAGAAAAAAAACTGTCCCTATTTGCAAATGACATGATTGCCCTTAAAGAAAATCCTCAAAAAAACTACCAAAAAAAAAAAAATCCTGTAACTGCTATATGAGTTCTGCAAGGATGCAGGATACAAGATCAACACACAAACATCAACCTCAGTTCTATATACTAACAACAAACATGTAGAAACTGTAATTTAAAGTGCTTTACAATTTATAATTGTTCCAAAGAAAATGAAATATTTAGGTATAAACTTAACAAAACATGCACAGGATCTATATGCTGAAAACTACAAAATCCTAATGAAATAAATCAAAGAAGACCTAAATCAATGGATATACTGTGGTCATAGATTGGAAGACTCAACATAGTAAAGATGTCAATTCTCCCCAAATTCATCTATAGGTTTAATGTAATTCCTATCAAAATCCTAGCAAGGGAGTGAAATAAGTCATTCAGAAAAAGACAAATACGATATGATTTCACTCATATGTGGAATTTAAGAAACAAAACAAACAGTTAAAGAAAAAGAGACCAAAAAAACCTCAACCCAGACTCTGAACTATAGAGAACACACTGCTGGTTACCAGAGGGGAGGTGAGTGGGGGATGGGTGAAATAGGTGATGGGGATTAAGAGCACACTTATCATGATGAACACTGAGTAATGCATAGAGTTGTTGAATCACTATATTGTACACCTGAAACTAATATAATATTGTATGTTAATTACACTGGAATTTACATTTTTTAAAAAAGACTTTATTTGAGAGAGAGAGAGAGAGAGAGATCACGAGCAGGGGGGTGGGGCAGAGGGAGAAGAAGAAGCAGTCCTGATGCAGGAATTGATCCCAGGACCCTGGGATCATGACCTGAGCCGAAGGCAGACGCTAAACCGACTGAGCCACCCAGGCGCCCTACACTGGAATTAAAAAAAAAAATCTTAGCAAGGTATTTTGTAGACATAGATAAGCTTATTCTAACATTTAGATGGTAAAGCATAGGCCCTAGACTAACTAAAACAATCTTAGGGGAAAAAAAAAGAATAAGCTGAGGGGAATTTCTCTATCCCATATAAGATAAAACATACTGTAGAAGCTCAGGATGAAAGGGAAGGAGGATCAAATCCTGGTCAGCCGTTTCCTGAAAGAGACTCTCCGGAGGTGGAGGCATCAATGATCACAGGGGCCCTGGAAGGCTGCAGGCGACAGAGAAAATTCCCCATCTTCTTTGAGCTCCTTTATGAATGGCATGGAGTTATGCACTCCATGGTGCTTGGAAGGGAAACTCTGAAATGCTGCTGTTTCTTGAGGGTGTCTCATGGGGGAGTCGTATGTTCTCCTTTCCCCAGATGCACCCATAATTTGTTTTTTTTAAGATTTCATTTATTTATTTGACAGAGAGAGAGAGAGCGAGAGAGGGAACACAAGCAGGGGGAGTGGGAAAGGGAGAGGCAGGCTTCCCGCCGAGCAGGGAGCCCGATGTGGGGCTCGATCCCAGGACCCTGGGATTAAGACCTGAGCCGAAGGCAGCTGCTTAACCAACTGAGCCACCCAGGCGCCCCACCCATAATTTGTTTATTTTATTTTAAAAAAGGGTTTTATTTATTTATTTGAGAGTGAGAGAGAACGAGAGAGAGAGAGAGCACAAGCAGGGGGAGCGGCAGGCAGAGGGAGAAGCAGACTCCTTCCTGAGCAAGGAGCCTGATGCGGGACTCTATCCCAGGACCCTGGGATCATGACCTGAGCCGAAGGCAGACGCTTAACCGACTGAGCCACCCAGGCGCAGAGCACCCATAATTTGAAGGTAGACTGGTATCTTCTCATTCCTGGTTAATAGTTGTGTGCTAGACATGATTCTGAATATATCATTTGCTCTTTGCCTTCTGTGAACTCTCATTTTAATAGGAGAAAGGAGAGGTGTAGAGTCTGTTTCAAATTTAGGTTGAGAAGCAGGATTGAAATTGGGGCTACTTAGAACAAGTCACACACAAAGGTGAAATCAGGAATTTCAGTGATTGTTAATTTCTAGTTTTCTATTTGATTCTTTTCCAAATCTGTCTGTCCTTTTCTAAAAATGTCCTATTTTCTTCATTACACTGTATTCTGTTATCTCTTTAATAACTTTAAACTCTTTTGTTTTATAGTGTCGTTCAGATTATTCTATTATTTCTAGTTCTTGGGATGCTGATTCTCCTATTATTTGTGTCTACTTAATAATCTTCAGATGGTTCACTTCTTATGGTTTCTAGGTTGTTATTATATATTCATCTTCAGCCAAGACTGTTTTACTTTCAGTGAGAATATTCTAGAAGTAAAGCTGTTTTGCATCTCCTTTTGCGAGAGCCCTGGAGTTAAACAGAGCCTGGATGAACTTTTATGTTAATTTCTTGGCCTAGAATTCTCATATCATGGGGCAAGTAGTGCAAATTTAGATCCACACAACATAGATTTGGGTTGATAATTTCTTTTTTTTTTAAGATTTTATTTATTTGACAGAGAGAGAGAGAGAGAGGATGCACAAGCAGGGGGAGCTGCAGGGAGAGGGAGAGGGAGAAGCAGGTTTCCCACTGAGCAGGGAGCCCAATGCAGGGCTGGATCCCAGGACCCTGGGTTCATGACCTGAGCTGAAGGCAGACGCTTAATGGACTGAGCCACCCAGGCATCCCTGGGTTGGTAATTTCTTATAGGAGCGTTTCCCCCCCTTTATCTTGAGCTCTGAGACACAGCAATCTTGCTTTCTGCTTCTTTGGACTGGTGGGAAGAAATTTTCAAGTCCCATTTGGGCAGTTTTACACAAGGGTCTCAGTTCCAGCCTACAGCCAGGCCCAGCCCCCACCCACTCCTTGACTGCCACATCAGTTCCATGTGACAGGTCTCTCTAGCTGTGAGCTTTGGAACTTGGGGATTTCCCTTCCTTTTTTTTTTTTTCTTTCCTTTTTTTGACCTTGGTTATACATATAGTGAGTGTGTGTTTGTGTGTGTGTTATGGTTTATCCAGCACATTTATATAATTTGGATATTTGTTGGGTCGGGGACCTGTTTCCATTAACCCAGTCCTACATGTTATAGGAACCTCTTCTGAGGAATTTATTTAACAAAATAACATCCAGGGTATCCACAATGCATCTTGATGTAAATATAAAATCATTCCAGGATTTTTAATAAGCATGATCTTATACTTATTAGACTAAAAGAATTTTTAAACATGTGTTGTTATAAAAAATAATTTTGATTAACTAAAACATTCTATTATGCCAACATGCTGATTAATTATGGTCAGTCTTCCATCACTTGCAACCTTGACATTTAAGATTTTCATTTGTGTTCTTCCTTCTCTAGGTAAAATCCTTTCTCTCTGCAGGAATGTAACATATTACTTTTAATCATCAACTTCATATATATACCTTTGCCCCCTCATTCATCAAGAAACAATTCAAAATTCTAAACTCACCTACCTCCCCAAATCCTCTGGATTATCTCCTATACTCCTTAACTTGACCCTGCTTATGCCCTACTTGAATTACATCAAATGATTTTGCTTTTGTTAACATGAGGGTTAGTGAGTTTTCCTATTTTTGCAGATGTGTCTTCAAACATCTACAATACCATGCGACCTGGTGAGGGCATTGTTGCATCTTCTATTTATTTGCACATGTCATCAGGCCCAGGGAGGTGTTCTGTACCCAGAACAGAACAGTTTGGTTATTTTGCAGACAGAACAGCCTGAGATGAATACTCTCACCCTACTCTTCTCAGGGCCTCTTGGTCCCCCACCAGGCATCCTGTCTCCAGAGGGCATCAGGTCCTAGCTTGAGACCTCAGAGGCTTCATCTCTCCCCTGTGCCAGCTGCTGAGCCCATTCCCCAAAGCTGGGCAGAATGAGCCCCTTGAATAATGATGACATCAGGACAGCCCTCCTTTCCCAGCCAAGCTCTGTTTTAGAGCCAGTGAGGTGACCAAGCCCCTCATTGGGCTGGAATTTCCTCTTTTGGTACTCAGTGGCTCATTAAGGGGTGGGGAGCTTGGGTGGGAGCCAAGAGAAATGGGAGCAGTAGCTGAATGAAAGGCAGTGGCCAGTGACCCTTTGGTCTCCATGCAAGAGGAGTTTGTGGAAAGGCAGTGTTTCATTTTGATATTGGGGAGGTGGATGAGGTCGAGCAGGATTGCATTACCAAAGTTCTGTAGCCTATAGAGAGGATCCCGACACTAGAAGTAGCTAAAAAGATAATTCCCTAGCCCCTGGAGTATAGGGTTCCCCGTTCCACCTGCCCCACTGTGTTTCCCTGTTGATTATAGAGGGTGTCTGAGTGCTCTTCCCGCTCCGGGCAAGCCCGGGAATTCCTGACTCCCACCACATGGTCCTCAAACCCTTTCTCCCTCCTCGGGCTTCTGACTTTGGTCCCAAATGGCATCACAACACTGGGATCACTTTCCAATCTGGGGCAGATGTGAGCTTAGGAATGGGAGTGGAACATAAGGTAAATTAAACTAAGCAAAGAAGCCCGAGTAAGAAAGGAGCCCTAAATGACACCTAATTGGTCAAGCAAGACCTGGGCTGATTTGGTTGCTGTGGTGGCCCGTGGCCCGGTGCGATGTGGGACCGAGTGCGCCACCTCATCACGTGCTTGCTCACGGCCTGTGTTCTTCATGAGTCCCGCTCCCTGTTTCGCCCAGAGAAGGCTCCCAATCGATGTGCAAGCAGTACCTGGCGCTGGAAGCCACTATCCTTCCCCTTCGACTTGGCAGCTTTCTCCCAGCCCTCCCGCGGCGCTCCAGAAGAGCGCAGGGCCAACTCACACCCCAAGCGCCTCCCCCTTTCCACTCTGAGGACAACTCCTTCACCCTTGGGGAAGCTGAGGGGACAGAGGAACGATGGTCCCTGGAGAAGACCTCCCCAGTAGGGCAGAGGTTGGATGTAGCTGTCTGCCAGCATGAAATTTGGGAGGAGGAAAGTTTCTGGTTCTTGCCCCCGTGGCCTCCTCCTCTTTTTTTTTTTTATTTAAATATTTTATTTATTTATTTATTTGAGAGAGTGAGAGCACATGAGAGGAGGGAGGGTCAGAGGGAGAAGCAGACTCCCTGCTGAGCAGGGAGCCTGATGCGGGACTCGATCCTGGGACTCTGGGATCATGACCTGAGCCGAAGGCAGTCACTTAACCAACTGAGCCACCCAGGCGCCCCCCCTTTTTTTTTAAATATGCGTAGGGCACAGGGGGGAAATGCGTGGGTAGGATGCAGACAGGAAGGAGGGGCTGTGGAAGCAAGCCAAAACCCAGCAACTATCCATCTGACTTGCTGCATTCCTGAGGCTAGACTCATTCTAGTCTGCTCCCAATAGCAAAGGACAGATGCGGGATTGCCTCAAAGCCTGCACATAGACTGACTATTCAGACCTGGGCGTCCCAGAGGTCCTGGTTGCGATGGCCCCGAGGAGCTTGGGCAAACTGCCTCATTACACAAACCCAGAAACTCCTCAAGAGGCCCCCACTTGACTTAGATTTCCCTGGAGGGCTGGTCAACTCTAAACAGGTCCCCCACTGGTCTATAATGAGTTTGGCTTATAAACACCAACGTAGCTGTAAAAGGTTTAATATTCTGTAAACAACCCTGAATTAGCAGGTTAGTCTGGTAGATTCAGATCAGTCTTGGGAACCTCCAAGCCTTACAAGGCTGTTTGGTGGCGAGCTTTCCCTTGGCCTCCATTGCTGTGGCATGAACCCCCTGAGCATGAGTGTGGCTGTGTTTCAACTAGACTTTATGTAGGGACACTTAAATTGGATTTCATACAATTTTCATGTGTCATGAAATAGACTTTTGACTTTTTTATTGTGGTAAGAACACTTAACATGAAATCTATCCTCTTAACAAATTGTAAGTGTATAGTATATTGTTATTGACTATAGGTCTTTTTTTTTTTTTAAAGATTTTATTTATTTATTTAACAGAGGGAAACACAGCGAGAGAGGGAACACAAGCAGGGGGGGTGGGAGAGGAAGAAGCAGGCCTCCCGTGGAGCAGGGAGCCCGATGTGGGACTCGATCCCAGGACACTGGGATCATGACCTGAGCCGAAGGCAGATGTCCAACGACTGAGCCACCCAGGTGCCCCGACAATAGATCTTTTGATTGTTTTTCAACTCTTAAAAAGTTTAAGAACTACCTTAGCTCTCAGGTCATACAAAAAAATGGATGGTCAGCCAGAACGGGCTCGTGGGCTGTAGTTTCCCGGCCTCTGGTCTACAAAACCTGGGCAAGAGTAGCCAACTTGGAAGATTCTGTTTCAGCATTAGCTATCAAAAACAAGGGCAACAAAATTAGTGTTTTGTGAACCCCAGGGCCACTAGACAAGATTCCCTAATCATTTCTGTTACTTCTCTCAGTGTCAATAAACCTCAATTTTTTTAGTTTCACATAGAAAGAGTCAATGAAGTTTCACTTTTACTTTGTATAAGAAAACAGTATAAGTGTACCAGCAATTTTATTATAGGTAGGGCTGCAGCAAAACAAAAGACATGGAACCAACAACAGTCTGAGGATAAAGGTGGGATCCTCTTATTTTGCAGAATTCTGTTTCTCGATCTGTCATGGTGCTCACTGAGGCAGGCAGATGGGTCCTCATCCAGAAAGAGGAACTGATCTTGGTCTTCATACTTCTGCCAGGCCTTTAGGAAGCAACAGAATTGGAGGAACACTCTCGTATATTCAATCCCATCGCATCTGCCCCATGCAGGCACTGGTGGTTTCCAACATGGCACCATGAACCTTGAGCTCCTTTTTGGTAGATGTGTTTCCTGGCTTTAGAGCCTTGATTCCTTTTCTTTTTTCTTCAGGGAGATCAGTCCATGTGTGGCTATCACAGAAGCAGATTTGAAATGGAAATCTCCCTTTATTTTTTCTACCATGATCCTATGGCTCCTCATTTCCCACTGGTTTTAGAGGCTGGAATCCTTAAAATAGACCAACTAAGCTGGTCAGTGCCTTGAGCAGATTTGCATTCCTGGGTTTAGCTCCAAATCAAGGATATTAGTAGAAGTCTCTTTAGAAAGGGTTGGCTGGTCAATGGCCACTCAGTTTCTTTAATGTCCAGTATTTCCCTGGACACTGAGCATTACTTACGGGCCCATGAAGAGAATCCTACCTGGTAGTAGGGTGGGATTAAGTCCATGAGTGTCAGGGGCTGGAGTTCTCTGCAACCCTCTTGGATGCTCTTCAATGTTGAGGAACAGGTATTCTTGTGGGGAAGAACTTTGCATCTCAGTTCAGTTTGTTTGTTTCCTTAAGGATTTTCCAGGCAAGCCCAGAACAACTGTAACACAGCCACCCACCCTCCAAACAAAACAAAACAAACAAAAACCTAAAAAAAACCCAAACTCTTAAGACTATCTTTACCATCTCTATACTCAGCAATACTGAACAAATAGCTCTCTGAATCCACCAACTGCTTCATGCCTCCGGATCTCAGCTCATGCTGTTCCAGACTGTTCCTCTGCCTAGAATGCCCTATTTCCTTTCATCTGACTAACAACATCACTTCACAAAGAAAGCCTTCCCTTACCCTGCCTCCCCTGCGTCAGAGCTAATGCCCTTCCCCCCCCATTTTCCCTACATATCTGAGTTTGCACATTTCTGATACCCAAGAACAAGCTCTTCATCAGCCACATTACAAGATAAAAAAAAACCCCACCATAATCTGACTTTAATCTGGACAAAAAAAGCCAACAATAATTAAAAAGAGTACTTGAAATAGGTTTCACATCCTCTAAACTTAATGATGAACTTCTCTGTAGGTGTACAGCAGAACTTAAAAGAGTAACTACAAATAGTTTGAGGCCACGGTGGTTAGTCTGACATTTGAAACCCTAGCTTCTGGAACATTTCAGTTATAACATCTTGTTAGCAGCTACAAAAATAATTTTTGAATTATTGACATAAATAAAATCTTAAAATATTTATCTCATTCTTTTTAAAATGCATTTATTTTTTTTAAAGATTTTATTTATTTATTTGACAGAGAGAGACACAGCGAGAGAAGGAACACAAGCAGGGGGAGTGAGAGAGGGAGAAGCAGGCTTCCCGCCGAGCAGGGAGTCCATGTGGGGCTCAATCCCAGGACCCTGGGATCATGACCTGAGCTGAAGGCAGACGCTTAATGACTGAGCTACCCAGGCGCCCCTCATTTTTTTTTTAAGATTTTATTTATTTATTTGAGAAAGAGAGAGCACTTGCTCATGAGCAGGGGGAGGGGCAGAAGGAGAGGGAGAAGCAGGCTCCCCGCTGAGCAGGGAGCCCAGACATGATGTGGGGCTCGATTCCAGGACCCAGGGATGATGACCTGAGCTGAGGGCAGACGTTTACCCGACTGAGCCACCCAGGCGCCCCTATGTATCTCATTCTTGTAAGATCTCAATTTTTGTGCCTTTCTTACGATGTAATAATATATGTAAAGCACTTAGAACAGTGCATAAGCAGTCAATAAATGTTAACTGACAAAACAGTTAGCTGTCTTAAAATGTACACACGTTAAATTCATTTTTTACGCACACACACACAGAAGATCCATATACAACATTTTTTTTTTTTTTTTACTGAGGAATGGACATTAAAAAACATTTTTGGGGACGCATGACTGGCTCAGTCCGTATAGCATGCGACTGTCGATCTCAGGGGTCGTGATTTTGATCCCCACATTGGGTGTAGAGATTACTTAAAAATAAAATCTTTTTTAAAAACCCATTTCTTCATGTTCTGTACTGTAAGCTCATGGAGGGCCAGGAAGTACATCTGAACTATCTTTTATTTTCCTAAGCATATAACAAAGCATCTGCCATACAGAAGGCTTTGAAAACACACTACGCTGAAAGGTACTTGAGCCTTCCAGCCATGGGTAAGCCCACCCTGAAAGTTTTTATGGAAGGTGAATGTAGGTCACAATAAACAGAGGACAGCTTTAGAAGTGAAAAAGAGCAAACGAGACTCCAGCCGGCCATCTGTCCCTGGGGGAAGGTGGGGGGTGTGCTTTCTGTCAGCAGCGTCCCCACTGGCCTGGAGCTGGGAGCTGACGTTCCCACCTGTGCTGCAGGCTCCTGCCCCTTTTTCTGCTTCTCCAGGGATCCTGCTCTCTATCTGCCCAGCCTGGATGAGCCAGGCTACTCTCCTGCACCACCTGCATCTTGACATTCCTACATAAAGCTTTTGGGCCACAAGTAAACATCTTTCCCTTTTAGCTCAGTTGTAACCACATAAATGACCCGGGGTTTTATTACCACCTTTTATTATGGAATATTTCAAATACACACAAAAGTACAGAGGATAGTATTTTCCCTCCCATATACTCATTGTACAGCTTCCAGAACTGTCAATACATGGTCAGACTTGTTTCCTCTATATACTCACTGGATCATTTTTTTTTTAAGATTTTATTTATTTATTTATTTTGACAGAGAGAAACACAGTGAGAGAGGGAACACAGCAGGGGGAGAGGGAGAGGGAGAAGCAGGTTCCCCGCCGAGCAGGGAGCCTGATGCTGGGCCCCATCCCAGGACCCTGGGATCATGACCTAAGCTGAAGGCAAATGCTTAACGACTGAGCCACCCAGGTGCCCCTACCCCCCAGTAATTTCTAATCTACTTTCTGTCTCTATGACTTTACGTATTCTAGATATTTCATATAAGTGCAATCATAGCATATTTGTCCCCTTGTGTCTGGCTTATTTTGCTTAGCACAATGTTTTCAAGTTTCATCCATTTTTTAGCATGTGTCAGAACTTTATTCCTTTTTTAAGGCTGAATAATATTCCATTGCATGTATATATGTACATAGTGCCTTTTGTTATCCATTCATCTGTTGGTGGACCCGGGTTGTTTACACCTTTTTGAATAACGCTGTAATGAGCATTGGTGTACAAATATCTGTTTGAGTCCATGCTTTCAGTCCTTTTGGGTGCATACCTAGGAGTGGAATTGCTGGGTATCTGATAATTCTGTGTTTAATCTTTGAGGAATGGCCAAACCGTTTTTCACAGTGGCTGCACCATTTTCCATTCCCACCAGCAATGCAGAGTGTTTCAATTTCTCCAGATCCTCTCCAGCACTTGTTATTTTCCATTTTCAAAAATTACAGCCATCTTAGTGGGTATGAAGTTCTGTCTCATTGTGTTTTTTTTTAAATTCAGTCTTCACTTTATTTTTTTATAAGTGAATGTTATTTATTTTTTTTTAAAGATTTTATTTATTTGCTTGACAGAGAGAGACACAGCGAGAGAGGAAACACAAGCAGGGGGAGCAGGAGAGGGAGATGCAGGCTTCCCACTGAGCAGGGAGCCCGATATGGGGCTCAGTTCCAGGACCCTGGGACCATGACCTGAGCTGAAGGCAGATGCTTAATGACTGAGCCACCCAGGTGCCCCTCGTTGTGGTTTTGATATGCATTTCCCTGATGACTTATGATATAGAGCATCTTTCCGTGTGCTTATTGACAATCTGTAAGTCTTCTTTGGACAAATATCTATTCAAGTCCTTTGCCCATTTTTAAGTTGGATTGTTTGTCTTTTTGTTGTTGAGTTGCAGAAGCTCTTTATATATTCTGGATATTAAACCTTTATTAGATGTATGATTTGCAAATATTTTCTCCTACACTGAAGACTGTTATTTCTCTCTCTCTCTCTCTTTTTAAGATTTTATTTATTTACTTGACAGAGAGAGAGAGCACAAGCAGGGGGAGTGGCAGGCAGAGGGAGAAGCAGGCTCCCCTCTGAGCAGAGAGCCCAACTTGGGGCTCAATCCCAGACCCTGGGATCATGACCTGAGCCAAAGGCAGACGCTTAACCAACTGAACCAATCAGGCACCCCTGTTATTTCACTCTCTTGATAGTGTTCTTTGATGCACAAAATTTTTTAATTCTAACGAAGTCCAATTTATCTATTTTTCCTTCTGATGCCTGAGCTCTTGGTGTTATATTTAAGAAACTGTTGCCAAATCTAAGGTCATGAAGATTTGCTCCTATGTGTTTTTTTTAAGAGTTTTATAGTTTTACTTAAATTTAGGTCTTTGATTCATTTTTAGTTAATTTTTGTATATAGTATAGTGTGTCAGAAGTTCAGAAATAGCAGAAGTAAAACCAATGAATCACTAAAGTAATAATTAGTAGAAGTTTATTGTGCACACACAAAAAGGATGCTTTGTGAACTGGGAACGCTCAAACCAAACATGCAATGAGGTTCAGAGGTATATTGTTATAAACCAACTTACATAGTGAGGAGGCAAGACTGTTTATTCTTTGCAGTGATTGGTTATAATGTTAGAAAGTTTTTAAGTGATAGGGAATTGGTTAGTGGTTACTTCATATCAACTTTGGGAAAGAGTTTTAAGTTTTGCTTATGATTTTCAAAGGCATAAGCAAGGAGTGACCCAGATCAAGTTAGTCTCACTTGTCTTGCAAAATAAGCTAAATTAAGCTTTGCTTGTATGATTTAACTGTTTTTGTCTGCTCAGGGAATTTTCAAGTCTGGTCTCTATTTGTGTTTGATTTTAACAGTTGTAATATAAAGGTCCAATTTTATGCTTTAATAAGTGCATACCCAGTTTCCTCAGGATCATTTGTTGAAAAGACTGTTTTTTCTTTATCGAATGGTTGTGCCCCCTTCTTAACAATCAATTGACCATGTGAGGTTTCATTTCTGGACTCTCAATTCCATTCCATTGGTCTGCATATTTATCTTAATGCCAGTACCACACCGTTTTGATTACTGTGGCTTCACAGTAAGTTTTGAAATCAAGAACTATGAATCCTCCACTTTGTTCTTCTTTTTCAAGTTTGTTTTGGCTATTTGTGGTTTCTTGATATTTCATATGAATTTTATTTAATTTATTTTATTTTTAATTTTATTTTAATTTAATTTTTTGATGGGGGAGGGGCAGAGGGAGAGGGTGAGAGTCTCAAGCAGGCTCCATGCTCAGTGCAGAGCCTGACACAGGGCTCAATCTCACGACCCTGAGATCATGACCTGAGCTGAAATCAAGAGTCAGATGCTTAACCGACTGAGTCACCCAGGCACCCCTCATATGAATTTTAAGATGGGTTTTTCCATCTCTGAAAAAACATCTTTGGAATTTTTTTTCCATTGGGGTTTTTTTTAAAAGACTTTATTTATTTATTTGACAGAGAGACACACAGCGAGAGGGGGTACGCAAGCAGGGGGAGTGGGAGAGGGAGAAGCAGGCTTTCCGTAGAGCAGGGAGCCCGATGCAGGGCTTGATCCCAGGACCCTGGGATCATGACCTGAGCCAAAGACAGAAGCTTAATGACTGAGCCACCCAGGCGCCCCCCATTGGCTTTTCTTAAGTTTATTTTTTTTAGTAATATCTACACCCAATGTGCGGCTCAAACTCATGACCCCAAGATCAAGAGTCAATGCTCTTCCACTGAGCCGGCCAGGCACTTCTCCATTGGGATTTTGATATGGATTACATTGAATCTGTAGATCACTTTGGATACTATTGTCATGTTAACAATAGTGAGTTCTCAATCCAGGAACGTGGGATTTTTTCCATTTATTTAAGGCTTTCTTAATTTCTTTCAGCAATGTTTTGTAGTTTTCAGTGTACAAGTCTTTTGCATCCTTGGCTAATTTTATTCCTAAATATTTAATTCTTTCTGATGTTATTGTAAATGAAATTATTTTCTCAATTTCCTTTTTGGATTGTTCAGTGGTAATGTATAGAGATACAACTAATTTTTGCATGCTGATTCAGTATTCTACAACTTTGCTGAATTCATATATTAGCACTAACAATTTTTTTTGGTGATGATTCTTTAGTGTTTTCTACATGTAAGATCATGCTATTTGTGAACAGAGATAGTTAACCTTTTCACTAAGGATGACTTTTATTTCTTTTTCTTACCTAATTGCTCTGGCTAGGACTTCTAGCAATATGTTGAATAGAAATGGCAAAGTGGGCATCCTTATCTTGCTCCTGATCTTAGGGGTAAAGCTTTCAATCTTTTATCATGTTGAGGAAATTCCCTTCTATCTTTGGTTTATTGAGTGTTCTTATTATGAAAAGGTTTTGGATTTTGTCAACATCAAACTTTTTCTGCATCAATTGAGATGACCATGTGTTTTTTTTCCTTCATTCTATTAATATCACATATTACATTGATTTTATATTTGCATTCTTGGAATAAGTCTTACTTGGTTATGATGTATAATCCTTTTAATATGTTGCTAAATTTGGTTTGCTTGTATTTTGTTGAGGAATTTTGCATATATATACACAAGGGACATTGTTCTATAGTTTTCTTTTCTTGTAGTATCTTTGTCTAGCTTTGGTATTGGGGTAATGCTGGTCTCATAGGATGAGTTAGGAAGTGTTCCCTCCTCTACAAATTTTTGGAAGAATTTGAGAAACATTAGGATTAATTCTGCTTTAAGTATTTGGTAGAATTCACCAGTGAAGCCATAAGATTTTGTTTTGTTTTTTCTTTGTTGGGAAGGTTTTTTTCTTTCATAGATTTTTATTTAAATTACAGCTAGTTAATATACAGTGTAATATTAGTTTCAGGTGTAGAATTTTTTTTCAGGTATAGAATTTAGTGATTCATCACTTCTCTACAAAACCCAATGCTCATCACAAGTGCCCTCCTTAATCCCCATTACCTATTTAACCCATCCCTCCACCCTGCTGGGAGGTTTTGATTACTGATTCAGTCTCCTTGTTACTGATCTATTCGAATTTTCTATTTCTTCTTGAGTCAGTTTTGGTAGAGATTTGTGTTTCTAGAATTTGCCCATTTCATCTAGATTGTCCATTTTGTTGGCATACAGTTCATATAATCCTTTATAATCCTTTTTTATTTTTGTAAAGTTGGTAGTAATGTCCCTTCTTTCATTTCTGATTTTAGTAACTTAAGTCTTCTCTCTCTCTCTCTCTTTTTAAGATTCTTTATTTATTTGTCAGAGACAGAGAGAGTGCACACAAGCAGGGGGAGCAGCAGATGGAGAGCGAGAAGCAGGCTTCCCGCTGAGCAGGGAGCCCAA
Organism: Callorhinus ursinus; assembly: GCF_003265705.2. NCBI lineage: Eukaryota > Metazoa > Chordata > Mammalia > Carnivora > Otariidae > Callorhinus > Callorhinus ursinus. The sequence continues at coordinate 34,924,822 of NW_027397079.1, read as the reverse complement.
TGCGGAACTTGATCTCAGGACCCTAGCATCATGAACTGAGCCGAAGGCAGATGCCCAACCGACTGAGCCACCCAGGAGTCCCCCCACCTTTTCTTTCTTAGTCAAGGTGCCATTCACTTCTATTGCATTACATTGGAAGGCATGTAAAATCTGGTTGTCTCTCTTGGTAATTAAAATTGATTAGTGGGGTTTGCGTATTGTCAGTCCGATTGGCTCATCATAAAACTCTCCTTCACCTCTCACCTAATGGTTTTATCAGTTTTTGACAATCATTGCCTACATCCATATTTCATAAGGGAATGCTGAAGTTTTAAAGAGGAACATATTTTAATGAACTCAAATATGCCAAGACGGAATGAAAGATATTTTCAAAGTCCAGCTTTCTGGTTCTGAAACTCAGTGTGGTAGAAAGGAAACACATCTAAGAGTGAAGAACCTGGAGAGCAGTCATATGCTGTAAGGTCTTAGATAAATCACTTGCCTCTTTAAGCTTCAATCTGCAAAAGTAGGGCACTGAACGAGATGACCCGTCAAAGCACCTCACAACTTTGACTCTCCAGAGGTTATTATTTTAATTTTACATGTAATCAAGGTTATGAGCAGTTAGCTTAGCATTCAGAACACTGAACCCTTAGTTCCTCCCCCTCATTTTACCAAGATTTTTTTTTTAAGTAGGCTCCATGCCCAACGTGGGGCTTGAACTCACCACTCTGAGATCAAGAGTGGCATGCTTGGGGTGCCTGGGTAGCTCAGTTGGTTAAGCATCTGCCTTTGGCTCTGGTCATGATCCAGGTTATCCCACTCCCCCTGCTTGTGTTCCCTCTCTCTCTGTGTCTCTCTTTGTCAAATAAATAAATAAAATCTAAAAAAAAAAAGTGTCATGCTCTGCTGACTGAGTCAACCAGGTGTCCCTGAAAGAATGTTTCTTGTTTCAAAGTTTCATTTAAGATTATGGTTCAATCTACTCCACTTCCATGGTTATGCTTATCACGTGAGACATCACTCCAGACAAACTGCTCAAAGGGAAGGGACCATCTCATCCCTTTATCAAAGTGTTCATTCCCCCAAACATTGCCCACACTTGGGCTGTGCAGAAAGAAATTTCTCCCATTCTCCCCAAGAATGTCAAATGTCTTCACATGTTCTACCTCTTGGGCAATCTCTTCTCAGGAAAGGATCTTGTAAAGTCATTCACCCCAAGGTATAACTGACCAAGAGACTTTCCCTTTCAGAGTCTTTTCATTTTATTTTTTATTTTTTAAAAGATTTTTTATTTGACATTTCTAACAACATTTCTTTTCTTTTTATGATTAATTTTTTAAAAATTTTTATTTATTTAAGTAATCTCCATACCCAACGTGGGGCTGGAACTCATGACCTCAAGATCAAGAGGCCACATACTCTTCTGACTGAGCCAGACAAAGGCCCCATCTAACAGCATTTCTTTTTTTTTTTAAGATTTTATTTATTTATTTGACAAAGAGAGACACACAGAGAGAGGGAACACAAGCAGAGGGAGTGGGAGAGGGAGAAACAGGCTTCTCGCTGAGCAGGGAGCCTGATGCAGGGGCTCGATCCCAGGACTCTGAGATCATGACCTGAGCCGAAGGCAGACGCTTAACGACTGAGCCATCCAGGCGCCCCTCTAACAGCATTTCTTGATCCATTGTTCTTTCTGGTGTGCTACAGTACCTTGAAAGCTCTACCCAGGAAAGATCTCCCTTGGGAACTTCTCCAGAGGGGGTTCCTCAACTCCGGGGGGTTCCTCCTAGGCTAGTGAATCTGCAAGAAAGCTACCCTTGGAGAAGTCGATAGTGGATGAGGGTCCTAGGGGCAAGTCAATCAGGGAAAGAATGTCCAAGAAAAACTGGTGGGATATCTAGCCTTGGGAATGAGGAAACTTTTCAACAGGAAGGTATTACCTTTTGCCAAATTCAAGATGAGAGGGGAGAACCAAAATTTAATGAATATCATATCTGTAAGTTTGAATGTAACTAGGAATGAATGGATAAAGGTAAGGCATCCAGGATTGAGGCTGAGAATGGTGAGTGATGTCAGTGGGCCCTTTTCCAATGTGCCTGGCTTATTAACCAAATCAGGCAGGGCAGCTTAAAGAAGCCACACCAATCCAGAACTTTTGCTTATGCCAGTCCTATCATCCGGAATGCCATTTGTCCTTTTCTATGCCTTTCTCCATCTTAATCATCTGCTAAACATTCAACTCTAATTCCCGTCTTCGTGAAGTTTTTTCCTGACCACCCCCATCTGGAAGTAATTTCTTCTTCCTCAGAATCTGGCTATCACTGCTGCCCACTTCCCTCCTTCTGCCCTTGTCATATGGCAGTTATTCTCTTGTGTGTAAGTCTCGCCTTCTAGAATGAAATCTGTTTGAAGGGAGCTCTCATGTCTGATACCTCTTGGCATCTCCCAGCACCTAGCCTGGGGCCCAGCGCATGGTTGTGGCGGTAAGGGCTGACTGATGAATGGATAGTCAACACAATGGGGCAGGCATTCTTTCTCAGCGGTCTTATTCCAAAAAAAGGACTTGCCTGCGGAATTTCCCTGGGACAAATGACAATGAAACGGGGAGAGCTGGCTAGCCAGTGACTTGTTCCCTCTGAGCAAGCAGGGCTGGTGCCGGGTTGAATTTAGGCTGTGCTGCCTTTCATGCTTTAAAAGGACTTTCCCACGACAGACTTGGGACCTGCAGTTCTGTGCCATTAGCACCACTACTGAGAGATGAGTGGTGAGAGATGCAGCCAAGTGTGCTGGCCTCTGACCGGGTTCCGCTTCTGCGCTGGGGTTGGAGCTTTTTGCAGCCATGCGGTTTGCAGTTTCATTCCTAGCTCAACAGATGGAGCATGCCCATAAGGAGTGCAAACTCTGGGCTTTGGTGCGGGGGTGTGGGTTTGCAACCAAACCCCCCATGGGTGGGTGGACTTCAGCTGGGTGCACATGAGTATGCATATGGATGTGATGATTCTCTTTGGTGTAGGTCAGAGTATTTGAGTTTCTGTAGATTGTACGTACGTATCTCTGAGTGTGTGTGCTTCTGAAGGTTGGGGTGTACTTACCTGTATGTGCATGTGTGTGTGTGTTGTGTGCATGTGACACTTGTACCCATCCAAAGTGAAAGGAAGTGGCTCTCCAACTGGTTTGGACAAAAATGGCTCCTTTTTGTCCTCAGACCCTAACCATGGCATGACATGAAAACAGATTCCAATTGGTCCATTGGCTCCTCCTTCTCCTTCCCGAGAGGGGAGAGGGGAATGAAGGAATGGAGGGGTCCCACCCTGCCCCTAGCAAGGACTCTTTTCCTTCCTAATGCTATTTCTTCTTGGTACTCTGTGGTTCTGAGAGGGCCCAGGGACCCACAGGAGCCCTGGGCTTTGAGTGTCCATGGCATCATTTGGAATATTTTAATGGGGTCCAGATGCCAAAAAGGGAAGACCCTTTTTAGAAATCCAGGGCTGTCTTCCACTGCCCCCACCTCCCAGGAGAGAGTTGACATTCTTAGCACTGTTTACATTCTTCCCCTCCTTGCCTCTCTGTTCCTGCCCCTTCCAGGACCTTCTCACTTTGGGCTTGCAGGTAAACTGTGCCCCTATAAACAAAGCCCTCCTTCCTGCTCTGGAGGAGCCCAGCCCCACCCTGATCACAACAGCTCAGAATCCTACCCATCCTTCACCCATTCTTCTTCTACACCCTCCTTCACCACTGCATTAACCACTTCATCTCCTTCAGGGGGTCAGTGGGGCAATTCCAATAATTCCAGGAAGCAGAGGAGGTCAATGTTAATGACCTTGCTTCCCGTCTCCAGCCCTCCCTACACCTCCACTCCCCTACCCTAAACCCCAAACTGCTCTCCAGCAAAGAAGATGGAAAAAGCTGCCAGTCAAGGCCAGAGGCTGGAGATCCAGGACAACTGGTTTTGCTTCCCAGGTTCATCGTGCCATTTCCTTTGTGTCCCCGAACAGTTTCCTCACTTCATCTGAATAGCACAATTTGTAAAAGATATGTGATCATCCCAGCCTCCTCTCGCTAATATCCCAGCCTTGTCTCTGCTAATATCTTGTGAAGCAACATCTTCACAGAAGTCCAGGACTGCTGGGGACAAGCTCAAGCATATGGGAGGTTGTGAGTGTGACCCAGGATTGAGTGCAGAGGTTAAATTATAACTATCTCACCAGCAGTGGGAAAGGGCCTTTCTGCTCATGGGGGGTCTGGGTAAAACGTACAGCAGGTTCTCCTCTAAGATGTCACCTTGATATCCCCAAGAGATGCCCTCCTTGCTTTCTTTCTTTTCTCTATCGTGGGATAAAGCCACCCTATCTGATGTCTATGCCCAAAGCTGCCTACCGCAGCACTGGCAGGAACAAAGTGAAACCCAACTCCCTCTTTGGGGCTTGGAGCTTTCTACCCAGTGGGCAGGGGATGGGTCCTAGCCACCTGTCTCTCACTGGGGATGGGCACAAGAGAATGTGTGCAGAGCTGTGACCGAGAGGCTGGAAGACCCAGGCTGCCACACCTCCACCAGTGAAGTCCAGCCTGATGATTCAGGCTGAATGGAGAGCCTGAGGATGTCTCCTCCTCCTCCTGTTATCATGAGAGAGGAAGACAGCCCCCTCCTGCCTGGAAGCAAAATGTCTTGCCTTCTCTTGGGATTAAAAAAAAAAGTGGCCTTTTCCCCATCCATGACTTCTTCAAAAACAGGAAACGTTTTCCTCTTCCCCCTGCCACAGCCTCTCCCCTGGCATCTGGATCTTAACTACCCCAGACTTGATTCTCCCCTGATGGGTTTTGGCCATCTCCTAGGGTTCGTGGGGCTTGGCTTCCCTCCTCTTTCTAGCCCAGGATAGCTCCTTGCTCCTGGCTCAGTTGGAGGGGTCGATTCCTGTGAGGCTTTGGTTTCTTTGTTAGAGGAGGAACCATCCTGGTTGTTTTGCTCCCTTTCCTTCCAAGCACCAGGCACCCTTGCCTCAGGACCTGCTTCCTCAGGGAAGGTATGGGTTGATGTGAGAGAAGGGGCTGGATCATATTCAGCTTGAGTACCAGCCTCTTGAGCCAGACAAGCTCCAGCTTTGTTTGAGCTTTCCCTCAAGAGTAAGGAGAGAGATCACAGATCTAAGAGATGTGGTGGATCTGCCCTCTTCCAAGCTGACTCCTTCTCCCGATCAAAGAAAGGAGGTACGAAGAAATCAGCCAAAGCAGTATCCTTGGAGGGCCAGGAGAGAAGCTTATCTGTGGGCTGGTGGCTACATCCTCTCATGCTTTCTCCCTCCCATACTGGATTGATTTCTCCCCCACCTCCCTGGGAGATGGTGCCTTCCTGAACCCCAAAGAAGTCTTGTCTGGGCTGCAGGTGGGGTGTGTGACCTTTCCCAACCCTTGGGGAGCAGCTTCGCCAAGAGTCAAGGACCTTAATGATGACTCAAAGAGACTAGAACAAGGATTTCTTTTTCTCCTTCAGGAGTAAAGGAAATATTCCCTGGTCTCTTCTTCTGTTGATGGCCAGAAACAAAGAGAAAAGGCTTTGCTGGAAAATCCTAAATGTCCACTCTTTCTCTGCCTATATAAAGCCTTGTCCCAGGCTAGCACTTAGACACCAGAGGACCTTTTGTCTCCCAAGAATGGAGGCCTCTTCTCTGCCTCCCTTCAAGCTCCTTTCCTTGGGAAACATCAGATGTGTGTCGAGTTGGCCATGCCATGTTACAGAACACAAGGAAAATATTAGGTTAGGAGCTTCTTTTCAGTTCCACAGGCAGGGCGGTGGTCTATTCTGGGGCCCGGCTGGGAGGGGGGGCGGGGGGAGGTGCTCTGGAAAAGGATCCAGCTCCTTGGATGCCTGTGCATCTGACAGGAATGAACCTTTACTGTGGGATCGTGGCCAAGACTCGGTTTCCCCTCTGGGTCTTGGCCTTTTAATTCTGTAAAATGTTGTGTTGGATTTGATCTTTAAGACCCCTTTAGCCCCGATTCTATGTTACCACCATCTTGTCTCCCTGGGCTAATTGGAGGAGATAGGCAGGGCAAAGAAAGGGGAGAAACTTCTACCTCATTTGTGGTCTCTTTCAAGAACTTTAAAGCAAGATGGAGAGATTATAAATCATAGACTATAGCACCACTAACACACATAGTCTTGGATGAGGTATAAGGCTCAGTCACCTGAACTCCCCTAGGCTTCTTTATACCCTATCACACAGGCACACACGCACACACCCAGTTGTGATGTGCATAAGACCAACCACAAGCTACTCAAGCAAGGGAGGGACAGCAACCCCCCTTCCTTCCCCTCCACCCCATTATTAGAACTTCTACCCATCAGGCAGCCTCTGCGTGTTCTGGTTCTACTGACCACATATTCTAAATCACAGACCATCACCCAACTGCCTTCTTGCACAACAACAGGGTTACTTGCCTGCCTGGAGCCCCCAACACATCAACAGTCCAGGGGGCCTGAATTCGGCAGCTTCAGTGGCGCACATTCACTGTCTGCTTCCAAGGGCACAGAACAAAGGTCATCTGGGGCCCAGGGCCAGGGTGAAGCTCTCTCTGGGCACTGTATGCTTCTGCCCAGAGTTGGATGACCTCTATAGACTAGGCAGCCCTAACACCCCTGGGGCCAGTCATTAGGACCACTTCCCAGAGCAGCAGGTCACTCGCCTCCAACCTCCATCTGGCCATCAAAAATGATGGCAAGAGTATAATGGGTACATCGCCTGGGGAGGGTAATTTGGCAATAAATTTTACATTGCAAATATATGTACCTAATGATACAGCAATTTTGTCTTTAGGAATGTATTCTACAAATTCAGTCACCCACATGGGAAATGACATGTTTCAAGTGATTCACTGCAACATCATCTATTTATTAGTAGAGATTGGAAGTAAATCAGATGTCCACTAGCGGCCAGTTGGCTTCATAGAGTATGGTATAGCCATGCAATGGAATATTAAAAATGGGAAGTTATTGTATATTGGTATGGAAGGATTACAGATATATATTATGAAGTGAAAATAAGCAAGGTGCAGAACAGTGGGTATGTTTTACTATCATCTGTGTAGAAAGGAGAGGACAAAAGCACATATATTCATACTGACTTGTTTACATATAACATATCGCTAGGAGAAAAAACAAGAGACTAAGGGTGATTACTCCTAAGGGAGTTGAAAACCCCTTGATGAAGGCAACTTTCTATCACGTGCATTTGGAATATTTTGATGGTTGAATAATGTGAATGCATTACCTATTCAAAAGATTAAGTGAAAAAACACAAAAGCCGGGAAAAGAGAGAACAAAGTGGCAAAGGGGGGAGCCCTTCTCCCTGTCAGCCTCTTGGGCAGGGGGAGGCCAGACTAAGAATGGGAGCGGGACCGGGTGAGCAGAGACAAGCACGCCAGGTGCTTAAACATTGCTCTGCTTGCTCGTAAAAGCCTTCACTAACTGGGGCCTGGAATTCCTCTGCTCACACTCTCCTTCAGTTATTGGCCTAATCAGACCCAAACTCAAGCACACTCATGTGGCTTGGGAAATCTTGTCTTTTTTTAAAATGTAAACATTTTTAGACACTTGGTCAGAATAACGAGGTCACCCCCTAAAGCAATGACATCCTTTGAAGTTGCGTGACTTCCTTGCACAGTTACCTCACCCTGCCCCCCAACTCTGATGTTCTGGAAAAAAAATTGCTGAATGACATGTATTTGTTTTAGAGATTACTCTTTAAGAATCTTATGATGTCCCTTTGAGATAACTGGCAACACTCTGGGGTGTTGCAAAACCCAACTTAGGAGTGATTGCTTTGATGACGAGCAAGAGGCCACAGCCAAGACTCAAGGCCAAGTGGGGCCTACACCACTCGGGCAGGACTGGGGGGTGGGGGGCAAAGGCTAGGCTCTTGACCTCCACCCATTGGACAGCTGCATGGATCCAAAGACCTGCTTGGGGTACTGCATGTGTGTGGAAGGCATTGGTTTGGGGGCCATGGACAAACCCTGCTTGTGGATGAGCTGCTGGGTCCCTGGGAGACAAAACTGGTTCTTTCTCCTCAGGGATAATTTTAGATCCTCACTTCTCCTCCCAACCCCTGGCTCAGCCTCCCAGAGGAATTGCTTCGACCAGTGACTATACAGCGTTCTTTTGAAATATAGAGCTGTTCAAATGAGACATGTGAGGGTATGGCCCTGGAGGCATTTTCCATGATAATTTTTCCCCTTTTGTCCCATTGTTACAGGCGAGGAAGCAAGACAGCTCCAGGATCAGTTTTCTGATAGAACTTAATAAACGTATTATGTCTTCCTGCCTCTCACCTTGAACACAGGGCCTTCTTTTCCAGCCTCACCTGCCCACACCCTGCTTGACAAGAACTGGCTTTGAGATTGGGAGAGCTGGCAGAAGCAGCCTGAAGTCTGGAGAAGAGAAAGAGCTTTGGGCTTGTCAGGTGAGGGAGACTCTGATGCAGCTGTAGGAGAAACTTCAAGAGGCCTTAAGATACCAGGCCTATCCTTTCACACACTAGAAGATGCAACATGTGAATTCCTCAGCTGAATGTCTTCTAATTTTTACAAGTTCATGAATAAAACCTTCAAGGAAGTAGAGTGAACATTTTACTATTGGGAGGGTAGTGATGGAAGATTTGTGGATAGCTGGGGGGTGATGGTGGACAGGCCTCATGCCTTAACCTCAAACCCATTTGTTCACTTTTCAACATATCTTTAAAGAATTTTAAAATGTAAAATATTAAAGAATTTTGAAATTTAAAAATTTTAAAGAATTTTAAAATATAAAATTTTAAAGAATTTTAAAAGGGACCCATCTAGAAATTTCCTAGGTGGAAAGGTATGTGGAAGGGGCAATGTGCAATGGGGAAGATGGAGAAATTGAAACTCTCAGCATCCCAGACTACATGAAACCAAATCAAAATTTAAATGAGTAGGCAATGCTAAAGACTCCTGGAAAAATTCGAATTTCTCCAGTAACTGAAAAGAGCAAGAACAACAAAAAGACAACAGAAAACTGGAGGAGCAGGGAGGGTAAATGGAATAGAAGAAGGGAAAGGGCACAAATCTCATCAGAATGAGGTCTTGGGAGAAGAGAGAAGACACTGGCTGTCCTCTTTTACTTACGGTATTTTAGAGGACACTCAGGTAGATGAGGTGGTACCGTGGATCATTTTGCTTGCCCTGGGAAGGTTACCTTTTCCTCTAACAAGGTAAGGTGGTGGTGGTGGTGGAGTGTGTGTGTGGGGGGAGCGGGGAGGTGGTGGTCTTCATTAGCCTTCAGCTAGCGTGCTGCTGGATCTTCCCAGGGAATTGGTGCAGAGTTCCAAGAAATGAGTGCCGACGGAGTGCAGTGCTGAGTGGGTGCAGTGGTTATAGCAGCAGTGGGCACAACGGGTCAGAGAAGTCCCGGTGTCCGTACTCCAGCTATGGTTAAAGGAAAATTCAGACATCCATCTCTCTTCCCTCCCCTCCCTCCAACTCCCTTCCTGACGCCCGGGGCGTCGAGACTATTGGCTGCTGCCCCTTTAAGGGCCTCCACTCCACCCCCAACCCCCCCACCAAGCGGTGGCACCGAGCGGGTTGGAGGGGGGAGGCTGAGCGTTCTCAGCCGGTCAACTAGGGAAGATGGCCCAGGCCGAGGAAATCGCTCCCACGCCCCGCTCTCCCCTCCCCTGAGCAGAGGGAAGGGATCCATCTAGAAGGGAGACCCCTTCTCTCTTTCCCTCCCGCCCCACGCGCGCCGCAGGAATGGCTCCGTGGCCTCACGGGAACAGCTCTCTGGCCTCGTGGCCGGCTGCCCCCACCCCGACGCCCAATACTGCCAACACGAGTGGGCTGCCAGGGGTGCCGTGGGCGGTGGCCTTGGCGGGGGCGCTGTGGGCGCTGTTGGCGCTGGAGGTGCTGGTCACCGTGGGAGGCAACCTGCTGGTAATCGTGGCCATCGCTCGGACGCCGAGACTCCAGACCATGACCAACGTGTTCGTGACTTCGCTGGCCACAGCAGACCTGGTGGTGGGACTGCTGGTAGTGCCGCCGGGGGCCACCTTGGCGCTGACTGGCCACTGGCCCCTGGGAGCCACTGGTTGCGAGCTGTGGACCTCAGTGGACGTGCTGTGTGTGACAGCCAGCATCGAAACCCTGTGCGCCCTGGCCGTGGACCGCTACCTGGCAGTGACCAACCCGCTGCGCTATGGCGCGCTGGTCACCAAACGGCGCGCCCGGGCGTCAGTGGTGCTGGTGTGGGTCGTGTCCGCCGCGGTGTCGTTTGCGCCCATCATGAGCAAATGGTGGCGCGTGGGAGCCGACGCCGAGGCGCAGCGTTGCCACTCCAATCCGCACTGCTGCGCCTTCGCCTCCAACATACCCTACGCGCTACTCTCCTCCTCCGTCTCCTTCTACCTTCCGCTTCTGGTGATGCTCTTTGTCTACGCGCGCGTTTTCCTCGTGGCCACGCGCCAACTGCGTCTGCTGCGCCGGGAGCTGGGCCGCTTCCCGCAGGAGGAGTCCCCGCCGACTGCGTCTCGCTTTCTGTCCCCCGCCCCGGCCGGGCCGTGCGCTTCGCCCGCAGGGGTGCCCTCTTACCGTCGGCGGCCCGTGCGCCTTCTGCCTCTCCGGGAACACCGGGCCCTGCGCACCTTGGGTCTCATCATGGGTACCTTCACTCTCTGCTGGTTGCCCTTCTTTGTGGCCAACGTGATGCGCGCTCTCGGCGGCCCCTCTCTGGTTCCCAGCCTGGCTTTCCTGGCCCTTAACTGGCTAGGCTATGCCAACTCCGCCTTCAACCCGCTCATCTACTGCCGCAGCCCCGACTTTCGCAGCGCCTTCCGCCGCCTCCTGTGCCGCTGCCGGCAGGAGGAGCACCCCGCCGCCGCCTCCCCGCCTGGCGACCCCTCGGGCGCCCCTGCGGCCCTGACCGACCCCGCGGAGTCCAGGCAGTGCCCACTGCTCGACGGGTAGGTAACCGAGGCGAGGAGGCCGGCGGCTCAGGATCAGGAAGCATTCGGTGTCTCTTTTGGTCATTTCGAGTTTGGGGTTCGGTAGGATAAGGTGGGGTTGGAGAGGTCTCTGCAGCGAAAGAAGGGGGGACATGGAGTAGGGAACCAAAATGGAACCCAGGACCCTTTCTTCTCCCGCATCCGACCCACCTGCCCCAGGGTTGAAGCAAAGGAGGACAGAGGATTGTCCTTCACCCCAGGATCCACCCAGTGTGCGCCAGGACGTGTGGCTGTATCCTGAGCCTGCCTGGTCAGCTCTAGATTTTCTAGCTCCGTTCTTTGGCCTCCCAGATTTTTTGCCGCCACTTGGGCTGGCTTTGACTTGCAGAGAAGCCTAGAGGCCTTCCCAAACTCTCGGCCTCACTTTGGTTTCTTTGAAAAGTTTGACAGCTACGGAGTGATAGTGAGAATCCCCCTGGGTATGAAGGATAAACGGCAGTGGGGGGACCCGTGAGTGTCAGTTCTCCCCGGAAGGAGCAGGGCTGGGTTGGAGTTGGGGGTGGGTATTTTGTGGCTGGGTGGAGCCCGGATGCTTTTTTGTGTGATCACATACATATGCTTTCCAGGGTCCCTGACTTTTAGTCCTTTCCTCTAGTGCCCCTGCTCCCACCCTGTGCTCCTCACCCCAAGATATGTTATCTCCCTTTTTCAGGGCTTCCTGGGGGAATTTCTTAAGTCCTGAACGACAAGAAAGAACTCTGTAGATCCAGAACCTTTGGAAAGCCTCCGGTCCCTGTTAGAATGAGCCCTGTGGAGTTTCCCAGCTGGAAATCTTTGACCTCCAGAAACTGATGACTTGGCCTCGGGATATGGATGGGGGCCAGTTGGGGAGGGGAAATCCTTACCAAGTGGGTTTTCACCATCCTCTTGTCTCTCTCTGAGAGGAGTTTTCTAAACCCTACCCCTGAACTTCACCGCTACCTCAGCAGCCGGAGTATCCAGAGGCCTGAGCTCAGCTGCCTGGAGCAGCGGGACTACCACCTTGCTTGCATCTGTGCTGTGTGCTTAGGGCAAAGGGAGCACTCCTCCTTCCATTCCTTCTGCTGCCTGGACCTGACAGACCACGCAGTGCTCTTCAGGCTCGGTGGCCTAGGCTGGGAGTGGAAAGCTAGAAAAGGTCCAGGTTTGGAGTTTTGTCCCTGACTCCATCAGTACGGATTTCTAAGCACCAGCCTCCCCCACTTTGGACACAGGACAGCTCTGATCTACCTCACAGCAGTGTCAGAAGGACTTCCTCAGGGTTTTGGGGGGCTGGAGGGTGAACCATTAGAATGGATTCCTTCTTTTCCTTTGAACATCAAATTAATAAATAGTACTGAATGCTGTTCATCCCCTGACTTCTTTTCTCCATTTCTTTCCCCTATAATCCACTTACTCCACTTCTTAGAGCTGGCTTTTGAGCAACTCAATAAATTAGGACTAATCCTTGCCCCTTTTTCCTCATCATCATTAAACAAAAGATGAAAAGTCTGTTTGGGTGAAGGGGAGTGAGCTTGAGCCTTTGCCACTCCTGCATCCCCATCTTTCCAAAATTCATGGAATCCAGTTGTAAGTGGGTAGCAAAGCCAAGCTGCGCAAAGGACTTGAGTGCAGTGCTCATGGGAGAACACAGTTTGCTGTGCTCAGGAGCAGGGTCTATGGGGTATATGTCAGCTCCCTTGCTATAAGCCAGTGGTGCATTCGTAAGATCCCATTGCCATTGGGAACGGGGACAAGTTTTGCCTAGTGTTTGTGTGTGTGTGTGTGTGTGTGTGTGTGTATGTGCGTGTCTGGAAGCACAGAGCATTGTTAGTGTTGGGCAAATGTCTTTGGTTATAAATATATTCTGATGTTTCCTATCCTTTCCATAACCTCTCCCTTTCCTGGGCTGCAGAAATCAGTGTTATCCTTTTGAAGTAAAACTGGAGTTACAAGTTTGAGTTAGTTGATAATTTTTTCCCCCTTATTCCAATTCTTTTTTTTTTTTAAAGATTTTATTTATTTATTTGAGAGAGAGAGAATGAGAGCCAGAGAGCACAAGAGGGAAGAGGGTCAGAGGGAGAAGCAGACTCCCTGCCGAGCAGAGAGCCCGATGTGGGACTCGATCCTGGGACTCGATCCTGGGACTCGATCCTGGGACTCCAGGATCATGACCTGAGCCGAAGGCAGTCGCTTAACCAACTGAGCCACCCAGGCGCCCCCCCTTATTCCAATTCTTAAGAACCTTATCAGGCAGTTTCCTATGGAAAGAAAATTGCTGTGGAAATCGCTGAATCATTTTGTGAGTTTTTATTTAAACTCTGTAAGCAGAGACCATCGTCCAGGACGATTTACAGGATGGTTAGTAAATCATCAAATGTTTAATGTGCTGTGTGACAGTAGGGTAGGATGCACCGGCTAGGTTCAAGGGCTCCAGAGTTATAAAGCTTCGATTTACCCCGAGGCTAAGCTCAGTGGATTTCCACATATGGGTGTTCCCTGTGAATAGGACCCAGGCTCTGCTGCTCCCTTTTCTCCAGGAGCCCAGGTTTTATTTCTTAGGATGTTTGCATACCAAAGATGACTTTCTCCTTCTCAATCCAGAGCTGTGTGAGATCTCTGGAATCTGAGGTGTGGAAGGTTTCTTGGCAGGGACTCAACTTTTGAATGCTTAGTGGAGAAGGCAGTCTTGCTTTGGCCTGGGAAGAAGTACGAGGGCCTCCTCTCTCCATCTCTGGATATTTTTCCAACATCACTGAGGAAAGTTGTCCAGTCAGTCCTAGGCAGGGAAGAAGGATGATGTTGGGCGGGGGGAGTGGGGCTCTGGTTTGTAGAAATGTCCTTGAACATTATCCAAGAGCTCATACTGCATGAGTCTTGCTTGACACACACCCATGTGTCAGCTGTCAGGCCCCTTTAGAGTGTTTAGACTTGCACTGGGCTGTGGACTCCGTCTGCAAATTGTCACCAGGGCATCTGACAGATGGAGAGTCAGCCATTCTGGTCATCCCCCCAGCAACTTGTGGCCAGGTATCAGGCTGAGGGAGATTTACATCTTGGATGCTGAGCAGGCTGTTTTTGCTAGCACGGGGCCTGAGCACTTGAACTGTGGAAGACAAACAACCATCCTCTGAACCCAGAGAGGTGAAGACTTACAGACCAGTGAGAACGAAAGAGCCTGTGGGACGCTGGCTTTGCTAGAGTTTGTTAGCAGGAGCTGGACATGGGCAGAAATGATGGGGCGAAGGGGGGCGAGCTCAGTAGAGAGGGAAAGAGGAGTGGCTGGGTTTTCCAGAGGTGACTTAACCTTCTGCATCTGGTCATCAGGTGGAACCGCTAAGGAGGAGGCAGAATTAGGGTAAGGAGGAGGTTGAGAAAGGCTTTCCTAGGACTCTCCCCATGGTAGATTCTTCTGGGGGGCAGTGGTAGGTGCAGGCTGTGGGCCTCATGGGTAGTCATAGGGCTATAATCCCACACCAGCTAACTCTTACAGAGTAGGAGCAGCTTCTCCCCTTTCATTCTGGGGGCACAGGTGAGGGCCACGGGAATAGTGCTCCTTTATGCTTTGATCCTGAAAGCCAATCATCTGGGCTCCCCGGGCTCCCTCTTGTGCTTCCTGGATGCAGATCTATATCTGTGTTTGCATGTCTCTCCAGAAGTGGGGACCTGCAATGGGGAGGGGGTACAGCTGATGCTCTCCCCCACCCCATGCAAAAAGCCCTGGATCCACTGTTGGCCAATTAGTTGAAACATAACATGCAACTCAGTAAAATTAGCAGAAACTCCAGGAGGTCATCTAATTTTCATAGCTATTAGTACATTAAGGAAAATCAAAACGCTTTCCTCAGCATCCTCATCTATAAAGTAAAGGGAGAAAGGTTGGCTTTCTCTCTTCTCTTGCCTTTAGAAGGGGAATGAGGGTGCCTGGGATGGCTGGCTCTCCTAAAGCTCTGTGCAGTCCAAGGCAGAGAGAGCGTCGAATTTCCGTCTTGCTCCACCCCAGGCTGGGCGCCCCCTGATGGTGATAGGAGGTACAACAGGTGTGGGCTTTGCAGTGTCGGTCTGTTGACTAGAGGGGCTGCAGGAATGCGGTTTTCCTAAGGCCACGGACTATCAGAGCTGGGAGAGATCGTAGAAATGATTTAGTCCAGTCCTTTGATAAAGTGGATGAAGAAACTGACCCTAGAGAGGTGAACTGTAAGTAGCCAAGATTACTTTAGTCTGAGAAAGGCAACACTGGTAGTGTAGAGAGCACCAAATTTGGGTCTGGAGAAGAAAGGAAGGGAGAAGGAAGGAAATGGCCATTTATTGAGCACCAATCCACATGCTGATACTATAAGAGGTGATCTACAAATGTTATGTTGAAGTGACAACAAACAGTAGAGCTTCATAGAAATCAAATATCTTTTAACACAGTCTACCGGACTCCAAAGTTCATTTTATTTCTCCTCCACACACACTGATAATCAGTTATGTGACACTGAGCAGGTTACTTGGCATTTTGTTTGCCTGGGAATCAAATAGAGATTCATTATTGTTCAACTCAGTTCACGCAGACTGGTTTTGAAGACCAAATGGGAGACCGCATATAGAACAGTTTGGAAACCGATAAGGCTCCTCCAGTGTAGAGTGTCATCGGAGAAGGGAGCAAGGATTCATCTCAGGCCTCTTGGTTTTGGTCTGTGGATAGTCCTGTTTCCACAGACAGCCTAGATCTTGGACTTGTCTTTGGCCAGGGTGGGCATGCCCCTCCTTACCTTTCTTCTGCAGGTTCATCCCTGCCTCAGACAGATGCACCTGGTTATCCACATCACAGCACACACACACACACACACACACACACACAAACACACACACACTCGGCTCTTTTTTCACATTCAGACTCTGGTCTGGCCTGTGCCTGACATTTGGTCCTGGTTTGGCTCACCCTTCCACTTCCCACACAGTATTTGTGATGAGCTAAATCTTGAGGATGGACAGGAGTTTAGGATAGAGGGCACTTCTGGATGTGAGGGCTTTAGGGCACATTATAGGAAAGGTTCATTAGAATTGAGCCCTAAAGAACCAGAAAAGAAGATGATCTCTTAGTTTGCTAGGCCTGGTATAACAAATTCCTTTTCCCATAGTTCTAGAGGCTGGAAGTAAAAAATCAAGGTGTTGGCAGGATCATGCTCTCTCTGAAGGCTCTAGGGGAGGACTCCTCGGTTGGCTCTTGTAGCTTCTCGCAGTTGCAGGCAATCCTTGGCATTGCTTGGCTTGTAGCTGTGTCATTACAACATCTGCCCCCATCTTCACACGGCCATCTCCCCGTGTGTCTGTGTCCACATTTTCCCTCTTCTTGTAAGGACACCCGTCATTGGATTAGGGCCCAACTTAATTCAGGATGAGCTCATTTTAACTTGAGTACATCAGCAAAGACCCTATTTCCAAATAAGGTCACGTTCACAGGTTCTGGGGGTTAGGACTTTAGCACATCTTTAAGGGGGACACAGTTCAGCTCACAACAGAGGGTATCATGGGGAAGGAGGAATACTATCATCCTAGCTTTTCCGTGTTCATCTTATTCCTGCTGTTTTAAACCCACATTTTCAAGGTTCTGCTTCATCCTGTACTCAGTTAGAAGGGTGGTTGGGGTGCTATTTACTCGTGGATTTCCATTTCTGGACCTTTCTTCCCTTCTCCCTGGGCCCCAGATTTGAGAAGACACTGAGCAAGTCAGACCTTGTGTTTGTTGTCTCCTGTGGACAGAAGTTGCTCTCCATTCTCCATTCTTCCCTTCTTCCTTTAGTGATAGAACCCCTAAGTTTTAGCTGGGCACATGTTCTTGCTAAAGACATTACAGCCTCCTGGCAGATACAGGTGTGACTATGTGACTACGTTCTAGCTGATTGAGGTATACAGCTTCCAGGTCTGCCATTAAAGGGAGAGGGTATATCCTCCACACCCACTTCTCCCCTTCCCACTGGCTGGAATGCAGGTGTGACTGTAGGAACTGAAGCAGCCATCTTAGGTCATGACCCTGTGTTACAGGTGGCAGAAGAACCAGAGAGGAGGAGTCTGGGTGCTCAACAGTGTGAAGTCACCATGTCCACCATGGATTGCTTATGCTTAAGACTCTTACATGAAGGAAAAATAAACTCATATCTTGTTTAAAACAGAGTTATTTTCGCCTTTTTTTTTTTTAAACAGCAGCTAAATCAAACAAATTCATCAATGAAGGGATAATAAAGGAGGGTATAAATGAATGGGCATCTGCTGACCTTCTGTGATGAATGTAGCTTGGGTGACAAAGCTGCCTTGCTTTGGTCCTCTTAGGGCATCCCTGATCTCTGGGAATTGGCATCTCTATAGAGGTGGAGTTCATGTGGCCCCCGAGACCACCAAGTCTGTCTCTTTGACATTGATTTGCACGGGGACAATGAGCAATGAGTGTATTCATTTTCCAAGGTTGCTGCAACAAGTTGCCATGATCTTGGTGGCTTAAAACAACAGAAATTTATTCCCTCATAATTCTGGAAGCCGGAAGTCCAAAAGCAAGGTGTCGACACAACGGGCTCTTTCAAGAGGCTCTGAGGAGGAGTCTGTCCCATGCCTCTTTCCTAGCTTCTGGTGGCTCTGGCAATTTTTAGCATTCCTTGGCTTGTAGACATACCTCACTCCGATCTCTACTTCTTTCCTCACTTTCTTCTTGTGTCCATGTATGTCTTTTTTCTATCTCTTATAGGGACACACATCATTGGATTTGGAGCCTATCTTAATCCAGGATAATCTCATCTCAAGATCCTTACCTTAATTATATCTGCAAAGACCTTTAATCCAAATAAAGTCACATACTGAGATTCCAGGTTGACATATATTTGTGGACTATCATTCCACCCACTATAGTGAGAGACACTTAAAAATCCTTTAACTGAGAGTTCTTGTCTTGAAGATTATCATCCACTCCAGTTGCCCCTCAGAAAAGGGCTGTTCTCTCCAGAAGCTCGTACTCTGTGGTAGGCAGAACTGAGCACTCTGAAGGACCACTGTCCTCATATAATTCCCTCCTGTTGAATGTGGGTGGGACCTATAATTTGCTTCTAGGAAATAATAATATGGCAAAGGTGATGGGATATCACTCCTGTGATTATGTTATATTAGATGGCAGAGGTGAAAGGACTTCAAAGATGTAATTAAGGTCTCCAATCAATTGACTTAAGTTAATTAAAAAGCAGATTACCCTGGATGGGCCTGACCTAATCAGGCAAGCCCTTTAAAAGGAGGTCAGAGGTCAGAGATGGAAGAAGTCAGAAAGATACTCTGGCTGGCCTCGAGGAAGCTAGCCACCATGAGTTCCACAAGTGCAAGGAAGTGGATCCTGCCAACCACCACGTGAGTTGGAAGAGGACACTGAGCGTCAGATGAGACTGCGGCCCTGGCTGACATCTTCACTGTAGCCTGGTGAGACCCTGAGCAGAAGATCCAGCTCCCCCATACACAGACTCTTGAGACATGGAAACTGTGAGGTAATAAATGTGTGTTGTTCTAAGCTGTTAAATTTGTAGTAATTTGTTACACAATAGAAAACAAATGCAGAGTCACTGCACAATTCTGCCCAAAGTCTGCTCTTTATAACAGTCCTTCTCTGGTGGCATTTTGTTTTGTTTTGTTTTGTTTTTTAAAGTTTATTTACTAAAGCAATCTCTACAAACAATGTGGGACTCAAACTCATGACCCTGAGATCAAGACCTACACACTGCACTGACTGAGTCAGCCAGGTGCCCTTCTCTGGTGGTATTTTTTAAAAATTTCCCATCAGAAACCAAACTCTAGTGGAACCACAAGCTCAGGAAGATCCCATGACCTGCCATGGTTTACTATTCTTTCAAAGGACTATCAGAGACTCTTGCTTGAGTGTCTGAGGAACGGGGTCCTTTAGTGTTTGTCCTTCATGAAGGCCTGAGGGAATGACTAGTCCTTCTATGCTTCCTTGGCCCACACACACCTTTTTAAGAAAATGGGGAGTTAAAGGTTCAAAAGCGATTTATTTTTGAGTTGCTAGGGAGGAGCCATCCTTTATACCACAAAGACACAGCAAACACAGTTCCCAAAAATCTCTTTAGCAAGAAACAAGAATTGTTGTTTCTGCTGTTGGTATTCCCAGAAGGGAGAAGGGATGGGTCACTTCTTTTCAGGGAAGAGAGAAGTGGGAACAGGAGAGCTTTGCATCAACTCAGCGCCACCCACAGTGTCTCTGGTTTCTCTCCAGTCACTGGATCATGTGAGTGAGCCCTTCCTCCCAGGCCTCCCCTTGGACTCAAGTCCGAACCTAATTGATGTTGGAACATTCTCCCAGAACCACAGGGAGGGGAACTAAGGGAAGAAGTATAGATAGCTGCTTTTCCAATGGAGAAATTCCTACCATTTTGGGGGAAGGAAAAACATATGGAGCTGATGGCGAATTTTACTGCTCCAGCAACCTCAAGATCTAGAGCCTAGCTGAGTGATGTCTTCTTCTTATTTTCGAGGGAGGAACTGTTTTTTTTTTTAAAGATAGATTTATTTATTTATTTATTTATTTATTTGAGAGAGAGAGCATGCGTGCAAGAGAGCGTGCTTGAGTGGGGGAGGGGCAGAGGGTGAGGGAGAGAGAATTTCGAGCAGAGTCCCTGCTGAGCGTGGAGCCTGATGGATGGAGAGATGGACAGACAGATGGACAGGACATGGGGCTGGATCCTAGGACCCTGAGTTCATGACCTGAGCCAAGATCAAGAGTCAGACGCTTAACCGACTGATTCACCCAGGCGACCCGGGAAGAACTAGTCCTAAGAACAAGTTAGTTCTTACCCCTAACCCACTCTCATGTTCCTCCCCTTGGTAGGGTTGCTGGCTAGCTGGTATTGACCTGGGTGGTCTGGTATTGGACTTCTGACCTCATGAAATGAAAAAATATTTAAACTTTGCCTTTTCTGTCCTATAACATTTTTTTGCAAGTTGTTGTAATAAAAAATTCTTTAAAAACCAGGAGGTAGAAAAGTTGTAAAAGAAAAAGTGGAAATTATTATTGACACATAAGATATTGTTTAAGTTAAGTGGATATTTTTCAGGACTGCCCCTGCTCATCAACATCTCCTTCAATGCTTGGTCTGGTGCCTGGTATTTTTAGGGAGGACATCTGGCAAGTCTACCCACTGGCCACTGCCATAGCTCGGGCCTTCATCACTTCTTAACCAAATTAACTAAAATAGTCTCCACTTGGCCTGCCGAGTTCTGGCTACCCTCCAATTCATCTTCCACAAGCCCCCAGAGAGATTCTTCTAAAATATAAATCTGACAATGTCATTGCCTTTCTTAAAATCATTCAGTGGCTTTCTAAAGCATTTGGGGTAAGATTCAGACCCCTCAGCAGAGAGGTGTGGCATTAAATGGACAGTGTCTAGCTTCCTTACCTGATTTCCCACCTCTCTCCTCCCCCATACACTGTTAATGCAACCACACTTACATTTACTAAAGAACTCATTTTCTTCTTTGTCTTTGTATCTTCACACAGACAGTACCCTCTATCATCCTTCTAAACACAGATTGTACACTGTGCTCATCCATTCATCACCCATCTCGGCAGTAACAGTGAGAATAGACTCTAGATATATTACAGGGTAAAACTGATACAGTTTGCCAAAGACTTGAATGTAGGGTACAAGAGAAAAAGACATCAGGGATGAGACCAAGACTTTTAGCTTGACCACCTGGCAGAATGGACTTGCCATTTACCAGAATGGGGGGGTGGTGGTAAGGGAAGTGGGATATGAAACTATGAGTTAGTTTTTGGACACAATAGATTTGAAAAGTCTATTAATTATTTGTTGGAATATCAATAGGCATTTGGATTTCCAAACCTGTAGGTTAGGAGGAAAGTTGGAACTGGATAGATAAATTTGACAGATGGATATTTAAGCTCATGGAAGTGGATGAGCTCACCGGCATGGTGACCATAGAAAGAGAAGAGAAAAATTCAGAGTGTATCAAATCAGTATATTGTACACCCTAGACTTACACAATGTTTGTTATATGACAGTTAGATCTCAATAAAGCTGGAAAAAAATAAAACAACTTCAGGCATGAAAAAAAAAAAGAAAGAAAGAAAGAATTCCAAGGACCAAGGCCTGGAGCATTCTAACATTTAGAGATAAGAAATAGAAGGAACCAGCAAAGGCAACTGAGAAGCAGCGCAGTGGGGTGAAAGGAGAAGCAACAGTAAGTAGTATCCTGGATGCCGTGGGAAGAAAGTGTTTTAAGGAGGAAGCGGGCAGTTGTGTTATCTGCTGCCGACACATCAAATAAGAGGAGGACCGAGAACACACCATTGTCATTTGTGACCTCGATGACAGCAGCTTTGAGGGCGTGGAGGTGATGGAGTGGGCTCAACAGAACTTGGGAGGTGAAGAAGTGGAGCTAGAAAGTATAAAACATTCTTTCTATAGCTACTGTTCTGAAGAGGATCAGAGAAATGTGGTGGGTGGATGATCTCGCTGTCATCTTAATGAATCTGGGCATCCTGTTTCCCAGAATTCTTGTTAGATTTCGGGTTAGAGTTGACCAAAAGAGGAGAAACCTGCCGAAGATATGAGAGGCAGGAGAGAAGTGGCATCCCTTAACACCCGAAGGACTTCAGAGTGAGATATAAAAAGCAAAGGTGCTGGGTGGGGCCTGGCTTGTCTTCAGACTCTCCTCCGTGCCAGGTCCAGAGCAGGTGCTCTGCTTCCAGAGTGTGGGCTCTGCCGACTGTCGGATCACACACCACTGGGCATGTGGCTACAGACCCACAGATGTGGGAGCTGCAGAGAAGCCCTATCCTCCCGTAGACCTCTCCACGCACTTCCCCTCTGAGTCCCAATTCTGCAGCTGAATGTGTCTGGCTTCTCAGGTTTCCCTGTAAACTCTGATTTGCCCACCTGGGGGTGCTTCGGGAAG
This sequence comes from Callorhinus ursinus, assembly GCF_003265705.2. Taxonomy (NCBI): domain Eukaryota; kingdom Metazoa; phylum Chordata; class Mammalia; order Carnivora; family Otariidae; genus Callorhinus; species Callorhinus ursinus. The sequence goes on along the minus strand of NW_027397079.1, from coordinate 34,902,920 downwards.
CCTGACTAAGGATTTTTCTTTATTATTTTTTTAAGATTTTATTTATTTGACACAGACAGAGAGCACTCAAGAGAGGGAACACAAGCAGGGGCAGCGGGAGAGGGAGAAGCAGGCTTCCCGCTGAGCAGGGAGCCCAATGCAGGGCTCGATCCCAGGACCCCGGGATCATGACCTGAGCCGAAGGCAGACGCTTAGTCCCTGACCCACCCAGTGCCCCGTGATTTTTCTTTAAATCTCCAACTCCCTCCCCTGGACCTTCCTTTCCCTGGGTCCTCTTTCAATTGTGTGAGGTCTAATTCCTACAATACCCACATCGCTCACAGCAGTTCTGCTTCTTTGGTTGAATTCTGACTCAGGGGTAACAGCTGGAGAGGGGAGGGGAGGTCACCGGAGTGTTGTTTGTTAAGGTGGGAGTTTTGCTGTCTGTTTGTATGCTCGAGAGAATGTTCTAGTGAAGAGGGGGGACTGGCGACAGAGGAGAGGAAGGACAACTGCAGGACAGTGTAGCCAGGACCCAGGGCACAAAGGCAGAGGGTGGATTGAGATGGGGCCCAGAAGAGGTGGGCTCAAGCACGGTACTAAGAGAAAAGACAGAGTAGGTGGGTACTTACGCAAGTAGATGGGCAGCTGTGATGGGCGCCCGCGAAACTCTCTTCCGACAGCTTTTCCGGTCTCTGTGAAATAAGTACCCTCAGTAGTTGAGACTACTGGGAGGAAGCGTGGGGTGTTGGAGGAGAAAGGGAAAGGGGTGATATAATTGTGAAAATTGTCTTTTTTTGGCTGCCCATCCTGTGTACCTCTTTCTAAAGTTTGGAGAATTTTCCATTTTCTGACTCTTGTTGGAAGGCAGTGCCCGCCTGCCATAACTGAAGCTGTAAAGACGAGACCCGCTCTCCTCCCACCCCTTAAATAGGGCTTTGGGGGCGGGGCAGAGGACACGTGAATGGGTTCAGCCAATCAGGCACAGACTTCCTGGTCTGTGGGCCTTCAAAGCCGGGAAGTTGGAAAGTAAGGACCATGGAGGGTCCTGATCCACAGCAGTAGGTGTGGCAGTGAAGACCCATCTCTGGGACCTGCAGTGGCAGCCGGCCTTCCGGTGGCCAAGCAGAGGACTGTGAGGGTGGGGGCCACTCACTGTATCATCTGATGTTCGGCAGTAGGATCCCCACCTGCTTTCTTTCATGGTCTGATGGTGGCTGGGCTTCCTGCTCCCAAATCTCCAGCCTCCCTATCAGTTATGTGAGCTACTATATATATTTTCAATAAGTCTCTCTTATACATAAATCAGTTAGAGACCATCTCTGTTGCTTGCAGCCAAGAATCTAAACAGGTACTGACAGGAATCAGAGACTTGAGCCAACTAATTCTTTTTTCCAATTCCTCTTCACCAGCAGTTGGCATCATTTTGGGGGTTTCCTACATGGCAGGGCCAGTAGCTTCTGAGAGCTTTAAGGTCATTTCCTTATAGCTCTATGACTAGAGAGTAATGAACGGCTCTTCTCTGCCAGCTCCAATAAGACCCCAAGAGCCCAGATTTGAGCCACATGCCTCTTCTCCGGGCAAGCTCTGGCGCTCGGGATTCAAGGACCAAAGCTGGGGAGTGGGGTGGGACCTGCAACCAGAAAGAATAGGGTAAGGGTTTCTGGTGGACTTAGTGAAAAATCACCACCTTCCACCTTTTGGAATCCTATCAGCCCATATTTTTTTTTTTCTCCAAACATGTAATTTTAAGAATGGTCAAAACTAACATAATATGATGTTTCTGCATGCAAGTAAAAACTCACTCTCTCCTCCCCAAAGGCAACAACCCAAACTCACATCCAACATCCAGCTCAGAGTCAGGATCTCTGGGTGAGGTGCATTTTCTTCATCTGAAAGCGGCTAGCCATAATACTGCAGCTTATGGACTAAAACTGAATTTAACTATTCCCTAATACATCCAATGTTCAATGCTGGGAGAGAAATGGCTATAAAGGCCATCTAGAAAAGCAGGAAAGGGGAGCAACACACAGTGATCACTTGTCCAGAGCACGTACCACATTTACGTGGACAGGGACCTCAGGTGCAACCATTTTTTGGATCCATGTTCCCAGCAATGGAATGAGCTCTTTGGATCAGCTAATAAGGACACCCTCCTCTCCCAGCCCTTTAGGATTTTTCTTTACCCTTTGTCCTCCTTGGCTGAGCCTGAGGGGGGCTATAGGAAGTTTGCCCTGTGAGGACTATTCCACTTTAGCAGCCAACTTCTGTGAGCATGGTTACTAGAACCTGAAGATTAGGATCTTGCAATTTTCTGGGGTAGTTAATTTTCTGAACCTAGTCTGTTTAAATGTTAGTTTGAACCTCCCAAATACTCTGTGTTATAAACTCTATAGTCAAACTTCCTTGGACATTGATTTTGTAGTTTCTGTCTCTCTTGGTAGCCCAAGGGACACGCTTATTTCCATAATAAACCTTACACAATTCTATAATATTTGTTTATCCACATTTTAAAATGCATGGGGGCGCCTGGGTGGCGCAGTCAGTTAAACATTGGACTCTTGGTTTTGTCTCAGGTCATGATCTCAGGGTCATGAGATGGAGCCCCATGTTGGGCTCCGTGCTCAGTGCAGAGTTTGCTTGGGATTCTCTCTCCCTCTCCCCCTGCCCTTCCCACTCTTGCGTATTCTCTCTCTCTCTCTCTCTCTCTCTCAAAATAAATAATAAATCTTAAAAAAAAATAAAATGCGCACACTGAGGTGGAGATATTTTAAACCACTTACCTAAGAGTATATAAGTACTAAGGGGAAAAACTGAGATGGAAAACCAGATCTGCCTAGCACCAAAGACCCTCCTCTGTGCATTCCACTGTGAGGCTCTAGTTGACAGTGGGGGGTGGGGGCTGGGGGTGGGCCTTACATCTGAGTGCTGTGGCCAAGAGGGAGGTAGATAAGACCTGAAGGAACTATTTTCAGGGCACTCTGAGGGTTATAGACATGTACTGACTGCTCTGGTAGGTGAGAGTTTATGGCTTTGGAGGCTTTAAGAGAATGGATCCTCGGCATTCACACTGATGTCCTGTAGTTGTCAGAATGGTCACTGGTACCTGTGGCAGTGGAAAACGCTGCACGCAAGTGATGTCCTAAGAAACAGATGTGGACGAGGAGGCTAGGACTGGATGAATGTGAAAGAATTTTCCCCAAAGTCATACAAGAACACCTTAAGAATAGTCAGGATCAACTGGGGAAGACTAAGGTCAGCTAGTGGTCCATACTGTGTAGGAAAAGGCAGGTTATTCTAGTTAACTAGTATGCTACCATGTTGGTACCTGGGCTGTCAACAGATGGGAACTTGGGGCCATAAACATTCCACCCCCAGTTATCAGCTGATCAGCTCCCAGGCAGGGCCTCTGGCCCAAGCCAGCCAACTCCTCCATGATGACTGCCCACCTGCTGTCATAGTCTATAGCCTGGGGAGGTCCAGAGAAAAACATTCCCTGCATCCCATGGCTGCTGAGACAGCAACGGCGACCCTGGATGATTATTGGATTTGGAAGTACAAGGCCAACACACCTAAAAATAGGCATTAAAACTGGTGGTTTTTAAGACTTCAGAATGGATGATGCAGTGAACACTTGCTGACTGCCTTCCCAGCATCCCTTCCCCCATTCCCATTTTTAAGAACACTTGAGATCTATTTTAGGGAAATCTTCTGTTCTTTCTTAGTTGTGTGGTCTGGGAGGGATCCACCCCACGCTCAGCTCTAGGTAGTTGGCGTAAACTCACTAGAGTATCCCATCCTCAGCCATGATAAGGTCAGAGATGGGCCAGTGACTCACTGCAGCCAAGAGAAAGGAAAAAGGAGGCTGGGGGCTTCAGGGAAGAAAATGTCCTCGTTCTTCCAGGGACCTACGAGAAGAGATGCTCTCCCTTCCTCTGGACTGTAAGGGTGTAATGTCCGAAAGGCTGCAGCCATTTTTAAAAACATGAACACGGTTTTTGAATGGGAAATCTGTGCGCTTGGTTTAGCATTTCCCAAGTACATAATGGCGTACAGTGAAAAGCAAGTCAGTTTTCTTCCCTGTCCTTGTCCATCAGCCACCCAGTTCTGCTTTCCAGAGGCAGAACTGCTACTGGTGTGTATCCCTCCAGAGATTTTCCATTCATACACATGCAAATGTATCTTTTATTCCCCCCCATACCTCCCCGCAAATGTTCCTCCACTTTGCTCTCTATTCTGTACCTCCCTGGTTTTTACTTATGGAGGTATCTTGGAGATTTTTCCACATCTGTACACGGAGGGCTACATTTAACAGCTGCATAGAATTCTATTATATGGATGTCCCATTATTAATTCAAACATGCCTTTAGTAATTGGCATTTTGTTTATTTGCAAATAGAGCTGCATTGTAAATTTCTTTCAAATGGGTATCATTTTGCACTCACTACATTCACTTTTGCTCCTGTGCCCAGAGCAGGAGAACAAAGCTGAAGCATCCAGAAGAGCAGAGTCAAGGAAATCACAGGGAATGAAGCTGGAGCTCTGCTGACACGCTGATACTCGGGACTGAACTGCGATTGAAGTCAGATGTACCCTGGCCTGCCCAGTTATAGAGCCAATAAAAGATCTCTCTTGCTCAAGCTAGTGGGTTGGGCTTTTTATTACTTGCAACAGGAACAGTTCTGATTGGCACGCGTGTTAGAATTCTCACAACTGAAATGTAAAGTGAAAAATGTATGATGACGATTACATGTACATTTTTATTTCAATTGTCTTGAAATATAAACATCATAGAAGAGAAACTGAAAGGGGGTGCACCAAAATGTTAAGTGTGGTTGTAGATTGATTGTAGCAAATCGGTGTTGGTCATTATAGTTTTTTGAGGTTTTAAGGTTTTCTACAATTATGGGGATGATTTTCATAAGCATTTGCCTTAAGGCAGTTTCCCCGGAAGCACAGCCTGAGAAGGGGATTTGGGGCTCATGATTTGCAGAGGGAGCACAATGTAGGAGGAACCCGTAAGGAAGTAGAACTGTGAAGAGGAAACGGGCCTTACAAGGATGTGGTCCCAGGTCAAGTCTAGCCTTGACCTTTTTGGGGTGGGCCGTGCAAAGGGTATCTGCATGAGACACCAGCAGTATCTACAGCAATCACTTACAAAGTTATTTTTTTAAACAAAAATTTTTTTTAAGATTTTATTTATTTGACAGAGAGAGACACAGCGAGAGAGAGAGAGCACAAGCAGGTGGAGGAGCATAGGGAGAGGGAGAAGCAGGCTTCCCGCCGAGCAGGGAGCCCGATGTGGGGGCTCGATCCCAGGACCCTGAGATCATGACCTGAGCCAAAGGCAGATGCTTAACGACTGAGCCACCAGGCGCCCCCTACAAAGTTATTTAAAAAAAAATAAAAAAAGAAAGCAAATCGCAAGACTGATCCTACAGAGGCCAGCTCTTTGCACCCTTGATTTCTGCCATCTACACTTGCTGCCGGGCCACCACTGAATAGGTTAACAAGTGTAGAAGTCTTGGCTCTAGAACTGAGAGAAAATAGGATTGGCTTGCCGAGTTGCAGCTTATCCTGTTTTTAAACATAGGATTCTTTATTTAAAATAACTAAGGAAGGAAACAGTGCTTTCTTTCTATTCCTTTTAAAATCTGGGGCCCTTAACAAAACAAAAATAGAAGCTTTTTAAATGTATCCCTCAAGTTGCATTACTGCTGGATCTGAGGTTTTCACTTCTGCACCCTATTCCTGGGCTGCCAGCCTTGCCCTATCTTCCAAAGGCTGCCTTGTTACTTTGGGTTGGGCAACTGGGAGCCAGAGAAGGCAGTGAGTTGAAGAGAGGTGCCGGGGAATTCCAGCTCCTCCCTCCCTCCTCCCCCATCTCTGCCCACTCTCTCAGGGGATCCTCCTCAACACTCATGGAATATTCCCATAGGCTTTGGGGATCGCCACCATGGAGACTGGGGATTGTAGGGTTCTGTTGCTCTGGTGACCAGTTGTCCAGAGCCTCTGCATTGGATCTGCCAGGGTTCCGGGAAAAGGCAGGCCTGGCTGGGCCAGGCTTGGAGGAAGGCTTTGGAACAGGAGCAGGGAACAGTGTAGGCTTGGTTGTACTTGTATTTCAGTGATGCCTACCCTTTCGGTGTTCATGGATGTGCCCCTAGCCCAGAAGCTAGAAGGCAGCTTGTTAAAGACCTACAAGCAAGACAATTGTCCTAACAAGATTTTCCTGGCCTTCAGAGGTAGATGCCTTATGGTTTTGGAGCGTTATAAGACTCTTATCCTGATTGCCTCTAGGAGAGCAGTCTGCCGTTGCCACGGAGGAATCGGGAGGTAGCCGCGCCTCTGCAAGTGGAGAGCTCTGTTCTTGTTAACAGAATTGCCTGGTGGGGAAAAGTGCAAAAAATGTCCCGGGTCATTCTGTGCCCTTTGCCCTTAGCTGAGGGCTTCTGGGGATTTGGTAAGAGCTATGCCTTCTCCTCCAGCTCAATGCTTCGGGGTCTGCAGGGGCACGCTACTTTCTTCAGCCTCTTCCTCTCCCCCCGCCTTCCTCTTCTGTTCCTGAACTGAGCATCATTCCCTAAACTGACCCTTCTGAAATGCAGCCAGTCCTCGCCACTGTGAAAGTTGGGGTTACCTTTGTTTAGCCTCATGGGTCTAGAACTCCCACGTCGTATGTCATGTTTGCCCTTTAAAATGACACAGGGTTTAAAAAAATGGCATAAGCTTCAGCTGTCTTCTTTAAAAAGACAAAAATTATACACATTCACTCGGCACATTGTTTTTATAAAGGGGAAGAAAAAAAAAAAAAGAAAGCTGTCTTTTCCTAGGCAACTTTCCAAAGCCCCAAGAAAGCTAGGCCCGATGAATTGTTTGCGGGCTGTCTGCAGAGCCCTGACTCAGAAGCCCTGAGCCTGGGCATCCAGGGCTCCCTCTGTGGCTTCCCTCACAGTCTGCATGACCAGCGAGGGCCATCCCTGGGTGTCTTCCGTGGTGCCCAAGATCCGACTGCAGATCGCGTATGATCCCTCTCTGAACTACGAGTATGTGCCCGTGAAGGGCATGAAATCATTCACTGAGGCCTCCTTGAAGCTCCTCTTTGGAAAACACAGCCAAGCCATTGTGGAGAACAGGGTGAGATGAAGGGCCCTTTGCTGACTCACCGGGACTAGGGGAGCGGAGCTCTGGGGCTGCATAGTCCTTAACCAGACAGGGGCGTTGGAGGGCTTCCTGGCATTGACAGAGAGGACTGTGAGACTCAGAGTCCAGAGACTTGGTCAGTGGGGGACAGAGCCAGGATCCGAACTTGGAGCCACTGTTCTTTGCATCAGCCCACACTGCTGATGTACAAGTTCTTTCCAGGAAGTAATCATCTGAACCTGAGGCAGTAACGGCATCATTATTACTCTTTTAAAGAGTTCCTTCTGTTTATTTTCTGTTGGCAGGTAGGGGGTGTGCACACTGTTGGTGACAATGGAGCCTTCCAACTTGGGGCCCAGTTCCTCAAAATCTGGTGTAAGGATTCTCAAATAGTTTACATTATTTCTTCCCAAAAAGGTGAGTTTTTATGCAAAATGGGGGTGACAGAAGTTCCCTCTCTCCTGTTCCTGAGTCCCACCCCATTTGCAATCTTCACTGTTGCCCTTCTTACTCTCTGTCATGAGCAAGATGGTAGACAAGCCAAGTATGCTTGTGCTTTCCTGTTATTGTCCCACCTTCTGCCAGTGACCCTCAGACCCATTCCCTGGCATGTCTGCCTCCATTTCCTCAGTACCAGCTGGAGGGGGGCTGTGTTCCCACAGAACCCTATGGACTCGTCTTCCAGGACATGGGCTTTACAGTCTGTGAATACTCCTTCTGGGACTCCAAGCAGCTGTGCGTGGACTCCAACGTGCTCCTCAATGTGGTGGAGGTAGAGGGGCCCCTCTCAGAAACTTCTCCCCAGACCTGATTACAGTTTTATTTTCCTTTCGTCCTCTCCACCCCTGTTGTCATGAAAGGCCTTTTCTAGGCTTGAATTTGCCTGGCCCTCTAGTAGGAACCAACATGGAGGAGGAATTCTCCTCCATATGCCCTAGTGCCACTCCCACTTGGTAGGGGAAGTGCCTGATGAGACAGTGTCTACCTGCAGCAGGCCCCACATGGCTGTATCTTTGTGATTGGGAACATTGGTGACTGCAACTTGACACAAAGTCAGTGGGCAAGGTTGATGGCCAGCATGAAGGTGAGCCCAACATCCGCTGGACTTTCCTCCCTCTTGCCATCTACCATCTCCTCCACCAACTTCATCCTTTTTCCATTCTCCTTTCTCCTACAGAGCAAGCAGATATTCCCATTTTTTGACATTCCCAATCAAGGTTTATCCACCGGGGACTTGGAAGAAGATACTGGATTCTTACAGTACTTTGTGTCTCAAGGCTTTGAGTTCTTCTGCAGCCAGTCTCTGTCCAGGACTTTTGGCATCTATGGTATGGAATGGGCCAAAGGGGAGGGGAAGGGCTTGTGCTGAAGTGATGCCTTAGCCATGGCAGAAACGATGTGCTTGATATCTCCTACCCTCTGGAGAGAGCCAAGGCCTCCAGAGAGAGTACCATGGAGGCAGAAGGGAAGAGCACTGAGCTACGAGTCAGGTTCTGCGGTATTGTCTCAGCTCAGTTCCTAAAACTAGCTACTAAAACTGACTCCAGTTCTTTTTTTAAATTTTATTTATTTATTTATTTATTTATTTATTTATTTATTTATTTATCTATTTATTTATTTATTTTTAGAGAGGGAGAGAGGGAGGAGAGGCAGAGGGAGAGGGAGAGAGAGAAACTCAGGGGGCTTGATATCATGACCCTGAGATCATGACCTGAGCTGAAATCAAGAGTCAGATTTGACTCACCTGACTGAGCCAACCAGGTGCCCCAAGACTGACTCCAGCTAAATCATTTTGCCCCTTTGGGCCTCTCTTTCCTCAGCTATAAGATGAGGGGGAGGGCTGAGTGATCTTTTAAGTGCTTCCCATCTTTGAGACTCTACACTTTATTTATTTTTTATTTTTTTAGATTTATTTATTTATTTGTCAGAGAGAGAGAGAGAACATAAGCAGGGGGAGCAGCAGGTAGAGAGAGAAGCAGGCACCCCGCTGAACAGGGAGCCTGATGCAGGACTCGATTCCAGGACCCTGGGATCATGACCTGAGCTGAAGGCAGACACCCAACCGCCTGAGCCACCCAGGTGTCCCCCATCTTTGAGACCCTTATAGCTACTTTTTTCTGGAAGAAGAGCCTCTGGAAACTTCCTGGGATCTGGATACCTGCTCGGCTGGGCTGGGAGGGGGGGCCCGGTAGTCCAACCCTCTCTTCTGCAAGGTTGGAAGTAAAGTCATCAGGGAAGTCCCTGGTAATGGAGAAGGAGACTGAGGGGCTGTCTGTCCCAATGCTGCAGATGAAGGAGTTGGGATCCTGGTCGTGGTAGCACTCAACAACCAGCTCCTGCTATGTGTCCTCTCCCAACTGATGAAACTCACCCAGGCCCTGTGGCTAAACCCTCCTACTATGGGGGCTCGCATTATCACCTCTGTCCTCTGTAACCCTGCTCTTCAGGAAGAATGGTAAGGGCAAAGGGTGGGGGCAGGAAGGGATGGCAGAGCCTCTAGACATACATATAGACTTGCCCATTCACAGGATTCTTCCTGCCCAGTTGCCTCTTTGACTCCATTCATTCATCAACATTTGCTGAGGACTCATTGTGTACCAACACCTTGGGGGAGTAGGCAAAAGGACATTCTTTTTGGACACAGGCCAATGAATTATTTGAAGTCTTCCAGATTGCAGGAGATTAGGCAACATCAAGGGCTTGCTACTCTGTCAAAATCTGCCTACAAGCCTGCTTGGCTCGCTTAAATTAATATGGGCTGAAACTCCTTTCCCACTTGTAACCAGATCCTGGGCTCCACCAGTGTGCCCTCAGGCACTATCCTTGGGGCTTTTGAAGGCAAGAAGCGTGCAGTGGCAATGAGGAGCTTGACAGCAGGGAAACCTCATACTTTAATTTCTTGCTGTCTTTTTTTTTGGTAGGAAGCAGAGCCTGAAAGGGCTTGTAGAGAACATCATGCTGATCAAGGAAAAGGTGAAGGAGAAGCTCCGGCTCCTGGGAACCCCTGGTTCCTGGGATCATATCACAGACCAGAATGGGCCCCATAGTTATCTTGGACTCAACTGTAAGTGTCTAGGAGGGGGTAGCTCCCCCTTTTCTGACCTTGGGATTGTATTTGAGCATTAAGCTTCACTGACTAGGTGACCAGTCCCTAGCTGTTTGATTCGAGGGAAGTAGAGTTGCTTTAAAGACCCTTCTGGATCCCCAGAAATGCTGGCACTTCCTATCACCTGTAATCTACCCTGGGCTAGAGGGGAGTTAGTATCTCAGACCCTGGGATGATCACCAGCCCAACAGGTGGAATACCTGGTCAAGAAAAAGCATATCTACCTCCCCAAGAATGGTCGGATCAACTTCACCTGTATCAATGCCTGCAACATAGATTATATCACTCAGAGCATCAATGAGGCTGTCCTCTCCACCAAGGGCTCAGAGTAGCAGCTGCAGAAAATTGATGACTCCCGGTCAGAATAAAAAGCTTTAGTCTTTGCAAAAACTCTGTGCTGAGTATTCATTGCTACAATTCATTTCTCTGCAAAGCATTCTCTCTTTCCACCTGTTTATGAAGCATTGGTTTGGCCTCAGCAGAGAGAGGTTAAAAAGGCCCAGAGAAGAAGGGAATGTCTATCTTCAGTGACCATCTCATAATTATTTAACAGCTACTATATTAAGGCCCTGATCTGGTGCCTTAGTTTGTTTAGGCTGCTACATCAAAATACCAACAAATCCAGTGTCTGGTGAAGGCCCTCCTCCTGGTTCATAAACAGCATCCTGTAACTGTAACGTCACATGGTGGAAGAAGCAGGGGGTCTCCCTAGGGCTTCTTTTACAAGGGCACTAATCCCATTCATGAGGGCCCTGCCTCCATGATCTAACCACATCGAAACACCATCACATTGGAGATTAGGTTTCAACATATGACTCCTGAGGGGACAGGAACATTCAGATCATAGCATCGGGGCGTCAAAGGGAAGGCAAAAAACCAGGTACAATCCAGTCCTTTTTCTCTAGAAGCTTAGAGTCTAGTTGGGAGAAGAGCCTTAGTCCTATGAAAGCTAAGTAACATTTCAAGGTTGAATATAATAAAAAGTCACATAGATTATCTGGACAGGAAATATGTCAAGAATTTAGAGAAGAAAAACATTAATGTGGGCCAGAACGGTTGGGGAAGATCTCACAAGGAACTACAAATTGGTTTGGGTACTGACGGATAGCTAGGAGTAATGATAATAGGTAGAAGGGAGCTAGAAGGATATCCTAGGCACAGAGCAACCTGAGCAAGGGCCACTGGCATGGTTGTAAAATATGATTATTTATTGGGCATCTATCTGCTAATATATGGAATTCTGCAAGCCCCCAAGATACTAAAAGGTATGACAGCTGCTTCTCTTATGGTGGCCTCCACCCTAGCTGGGGAGACACAACCTACATGGTAAAAATGTCATTAAGAATAGGGTGCCTGGGTGGCTCAGTTGGTTAAGTGACTGCCTTCAGCTCAGGCCATGATCCTGGAGTCCCGGGATCGAGTCCCACATCGGGCTCCCTGCTCAGCAGGGAGTCTGCTTCTCCCTCTGACCCTCTTCCCTCTCCTGTTCTCTATCTCTCAAATAAATAAATAAAATCTTTAAAAAAAAAAGAATAAAAGGTGACATAGGGCACCTGGGTGGCTGAGTGGTTTAATCATCTGCCTTCAGCTCAGGTCATGATCCCGGGGTCCTGGGATCGAGTCCGGCATTGGAGTCCCTGCACCATGGGGAATCTGCTTCTTCCTCTCCCTTCCCATCCCAACCCTGCTCTCTCTCTCTCTCTCAAATAAATAAATACTATCTTAAAAAAAAAGGGTGACATGTAATATGTGCTAAATGAGTGTCAGTAAGTGGTTAACTCAAGAGGACTTGCTTGCTCAAATGTGTACATCTCAAAAGTCTTTGGGACTGGTCCTTGACTGGTTCCTGGGAAATGAACTCTGAGCCCTTGGAGTATCCTGCTTGATAAAAATGGCTTTGGGGCGCCTGGGTGGCTCAGTCGTTGGGCGTCTGCCTTCGGCTCGGGTCGTGGTCCCGGGGTCCTGGGATCGAGTCCCGCGTCGGGCTCCCTGCTCAGCGGGAAGCCTGCTTCTCCCTCTTCCACTCCACCTGCTTGTGTTCCTGCTCTCGCTGTCTCTCTCTGTCAAATAAATAAAATCTTTAAAAAAAAAATGGCTTTGTATGCCCAAGATCTTGAGACATGTTTGACCTCTGGGGGCTGGAGATTGACTGGTTAAGGTCAGTTACATGGGCACTGCACGCCTATGTGACTGACCCCCAATAAAACTTTGGATCCCAAAGTATTGGTATCCCTGATTGGCAACACTTTATACATATTATCACACACTGGTGATGAACTGAGCTCTGTTTGTGCTGGGTTTAGCACAAGGATTTGAGCAAATACAATGCAAGCTTCCTTGCATTCCATGAAGACTGTACTTACAAGGCATGCAGACAAGTGATCAGCCTCATGGGGTTGGGCTTCAGATCCCAAAGCCTGTCTGCCAAGACTAGTGGGTTACTGCCTGGAAAATAAATAGTACCTTTCCCATAGATTGTAATTCTTAGGATAGGAGGCAGAGCCTCTGCCTACAGGTCTCATAAGTGAGAAGGATTTCAAGCAAGTTCATGGAACAAGTGGAGCCCGTTCCTGTTGCTTACAGATGGATTTATCTTGATTCCCTGTGTTTCCTCACAGATGCAGGTTCTTCTCTTAGGTCTTCGGAAGACTCTTTTTGTCCTTAGCTTTTAAGGGCTTCTAACCTCAATGTCAGAGAACTTTTGTGGAACACTCAGTGCATATGGGTGGTACATTTTAACCACTGTTGAAGGTGTGTTAGCATGAAAATAGAATTTATTCAACCAGGTTTTCTCAATCTCTAGGATTTTTTGCTTTTGGAACCCAAGCCACTGGTCTGTGGACAATTCAAGCAGGCTCACTGGGAGTCATGTGCAGGTATTTTGGCCCTGGCCCTAGTGGAGATCCCACTGACTTGAAAATAAGAATTAAGACTAAAGACTTGATCAGATTCTGGTTTATTGTTATTATTCCTTGTCTTAGTAAGGTCACATCATAGATGGTGGTGGTATGTTTCATCAAGAAGCATATGATACTAGCTGTTTTTCTGTGATGTTAGTAGTTATTGATGATCATTGCCTAGCTTCATTAATTCATTAGTATTGCAGAATGGTGATATTCTAAGTCTAACATTATTCATTTTTTAGCTAGAATACTTTTTTAAATAGGAATTTCCTCTCACTGTGATTTGATGAATCTGAGCTGCATTTTATATAGGAAAGGCAGAATTAATGCTTGATTCTGTCCCGCCATTTACCAGTTTTTAAATCAATGAGTTATTATACTAGCATTCTCTAAAGGTGATTGATGAGATATTTTAAAAAGTGTTATGAATGTATGGGTTTAAGCCTATTTTATGTGTTTTAGTCCACTGCAAACATTACCCTTATTGATGTTAAAAATGTCCCATCTTTGACCTGTAGGAACCAATTCAAATTAGTTTCTGAGATCTTTTGATACAACCCTAGTACTCTGATGGCTTCTCCGCTTTCTGGCATGACAAGATGTTCCAGGAAATTTTGAACATCTTCTGCCCCAGACCTGGAATCAGTCATTTCTCAAAGGAGCTATAATCACTTTTAGCAGATAAAAGTATTTATAACACCACAATCTGGGCTCTTAAAGTGTTCATTGCTGCTGGACTGGTCATCATTTCCAAGCCTTTTCAGTAACATAAAATACATTGAGTGCATACTGATGTTCCAGTCACAATTCAGAACTTCAGTGTTTTTATTGACCCCATTGGTTTCACATCTCCTTACAATCTCCTTTCTCTCATGCTCCAAATTCCAGTGTTTTTGACAACACCAATATGATTACTTGTTTTACCTGACACTACCTACACAGTAGCTTCTGAAAAATAATACCAATACCAGTACTGATATGATTACTAAAAACAATTAAAAATATATTTTTTGCAGAGGTTTTTTTTTTAAGGATTTTATTTATTTATTTGACAGAGAGAGAACACAAGCAGGGGGAGTGGGAGAGGGAGAAGCAGGCTCCCCACTGAGCAGGGAGCCCGACGCAGGGCTCCATCCCAGGACCCTGGGATCATGACCTGAGCCAAAGGCAGACGCTTAGCGACTGAGCCACCCAGGTGCCCCATTTTTTGCAGAGTTTTTGTCCTTGGGTTACACCCCACTGGGGATATATACCTGAATTACTTGTTTTAAAGATACTTAGAATAGTTCCTTTGTATGGTTATGCCACTAATTCAATGTACAGTTGAATTCATTTGTTTTATTTCACTGTTTTAGAGAATAATTTTTACTTTTCTTTTATGATTATGTAAAATACTTACATAAAATCAGATCTATACAACAAGGTATATTCAAAGAGGTCTGTTTTTTACTGTACTCTCCATGCTACTCCCTTCGCCCTCATAGATAACATTTGTACAAATTGAATGGTTTATTCTTCCATTTTGTTTAAAATGGTAATCAAATATCTATGTGCATGTGTGTTAAGTATTCCTAACTTTTCTTAGGCAGTAGCCTAATAAACATATAAGTAGTATTTCATTGGTTGATCTCAAATTTAAACGCTCAGTCTTATGAAGCATCTACATCCGGGGGCACCTGGGTGGCTCAGTTGTTAAGCGTCTGCCTTCAGCTCAGGTCATGATCCCAGGGTCCTGGGATCGAGCCCCTCATCGGGCTCCTTGCTCGGCAAGAAGCCTGCTTCTCCCTCTCCCACTCCCCCTGCTTGTGTTCCCTTTCTCGCTGTCTCTCTCTATCAAATAAATAAATAAAATCTTAAAAAAAAAAAGAGGTATCTACATTTACCCTATCTGCATCCTATGTTCATTTGGCTTTCATCTTTCCAGACTGGAGTCTAACTTTGCAGTTTGAAGTCCATTCATTTCATGAATAACTAGTGAGATTCTAACTAGATGTGTATCTTTGACTAGTCATTTCCTTTTTCTGGGGCTCATTTAATAAATGATAGGTTGGAATAAAATTTTCTCAAGATCTTTTTTTACCTGGAAACTTTATTATTCCCTACACTTTCTTTAGCTGGTCATCCTTTTCTTAAATTTCTTAATGTAATTTTAAAAATTATCTTAAATTTTTCTTTTCTTTTTTTGTTTTTTTAGAGAGAGACAGAGAGAGCATGTGAGAGTGGTAGGGGGAGGGGTAGAAGGAGAGGGAGAGAGAGAATCTTAAGCAGGCTCCATGCTCAGGGTAGAGCCCAACATGGGGCTCAATCTCACGACACTGAGACCATGATTTGAGCAAAAATCAAGAGTTGGATGCTTCACTGACTAAGCCACACAGGCGCCCCTTAAATTTTCTTAAATTGTCCAGAATGAAATATATCATCACCTCAACTTTCTTCTGGTTCTTAAATTCTACAAGACTATGTCAAGCATTTGCCAGGCTGGCTTCTCTAGAAAGCAGCCTTTGGGAATTAGGGACCTTTTGCTCCAAGATATTCTTGTATCATTTGAGTCATCATCCACAGTAAATTTTGAGCCTCCTTTATGTTTTGGCTCATTGGGATACAAAGAGGTATAGGATATTATGAGTTGTGTTGTTTAAATGTCATTAAGAAACACCAATTCTGACCAATAGTATTTGCTTTCGGTTCCAAAGTAAAACACACACACACACATACACACACACACACACACACACTTGTTGATTTGCAACATATATGACAACAAGAAAAATAATACATACCTTGGGGTGCCTGGCTGGCTCAGTTGGTAGGACTTGTGACTCTTCCTCTCTGGGTCGTGAATTCTAGCCCCATGTTGGGTGTAGAGACTACTTAAAAATAAAATCTTTTTTTTTTTGAGATTTATTTTAGAGAGAGAGAGAGCGAGTGGGGGGAGTGGCAGAGGGAATCTTCAAGCAGACTCCCTGCTGAGTGAAGAGCCCCACATGTGGCTTGATCCCATGACCCATGAGATCATGACCTGAGCCGAAACCAAGAGTCAAACGCTTAGCCAACTGAGTCATCCAGGCACCCCACCTAAAAATAAAATCTTGGAAAAAAATACCTTGATGGAAAATGGACATAAACAAGCAATTTATTAAAGGATTTAGGACATTAGCGAGCAATTTACTAAAAAGGAAGCATTCAACCTGAAGAAATTATTATTCATTATTAAAGAATGCAAACTAAAATAATTGGCAAGAGTGTGGAGAACGATTCAACAGACAATAAGGATAAAACAGTTAATCTCATCAGCATCTGAGGGCAGGAAATGAGACACATATATCTGTGATACTGCATGGGAACTGAAAAATTAGGAATCAATACCCATTTCTCTACTTCTCTTTAAGAGTGGGAAAGTATTGATTAATTATAGTAAGACTGTCTGCTTTTGTGGAATGTTCACTTGAGTAAGGTTTTATGGTTTTCTCCAGCAAAATTCAGTTTCTTATATGCAGGCTTGGAGTAAGAAGGCAACCAGGTGTGATCAGGACGGGGATCCTGCAGTAAAGAGTATGACAGAAGAGAGAAATGTGAGAGGGACCCGAGAACATGAGGCAGCCGCTGGTGTCTGGACCATGGCACCAGGGCTGGCTGTGAAGGAAAGCTGATGTGAAGGGAGGAAGTGATGTCAATGAAAATGGTGCCGTAAGGACCTCTGAAAATTCTCTCCTCCATAAAAGCAATGAGAAACTGGCAAAAATTATCAGAAGCAACTTTTTCATAACTCTGGAAATTAACCAAAGGTTTGCAGCAACCTAGGGAGTGTTTATTCAAGAAAAAACAGCCGACTCTTGATAAGAGCAGTGAGCGTTGTGGGATTTTAACTGGCCATGTTCCCATCCCCTCTCTCTAGCTCTGCATAGTCTTAAAAACCAACAGTGAAAAAACAAAAACAAAGAAACAAACAAACCAACAGTGACAAACATGGTGAATGCCAGCAAGTTGGAGCTCCTTCATAGCCTTATTCTCAGCTGGCGGGCAGCTGTTGGCATTCCCCTAGTGCTTCTTGCAGAAGAAATTGCACCCAAGTTATGTTCATATTATTCCCTAATATATCAATTGTGTTGGAACAAATTCAAGTTTTCAAAACAAGCATTAAAGCAGAACTGTTGTCCCATCGGCCTTTTTCAAAAAATAGATATTGAGGAGCTGATTCTAAAACTCATGTGGAATCAAAACCACAGTCAGATATCACCTCACACCAGTCAGAATGGCAAGAATCAAAAAGATAAGAAATAACAGGTGTTGGTGAGGCTGTGGAGAAGAAGGAACCCTTGTACACTGTTGGTGGAAATGAAAATTAGTGCAACCACTGTGGAAAGCAGTGTGGAGTTTCCTCAAAAAATTAAAAATAGAACTACTATAGGGCGCCTGAGTGGCTCAGTCGGTAAGGCTCCAACTCTTGGTTTCCATTTCAGGTCATGATCTCACGGGTCGTGAGATCAAGCCCTGCATTGGGCTTCGTGCTCAGCAGGGAGTCTGCTTGGGATTCTCTCCCTCTGTTCTCCCCATCCCCACTGTCTCAAATAAATAAATAAAACCTTTAAAAAAATGGAAATACCATATCATCTAGTAATTCCACTACTGGGTGTTTACCCAAAGAAAATAAAACCATGAATTCTAAAATATATATGCACTCCTACATTTTTTGCAGCATTGTTTACAGTTGCCAGGATATAGAAGCAACCCAGGTGTCCATCGATAGATAAATGGATAAAGAAGATGTGGTACATATATATTATGGAGTATTACTCAGTCACAAAAGAGAATGAGATCTTGCCATTTGCTACAACAGGAATGGACCTGGAGGGTATTATGCTAAGTGAAATAAGTCAGACAGAGAAAAACAAATATCATCTGATTTCACTTATATGTGGAATCTAAAAAAGAAAAAAGCAAATGAGCAAACAAGCAAAATAAACAGACTCTTAAATATGGAGAACATACTGATGGTTGCAAGAGGGGAAGTGTGTCGGGGGGAACAGATAAAATAAAACCAACAAACAAGCAAACAAACAAATAAAATTCATGTGGAAATGCAAAGGACCTAGAACAGCCAAAACAACTTTGAGAAACAACAAATTTGGAGAACTAACCCTACTTGATTTCAAGTCTTATAAAGCGATAGTAATCAAGATGGTGTGATATCGGTGTAAAGGTAGACTGGAATAGAGTTTTAGAAATAAACACACACATATATATGGACAACTAATTTTTTTCTTTAAAGATTTTATTTATTGATTGATTTATGCATATAGAGAGCACAAGCAGGGGGAGGGGCGGAGGGAGAAGGAGAGAGAATTCCAAGCCTATCCTATGCTGAGCACTGAGCCCAGTACAGGGTTGGATCCCATGACCTGGAGATCACGAACTGAGCCAAAAATCATGAGTCAGACGTTTAACTGACCAAGCCACCCAGGGGCCCCTGGACAACTGATTTTTGATGAGATGCAAAGGCAATGTGACAGAAGGGGCTGTAAATATTGGATATCCACATGCAAAAAAAAAAAAAAAAAGGAAGAAAAGAATTCAATCTTTGCACCATATATAAAATTTAATGCACCATATATAAAATTTAACGCAAAATGGATCATAGGCCTAAATGTAAAATGTAAAACCTAAAATTTTAAAACTTGTAGAAGAAAGCACAGGAGAAAATCTTTGTGACCATGGGTTAGGCAAAGATTTCTTAGATATGACATCAAAATATCCATAAAAGAAAGAACAGACAAATTTGAATTTATTGAAGTTAAACATTTATTTTTTTTTTAGTTAAACATTTCTGCTATTTGAAGTCATTGTTAAGAGAGTGAAAAGACAAGTCACAGACTGGGAAAAAATTTGCAAATCATATATCTGATAAAGGACTTGTGTCTAGAATATTTAAATAACTATAAACTTAGTAATAAGAAAACACAATTTTTTAAATGGGGAAGATTTGAACAGATACTTCACCAAGAAAAAACAAGATATACTAATGGCAAAATAAAGCATGTGAAAAGATGCTCAACATCAGTAGTCAATAAGGAGTCAAATAAGACTGACCACACTAAGTGTTGGTGAGGATGTGGAGAAACTGAAACTCTCATACAATGCTGCTGGGAGTGTGAAATGACACACCCACTTTGGAAAACATTTTGGCAGTGGTTTAGAGAGTTAAACACTACTTACCATATGATCTAGTTATTCCATTACTAGGTATTTACCCAAGAGAAAAAGAAATATACATCCATATAGAATCTTGTGCCATGAATGTTCGTGGCAGTTTTATTTGTAATAGCCAATAACTAGAAACAACTGAAATGCCCACGAACAGGTGAATGGATTTGAACAGATTTACAAATTGTGGTACAGCTATACAATGGAACATGACTTAGCAATGAAAACTGAACGTCCATATTGAGATACATGAACATGAATAAATTGCAAAATATTTATGCTGAGTAAAAGGAACTAGACAAAAAAGTGCATACTGTATGATTCCATTTGTATAATATTCTAGAAAGCGCAAACTAAGCTGTAGTGACAAAAAGATCAGTGGTTGCCTGGGAGGGAAGGGGGACACAAGAAAGCTCTTGGAGGTGGTAGATTCGTTCATTATCTTGACCATAGTGTTGATTTCACAGGCGTGTACATATGTCAAAGCTTATCAAATTGTATACTTTAAATATGTGCAGCTTATACAGTCCACTTTTTTTTTAAAGATTTTATTTATTTATTTGAGAGAGAGATAATGAGAGACAGAGAGCACGAGAGGGAAGAGGGTCAGAGGGAGGAGCTGACTCCCTGCTGAGCAGGAAGCCCGATGTGGGACTCGATCCCGGGACTCCAGGATCATGACCTGAGCCGAAGGCAGTCGCTTAACCAACTGAGCCACCCAGGCGCCCCATACAGTCCACTTTTTTTAAAAAAGTTTATGAGAGGAGTGATAAAAAGTGAAAAAGTCACGGGAGCCAGTGAATTAGAAGACTTGGAATCAGAGAAATATAGAAGGTGATGGTCTGCGGGTGGGAAGTTAGACAGGATTTCCATTTTCTGGTGGAGTTAACATGGGAAAGAATACGTTTTCACTTTTTGTTCTTAGGGGCCTCTTTTCCTTTGTAACCCAGCCTAGGACACCGGAAGTATGGGTACCTAGGTTGAGTAAATTGTCTGTAAATGCATCTCGTTCTTCCAATGAGTCCAGACTGTAATAATGACCATTACTGTCATAGCTAATGGACGTCATCTGGAGCCGTACCGTTCTAAGCACTTTACGTCCAACAGCTCATGTCTTGCTGACATGAGCTCCCGGTAAGGTGCCCGACGCTGGCCACACAGCTAGAAAGGGGCTGCAGAGGTCCATGTGCATAGTGCCCTGAGCCCTGCTAAGGGTGCCGCCTTCCCGCATCCAGGCTGCTCCCATCACTCCTTTACTCTCGCCCCCCAAGGGCTCTTGCATCCAACTCTGAGGAGGTAAGAAGCACGCAGAACAGGGCCCAGAGGGAGACTGCCCTCCAGGCTCTGCGCGCTGGGAGTCAAGCGTAACCGCCTGCGCCCTGCGGAGAAGGAAGAGTAGCACAACTGCGTCCCCTCGGAGCAGATACAGTCCTCTGCGCGGGGGTGGGGGGGGGGGACGACACTTGGCGCACAGAGGGTCTGGTAGGGACAAAGAGTTACAGGAACAGGTAGGAGGGACGGAACGGTCAACAGGCTTTCTTGGGACGGGGAAAGCGCGGGGAAGTACGCGCCGCGCCACCAGCCGCTCGGGAGCAGCCGCGGGCGCGGGTGGCTGCAGAGAAGCCAGCCAGCGGCCGAGCCTCGAGGCGGGGTCTGCACAGTCCCTGCGGCTCCGCCTTTTCTGGTGGCAGTCGAGCTCCTCCCCGGTATTGCTGACGGCCAACGTGGACCCCGCTAGCCCACGCTTCTTCTCGGATCTGTTCTCGGATCGTTCGGTGCTGTGGGTAGGACAGCTTCCCGGAGGAAGTATTCCGAAGGGCAGTAATCGGCGCCCCGCGATGAGCCCTGACCTGCCGTCGGGGAGCTGGTTCTTTAAGTGAATCCGCCTCTGAAAGTGCCTCGCAACTCCGACGTTCTCCCAGTAGGGGCACCCTGAGATTCCAGAGGGTTCCGTGGCATCCCAACGACGTACGCCCTCGGGTTTACTGACGGGTGCGGGCGCCCGAGCCCAGCAGTTTGTGGGTGCGCGCGCTGAGCTTTACCCAGCATTTCTTGGGCTGCCTTCTCCCCTTTTCCATGGGCCGTGGGTCCCAGCAAGACCTCGTAGTAAGAAGAAAAGGAGGTGGGGGCAGGTAGGCCTGCCCTGGTCAACAGATGGCTGCGGACGCACAGGAGGAAAGCCTGGCACTGGGGCGCTTTTTCCAGGCCGGGGCCCGGTTCTCCGCTCTCTGCAGGCAGAGACGGCCCGAGGCTCGGGCCCCGGATCCCGCGCGCGCGCGCGGGTGTGTTGGCGGGGGTGACCCCTCGCTTCGGCTGAGAAAAGCCGAGGATGGGGTTCTGGGGCGGAGCAAGAGCACGGCCTCCAGGACCGCCCGGACCGCGGGGACTGAAGGCGTGACAGCTGGCCGCGCTTCCGACCTCGGGCGCTGCGGCCGACAGCCAGCCTGCCCCGTGGGTGGGAGCCCAGAGGTGGGAGGAAGGCATTCTCCACCCAGGCATCGGCTTGGGGCCCTGGGCTAGCCAGGGCTGGGACTCCCGTCTCCGCACAAGGACTGGAGGGCGAACCGCGGAGAAATCCCCACAGCTGATCCGCGGAGGGCTGGGAGTTAGGGGTGCGGGTGGAGGAGGGACTTGAGCGCCCCCAAGCAGGCCTTCGCCTTTGCTCGAGGTTTCCATCCTGTTCTGACTCTAGGGTCGCCCTGGGCAGCCAAATCTGTGGACTCGCCTACTCCTCTGCCATGGACCTCACCCAACTCTGTGATACAAGATTTAAGCGATTTAAGCGCCTTCTCTCACTTGTGCACCTCACCGCAGCCTCACCGGTCTTCTTTCAGTTCTTGGAACATCAATAGGGTTTCCTGTCTCAGGCCCTTTGCACACGCTCTCTCTTATGCCAGTTAACACTGTCTCTGCTTTTTTGCAAGGTCAGCTCTTTCTCATCGTGTGGCTCTCACTTCTCAGCTTAAATGTCTCCCCCTTCAGAAAAGCTGTTATCTAATCCTCCTACAAAGTAGGGTCTTCGCTCCCCACAAACATATTTATTTCTTTTTTGTTTCCTTTATCCTCTTTATGTACACTTTGTGTTTCTTTTATTTTATTCTCTAACTTTGACAATTTAATGTAACATAAAGCAGGGAACATGTTGCCTTGTCAAGCCTGTGACTGGCACATAACAGGTTCTGAAGTTCTTGTGATCACACTTTTATTAATTCATTGACTCCTTGCTCCATAGAACATTAGAGCCAGAAAAATGCCTCCTGGGACAGGGCAGCCTCCCCAGCTCTGCAAAAACCTGTGGTTTTGCAGCAGCTCCAGTCTGTCAGTATGTAAGTTTGGCACCTAGGTATAGTCTTCATTCCCTGTATCTTCCCTTAGAGACCTAAGTCAGGTACCTCTGTAGGGCAGTATTCCTGGGACCTCATACAGGGTCTGGCACTCAGAAGCTCAATAAATATGGGACACTGAGTGTGGGTGGGCCGCCCCCCACCCCCAGCCTTGGCTTTTCACCATTCTCCCTTTGATGCAAATTCAGCACATCACCCCATTTCTTCAAAACTGATCTTACACCACAAAGCTGAAGCTGTCATGGGGACAGAGAAGTGAATTTACCCCATATGGAAAGAATTTCTTTTTGACCTTGAAACGTCAAGATATAATTGAGTAGCATTTTTCTTACAATACAAAAAAATCATTGATCTACCTACAATCCTTTTTGTTTTTTTGTGTTTGTTTAAGTTGTAAACTTAAATATATCTTTTATATATCTTATATCTTTTATATATATAAGATATCTTTTAAAGATATGTTTATATCTTTTTAAAATTAGTTTTAAAATTTTAATTCCAATATAGTTAACATACACCATTATATTTGTTTCTGGTGTACAATATAGTGATTCAACACTTCCAACATCACCCAGTGTTCATGGTAAGTGTGCTTTTAATCCCCATCACCTATTTCACCCACCCCTCCACCCACCTCCCCTCTGGTAACCAGCAGTGTGTTCTCTATAGTTCAGAGTCTGTTTCTTGGTTTGTCTCTCTCTCTTGTTTCTTAAATTCCACATATGAGTGAAATCAAATGGTATTTTTCTTTCTCCAACTTATTTCACTTAGCGTTATATTCATTAGCTCCATCCATGTCGCAAATGGCAAGATTATATTCTTTTTTATGGCTGTATAATATTCCATTACACACACACACACACACACACCACCTCTTCTTTATCCACTCATCTATTGATGGACACTTGGGCTGCTTCCTTAATTTGGCTATTGTTGATAATGCTGCTATAAACATAGCAGTGCATGTACCCTTTGAATTAGTGTTTGTATTTTTGGGTAAATACCCAGTACTGTGATTACTAGATCATAGCGTAGTTTTATTTTTAAATTTTTGAGGAACCTCATACTGTTTTCCACAGTGGCTGCACCAGTTTGCCTTCCCACCAACAGTGCAGGAGGGTTCTTTTTTCTCCACATCCTCGCCAACACCTGTTATTTCTTGTGTTTTTTATTTTAGCCATTCTGACAGGTATGAGGTGATATCTCATAGTAGTTTTGATTTGTATTTCCCTGATGATGAGTGATGTTGAGCATCTTTTCATGTGTCTGTTGGCCATCTGGATTGCTTTCTTTGGAGAAATGTCTGTTTATGTCTTCTGCCCATTTTTTAATTGGATTATTTGTTTTGCGTGTTGAGTTTTGTAGATTCTTTATATATTTTGGATACTAACCCTTTATCTGATAAGACATTTGCAAATATCTTCTCCCATTCAATAGGCTGCCTTTTAGTTTTGTTGACTGTTTCCTTTGCTGTGCATAAGCTTTTTATTTTGGTGCAGTCCCAATAACTTATTTCAGCTTTTATTTCCCTTGTCCCAAGAGACATATCTAGAAAAATGTTGCCAAAGCTGATGTCAGAGACATTACTGGCTGTGCTCTCTCCTAGGATTTTTATGGTTTAGGTCTCACATTTAGGTCTTTAGTCCATTTTCAGTTTATTTTTGTGTATGGTGAAAGAAAGCGGTCCAGTTTCATTCTTCTGTGTGTTGCTGTCCTGTTTTCTTGACACCATTTTTTGAAGAGACTGTCTTTTTCCCATTCAATATTCTTTCCTGCTTTGTTGAAAATCAATTGACCATATAACTGTGGGTTTACTTCTGGGTTTTCTATTCTATTGCATTGCTCTGTGTGTCTGTTTTTGTGCCACTACCATACTGTCTTGATGATTACAGCTTTGTAATAGAGCTTGAAGTCTGGAATTGTGATGCCACCAGCTTTGCTTTTCTTTTTCAAGATTGCTTTGGCTATTTGGGGGTCTTCTGTGGTTCCATACAAACTTTAGGATTCTTTATTCTAGTTCTGTGAAAAATGCTGTTGGTATTTTGATAGGGATTGCATTAAATCTGTAGATTGTGGGGCACCTGCGTCGCTCAGTCAGTTAAAAGTCTGCATTCGGCTCAGGGTCCTGGGATTGAACCCCACATCAGGCTCCCTGCTCTGCGAGGAGTCTGCTTCTCCCTCTCCTGCTCCCCCTGCTTGTGCTCTCTCTCTTCTCTCTCTCTGTCAAATAAATAAAATCTTCAAAAAAAATCTGTAGGTTGTTTTGGGTAGTATGGACATTTTAACAATATTTGTTCTTCCAATCCATGAGCACGTAACGTCTTTCCATTTCGTTGTGTCATCCTCAATTTCTTTCATCAGTGTGTTTTATAGATATCAGATTACAGGTCTTTCACCTCTTTGGTTAAGTTTCTTCCTAGATATTTTATTGTTTTGGGTGCAGTTGTAGATGGGATTTTTTTTTAATTTATCCTTCTGCTGTATCATTATTGGCGTATAGGAATGCAACAGATTTCTGAACCATTGATTTAGTATCTTGTGACTTTACTGAATTCATTTATCAGTTCTAGTAGTTTTCTGGTGAAGTCTTTAGGGTTTTCTATATATGGTATCTTGTCATCTGCAAATAGTGAGATTTTAACTTCTTCCTTAGGAGTTTGGATGCCTTTTATTTCTTTATGTTGTCTGGAGTACTGGACTTCCAGTTCTATGTTGGCTAAAAGTGGTGAGAGTGGACATCCCTGTTTTGTTCCTGACCTTGGGGGGAAAGCTCTCAGTTTTTCCCCATTGAGTATGATGTTCACTGTGGGTTTTTCATAGATGGCCTTTATTATGTTGAGGTATTTTCTCTCTAGACATACCTTGTTGAGGGTTTTCATCATGAATAGATGTTGTATTTTGTCAAATGTTTTTACTGGGTCTATTGAAATGATCATATGGTTTTTATTCTTTCTCTTATTGATGTCATGTATCATAGTGATTGATTTGCAAATATTGAACTACCTTTGCATCCCAGGAATAAATCCCACTTGATCACGGTGTATCATTTTTTAAAATGTATTGTTGAATTCCATTTGCTAGTATTTTGTTGAGGATTTTTGAATTTATGTTCATCAGAAATATTGGCCTCTTTTTTTTTTGTGGTGTCTCTGTCTTGTTTTGGCACCCCATATGGCAAACTTAGTAAATTCCCTAGTAGACTTTCCTGTTGTTCCCTGAAAGTCCCTGGCTGGTTACTAGCCACCTTTTCCTCCCCTTCCTCTCTCCTGTTTACATCTCACAAATTTCTTAATGATCTTGAGCAGCTTAGTTCAGACCCCAAGCTTATACTCTCCGTTCAGCAGTGTCCAGCCTTTAGAAGGCAGTTTAGAAAGCACCCCTTGTTACTGGAGCACCTGGGGGTATACCTGGGGGTACCATCTCCCTCTACACACACCTGAACAGCTTATTTAGTATTTCCCCAATGGAAATGGATTTCCATGGAGGGAGTGAGGAGGAGGTAGGGTGTATTCTGTATTTAAGAGAAATGAGCTTTTCTCCATTTTATTACAATAAAAAAAAAAAAACACCAAGGGACAGCCTAGTGGTCAGGAGGATGTGCTTTGAAGTGAGGCAAACCTGGGTTCAAATCTGTGCTTTGACCTTGGGAAAATTACCTATTATTCCTAAGGCTCGGTTTTCTCCTCTGTAAAATGAGGATTAAAATGCCCACTTTAATGTGTTGTGGTGAAGATG
This sequence comes from Callorhinus ursinus, assembly GCF_003265705.2. Taxonomy (NCBI): domain Eukaryota; kingdom Metazoa; phylum Chordata; class Mammalia; order Carnivora; family Otariidae; genus Callorhinus; species Callorhinus ursinus. Next base: position 34,876,509 of record NW_027397079.1, on the reverse strand, counting down.
AAGAAGGTCATGTCTGTAAAGAGCATAATAAGTGCTCAGTAAGAGTTATTATTAGCAGAAATCTTCCAGAAGTTTCTGTGGTCACTAAAGTCACTAGGTGAGAACTCAAGGAGCCACACAAGGCCATGGTAGGGTATGAAAGGCTTCTGTTTAGCCTCCTTATCTCTCTGGCTTCGCAGGAACGTCTGCAGATTATAACCCCCCTCACACATGATTCCACTTCAATGTTCTTTTGGGCTCTTTGTTCCAATTTTCCTTCTGTGATGTTCTTGCCACTCTTTGATGTCCTTACTCACTCAGTCCACAACTGTGGTCAATACAAGGCAAGAACACTGTTGGGCATCATGTGGTTCACCGCCATTGATTGATCAAGGAAGGAACTGGATAAACGAAAGCTCCAGATGCTAATCTCCAGGGTGGCTGTCGGTGGCTCTTAGCTTTTTCTGGGCCAGGGACCCCTTTGAGAATCTGAGGAAAGGTAGAGAATGTCTCCCTAAATATATATATTCCCACAGGTACATACAATTTGCGTACAATACTCAGGGAAGCCAGTGGATCCAGTGCCCCGTAGAGGACTCATTCTTTTGCTCCTTCCTGGGCTGACTCTCACAGAGCTCAGCAGCAGAAAAATGAGCAAACCTCAACTCCTTTCTCTTGCCCTGCCTTCTCTTTGTCAAGAGGTGTCAAAACAAGGAACTGAAACTGCTTTAAGGAGAGGAGAAAGAAAAACAAAATAAACCAGTGTTTATTTTTTAAATTTTATTTTATTCATTTGAGAGAGAGAGAGAGAGAGCGAGCACAAGCGGGGTCAGAGGGAGAGGCAGAGGGAGAAGCAGACTCCCCGCTGAGCAGGGAGCCTGACATGAGTCTTGGTCCCAGGACCTGGAGATCATGACCCGAGCCAAAGGCAGACGCCTAACCATCTGAGCCACCCAGGCGCCCCTAAACCAGTGTTTAAAGACAGCCAGTGGGAAATTGAGAGATGGCGAGGCTCATGGAGTATATTTTGTGAGCTCCATGAGGACTCATGAGATCAATTTAAAGAATATATGACAATGAAGAAGAACTTGAGATAATGAGAGGGGACAGGAGAGGTGGGAGTTGGCGGGAGAACGGTGTTGAGAATGTTACCAGGGTTACGATGAAAAGAGTTCGGGACACTGTGAACTACTGACCCCACTGAACCGTACACGAAAATGTAAATTTTAGGGGCGCCTGGGTGGCTCAGTCGGTTAAGCGTCTGCCTTCGGCTCAGGTCATGATCCCAGGGTCCTGGGATAGAACCCCGCATCGGGCTCCCTGCTCAGCGGGAAGCCTGCTTTTCCCTCTCCCCACCCTGCTCATGCTCTCTCTCAAATAAATAAATAAAATCTTAAAAGAAAACAAAAATGTGAATTTTATGTTATGTGTGTTTTATCACAATTTAAAAAAATTACTGGGCAGCGTGTCCCCCATGAGAACGTTTAGGGGTCTGCCGCCCTACCAGCCCCTAAGTAGTTAACCACCCCTTCCTATCAGGAAGTGCAGAAGCCGGAGACAGATTTCGGGTCCAGGACCTGCTTTAGCAATGGTTAAGTGGGTGTCAGAGGGATGGTTGTGGTGGTACTAGTGGCGGAATTAGCAGAAAGCTGTGGGAAATTGGTAGGTTTTGACGGGGCAGGGCTGCCGTGGAGGAGGGAAACAGGGGCCGTGCAGGAGAGGGCATAAAGCTGGCCTGCAGGGGTGTCCTGCCCTCCCTTTTCTAAGAGTCTTACAGGCACTGCGAGGGGGAAACCTGAATCTGCAAGGCTCACACACACAGCGGCTCTCTCCGGTTTCCCGACTTTGGAGACAGCAGGTGGTGCTGTTGAGTAAACTTGGGAGCCCAGAAGAGGAAACCTGAACTTTGAACTTGAGAAGTAGGGCATCTCTATCCTGGTAACTCTCTCCCTTCCAGCGGCCAGAGCAGAGGAGGGTGTGGGAGATGGGGATCATCTTCCTCTTCGAGCTCTTTAGGGCTCTTCAGCTCGCCCCGTGAGGAGGGAGGGCTGGGATCTGTTCTCTTGCGTGGTTCCCACGTGCGCTGGTATCCCAAATGTCTTTGGAATGCCGCTCAGGTGAAATCCTGGGTGGTGGCCACCAGCAGTTTGGGAGGGGTAAAGAAATCTGGAGGCATCCTTACACACCCCTCCATCAGCCGGGCTGACTCACCCTGGACCCAGCTCAGGGTGGCTTCCCTGGCTTTGCCTGCTCCTTTTAAACTCCTGGGAGTGCCCCCTCCCCACTCCCCTTAGAAAGTTCAAACTGCTCTGAGGAGTCTGGAACTCCGCAGTCAAACAGACCAAAGGCTCGGGAAACCTCTCTTTCCTTCTAGTTTTAAATCTGGGGCTCTTATCCAGTGAGCTCAGGTTCCAGAAAGCATCCATGGGGACTAGTTGGGGAACTGGGTACTTTGCACTCGGTTAGGGCATTGGATGAGGTAGGTCTCCTCCTATCCAGTGAATCTGGATTTGATTGCGTCGCTGGGCTTTGTCCCCAACAATGATAGGATTCTGGGGAATGCAAACACAACACTGGTTTGACAGCTTCAGCAAGTTTTAAGCCGAACACGCCAAAGGCCAGTGAGCCTTTGGAACCCCACGCTTGCCAGCCTCACTCTCGACACGCATTTATGTCCCTATTCCTGCTTCTCCTCTGCCTCACCTTCCTCGGGGTGTTCTAATTTATGCTGTTTGAATTCACTTACGTGATTTTGTAAACAGTCTTAAATCCTTTTTGAGACAGGGCAGGGTACAAATAAAAAGAAAGAAAAACACGACGCGGAAAGGTCAGATGTTTTGATATTGGCTAAACCTTGTGCTAATGTGCGAAAATGACTTACAGCCCTTAGTGACCATAACATCCACAATCTTCCACAACTCACAGTAGAGAAAGGCTGTCTCCTCATGGAAAGAGGTGACAGGACCGCAGACTTGACTTTTGACTCCTGGCATTCCCAGGGTGCCTCCCCCCTCCCCCCGGTTCTAGGGTCCCTGCTGTTACCGCCAAGCATTAGGGCGGGGTGAGGGCTGGGGACGCTGTGCCCCTTTAACCATTTGCTACTGTGGACTCATGACCTTTCCCTAATGCTCCCTGCAGCGCTCTAAACTCACAAGACCGGCACATTTGAAATGACTTCTAAAAAGACTATTAGATGAGCAAAACGTAAGCAGAAAATAACATGAAACTAGGTCATCTAAGCGAGAGCTCCTGATATTTTATTTTCCATTACGCACCACTGTGGTGACTTCCACATTCATATGAAAGCCGATCAGGCTGTTGGTCATATGTTTTTGTTTTTTAAGATTTTACTTATTTATTGGGGGGGGAGCACGGAGGGAGAGTGAAAGGGAGAAGCAGGCTCCCCGCTGAGCAGGGAGCCCGAAGCGAGGCTTGATCCCAGGACCCTGAGATCTTGACCTGAGCAGAAGGCAGGCGCTTAACCAACTGAGCCACCCAGGTGCCCCTGGTTATCATATTCTTACACTAGCTACAAATCTAAACAATTCTCAAAGTGCAGGACCTCGTGTTCCCCTTCCTCAGCAGGGTGGTCCTTCAAGTACCCCTTTCTAGAGCAACTTTCAAACGAGATGATGCTTCATAACTCCAGCACCAACGTTGGATTTCAGTTTTAAGTCACACATTCCCCTCCCCGGCCCCCCTGCAATCTTAGAAGATGAATGTAGCCATACGCAATACTTAGAAGTATTTCCTGCTTTCTCTGAGGTATTTCAAAGGTTTGTGGTCGGAGGCATATAAGTGTTGAAAAGCCGTTTTTTACCATCAAATTGGATTTCAATGGATCTTGGAGATATAAGAGACCAGAGAGACCATTTATTGCCATTCGTGCAGAGTATTCAGGCTGGAAGTGATTAAATGACTTGCTGACGGTCCCAGAGCTGAAGAGCATAAACTAAGATTTATGCCTATTGATACCCAGACCATTCTTTTCCTCACTGCGCTACCCAGCTTGGCCTCTTGCACATCTAAATAGGAGTATAATCGTGACCAGGACTTTCTTTACAGAAGTAGATATACATAGACGCAAACACACACACACACACACACACACACACACACACACGTAAGGTAATAGAATTAGGAATTAAAGTAACAGAGGAATGATTATTTGTGTTGTGTGCACAATTTTAGCTGTTTGTGATGAGTGTCTTAAGGTATGCACAGATGCAAATCTGGACTCCCAATAAATGGAATGAATGAATGAGTCCGAGGGAGAAAAAAATTTTAATTTTATCCATTGAATGCAGAACTCTAGGGCAAACGATGAAATTTAGGCAAGGCCCTACCCTCTAGAAGTTCATGATGGGTAGACATAGGCTTAAATAATTCTAATATAAAGCTGACTTTGCTCATCACTGTCACAATTTAGTAAGGAGTTTAGGATCACTATATGCGAAAAAAATAGTAACACAAACGGGGAAACTTACCAGTAAGTACAAGCAAATCACGTGTGTTCGGGTATGTCAAGGTGTGTATATACACATGTACAGATACGTAGCAGCTGCCCATTCACATAATGTGATTTTTCAGTGTATTGTAAGTATCCAGTAAGCAAGGATGATGTCATTTGAGATGAATTCTTGTACAGCTTCTGCTCAGCTTTATGCGCACAAAGATACGTCATGGTGTGTCTCTTATCTTTTGGTTTGGTTCTAGGTCTGATGAAGAAAATACACTTATATTTCCAGGCCAGACTTCTCCTCTGAGCTCCAGACTCCGATTTCCAACAGTCTGTTTGCCATCCTCTTGGGGTGTGTCAAAAGTATCCAAAGTTCAACGTGTCCAAAATAGCCCCTGATCCCTCTTCCAGGATTCCCTATCTCAGTCAATGGCATCATTGTCCGCACAGTTATGCAAGCCAGAAAACTGGAGCCGGAACGTAATCTCCCTAAGGGCAGGGACCCGGCCTGTCTTGTTTTCCACTGTGTCTTCACGACCTAGAACAGTGCATGGCACAGAGAGGGTACTGATTATGTCCTGTGGAATGACTGTCTGCAATCTCTGGATTGCATTCATTTTCCTTCATCTCCACCATTACTGTTCAGTCCGGCCACCATAACCTCTCACTGGCACAACTGCCATAGCCTTCTGACTAATCTCCCTTCATCCATGCTCAGCCCTATTTCTATATATCTTCCACGGTGGCCAGTGATCTTTTCAAAACAAATCTGAATCTGAGACAAGTGCTCTTGCCGTAGCCTCTGAGGTCATACATGGTCTGTATCCTATGACTCTTGCAGCCTCGTCTCAAATCATGATCACCTTGGCTCTTTAGATTTCAGCCAGGTAGGCTTTTTTACAATGCCTATGATCACTTGTTCTGTCCTGCCACAGGGCCTTTGCACATATTGCTTTCTCTGCTGGAACCATTCTTCTCCTCTCCACCCACTTAATTTCTACTCATCCTCCTGATGTCACTCTCAGAGCTTAGAGTACTAGTTCCTGTAGGTCCTGATGTCAAATGTATTTGACAGAAAAGTCATAGTCAAAATAACTTGAAAGATACTGAAAAGAGATAGCTCCGTAGCACTTGTCATGGTTTTTTATATTTGTTTTTATAATTATTTTCTGCATGAAGCTTCACAACTTGTAAGATGTTTTAGTCTGTCTTCCTATATGAAGTCAAGGACCTAGTCAAGGACCATTAAAACATAAGTCATCATCTCTCTCTTCATGTGTTTTTGGAAATTACCATCGAATATATTTACCTGTATTCTTTTTTTTTTTTCTATCAGATATCAACCCTCCAAAGATTACTAATGTTTGATAAAAATCTCCCAGGATGCTATCATCTCAGCGAGGTCCTCCTTGGTTCATGAATGCCTTCGGGGATGGTTTAAGTGTAGTTTAGCCTGGAGATAGATTATCGACCTTTAGAAGATACTGCCTTTGCCTGTGATATCAGGATTCAATAAAGTCAAGCAAAGAAGGGCTTATCCAGGTTATCTTCTCCAATATATATCTTCTCTTTTCTTGAAAGTTCCCCAAATGGGTAAGTTGATGGAATCATATATTAAGATGGTTAGAATCACTCAGGCAGACTAGGTGTTTCAAACAGACCCTGTAAATATAGGCACTTATTACATGATAAGGAAGGATTATAAATCCAATTAGGGAAGGGTCAGTTTATTCAACAAATTATCTTTTAATATTTAATTAGCAGTTCATGGGAAAAAGTAAAATTTATCTTTAAACCATGAGTCATGTACCAGTATAAGTTTCAGAAAGATTAACATGCTAAATGGCAAAAATTCAAGCCAAAAAAGGCTATATGAAAACGTAAGTGAACATTTATCTCATATCCACAGGGAGGAAGGCATTCTCAGCTTAAGGGCAATGGAAAACATTATTCCCACCCCCCCAAAAGAAAATGACCACATAAAAATGAAAAATTAATGACCAAGTTAAAAGGTAAACAACAAAATGGAGGAAAAATAGATGATCAGAAACTACAAAAGGTTGGGGCGCCTGGGTGGCTCAGTTGGTTAAGCGACTGCCTTCGGCTCAGGTCATGATCCTGGAGTCCCGGGATCGAGTCCCACATCGGGCTCCCTGCTCAGCAGGGAGTCTGCTTCTCCCTCTGACCCTCTTCCCTCTCATGCTCTCTGTCTCTCATTCTCTCTCTCTCTCAAATAAATAAATAAAATCTTAAAAAAAAAAAGAAACTACAAAAGGTCAATGTCTGTATTACATAAGGATGTTTATAAATTTGTAAACAAGTGCTAAGACTCAGTGAAGAAATTGGTCAAAGGATAGGAACAGACACTTCACATGTAAAATATAGTGATTGACACATGAAAAAATATTCAGCCTTGCCCGAAATGTAAAAAATGCAAATTACACATTTCACAATTGCATAAATGCAAAAATCACTGTTTTAATCTATCAAATTAACAGAAATAAAAAGTGTATAATACTCAGTATTGGACAAGGATGGGGGAAATCGCTTTCCCAATACATTGCCGGGGGGGTGATATTTGTCATTATGAATAACGAATATTAAAAATGTTTACAGCTTTTGACCTATTTCCCAGAATATATCATCAGGAAATGTGTTAAGGAAATAAATCTAAGTATGGGCAGTGTTTTATGCACAGAGATTTTCATGGAAGTATTATTTATAGCATCATGTTTAATAATAAGGACATCATTTAAAAACTAGTGTACATTCAATGATGAAATTAACCGTTGGAAATTAAGTATATGAAATTTTCCAATAAAATGAGAAAACGTGGGAAAAATAGGATACAAAAGTGTGTGTATACAGTATAATCGCAACTGCAGGTAAAGACAAATGTGCATAGAATAACATGTTGGGTTTTTTGGGGCACCTGGGTGGCTCAGTTGGTTAGGCATCTGCCTTCAGCTCAGGTCATGATCCCAGGCAGGGTCCCGGGATCGAGCCCCACGTCAGACTCCTTGCTCAGCAGGGAGTCTGCTTCTCCCTCTTCCCCTCCCCCCCACTCATTCTCTCTCTCTCAAATAAATAAATAAAATCTTAAAAAAAACTTAAAAAAAAGAAACTAAAAACTTTTGTAAAAGAAAAAGAAAAACATGCTGTTTTTCTGTTGCTATTTTTCCAAGATAGAATATAAATTTTTTTTTTATGTTTTTCTACTTGTCTTTGCTTTCTGGATTTCCTATGAACCAATCCTCACTGCTTTCCCATGTGAACACAGAGCCGATGCCATAAAAACAAATCAAGTCCTGACACATACTACGACTTGGACGAACCTCGAAAACCTGAGGCTAAGTGAAGGAAGCCAGACACAAAAGGACATATTATATGAAACGTCCAGAAAAGGCAAATCCATAGAGACAGAAAGCAGATTAGTAGTCACCAGGGGCTCGGGAGGAGGAACTGGGACTGATTGCTCAGAGGCATGGGGTTTCTTTCTCGGGTGATGGAAATGTTCTGGAACTAAATGGTGGTGACGGTTGCACAACATAGTGATGATCCTAAAAAACACTGCACTGTACACTTTAAAATGGTGAATTTTGGGGCGTCTGGGTGGCTCAGATGGTTGAGCGACTGCCTTCAGCTCACGTCATGATCTCAGGGTCCTGGGATCGAGCCCCGCATCGGGCTCCTTGCTCAGCAGGGAGTCTGCTTCCCACTCTCCCTCTGCGCTCTCCCCCTGCTGTGCTCTCTCTCTCTCAAATGAATAAATAAAATCCTTTAAAAAAATAAATAAAATGGTGAATTTTAGGTTATGTGAATAATATCTCAAGTAAATACATAAATAAATAAAGGAAGGCTTGGTATTAAAAAAAAAGGAAACTGAAGTGAATGAAGGTTTTAGGTTAAGAGTTTAATAGAGTCCATATTCAAAGGGTCATCTCTTTGCATTCTCAAGGGAGCTCTCTTTTTCCTGGTAGGCCTCAGAGACCTCACAGGCTGGTGTATATGTCAGAGAAGAAGAGAGAAAATGAAGGAGAACGACCGAACATGGATTTTATTTTTAAGTAATCTCTACACCCAACATGGGACTTGAAATTACAACCCTGGGATGAAGAGTCGAACAATCTTCCAGCTGAGCCAGCCAGGCACCCCGGGATCAGAGAGGTTTTACAAATTATGAATGGTTATTGAAAATGAAAATGTAGGCTCAGTCGGTTAAGCGTCTGCCTTTGGCTCAGGTCATGATCCCAGGGTCCTGGGATCGAGCCCCGAATTGGGCTCCTTGCTCAGCAGGGAGCCTGCTTCTCCCTCTGCCTGCCGCTCCCCCTGCTTGTGCTCTCTCTCTGACAAATAAATAAAATCTTAAAAAAAAAAAGAAAATGTAAAGTGATACTGTTTACAATAGAATCAAAAACATCAAATGCCTAGGAATAAATCTAACAAAAGATGTACAAGACCTATGTAGAAAACTACAAATGTTGAGAGAAATTAAATTCAAAAAGAATCTATCTTGCTCATTGTTTGAAAGATTCAATATTGTAAAGATGTGAAATTTCCCCCAAGTTGATCTATAAATTCAGTGCAATCTCAATTAAAATTTGAGCAAGTTTTTATTGTTTTGTTTTGTCTTGTTGTGTTTTAGAAATGAACAAGTTGAGGGCGCCTGGGTGGCTCAGTCGATTAAGCGTGTGCCTTCGGCTCAGGTCACGATCCCGGGGTCCTGGGATTGAACCCCACATCTGGCTCCTTGCTCGGCCAGGAGTCTGCTTCTCCCTCTCCCTCTGCCCCTCCCCACCTTGTGCTTTCTCTCTCTCAAATAAATAAAATCTTTAAAAAAAAATGAAGAAGTTGATTCTAAAATGAATATGAAAACACAAAGGGCCAAGAATAGCCAAGAAATTTAGAGGGATGAAGGACAAAGCTGCAGGCTTTACATTAGTAGATATTGAGAAGTATGAGAAAGCTATAATAATAGGACAGTGTGGCATTGGCTCAAGAACAGACCAGTAGACCAATGGACCAGAATAGAGGTCAGAAACAAATCCACACATAACCGTGACGGTGAAGAGCTGGTGGGGGAAAGCTAGGTTTTTCAATAAATGGTGCTCGGTCTATGGGATATATTGTGAAAAACCAAAAGAATCTTGATTCCTATCTGATACTATATGGTTGGAAAAATTTATGCTTCCATGGAAAACCGCATTTTTGTAGCATAGCCTCTGGGTTATCTGATTGTGATTTTATGGCAACTATTTTATAACTCTGTAAATTGTAGATAGCTGATAGCAAAGCAGAATTCATGAAAATAAATTCTGTCTGGTGGAGGGACACCTTCCCCCCGCCATGGAAAAACTTATTTTGCCTCAATTTGCATATTTCGTTTCAATATTCCTGATCTATAAATGTGTCTGTTCTTTGGACCCACTTTTGAACAGGCCGAAACACCTTGCCAGTTTTTCTTCTTAGTAAGTTAAATAAATTTTTAATGGATTAGTTTTTATATCTGTACGAGAGTCATGATTTTATCTTTTAAAAAATTATCTTTTCTGCCGCTCTGCCTACTTGTGATCTCTCTCTCTCTCTCTCTGTCGAATAAATAAATAAAATCTTTTAAAAAATAAATAAAAAATTGTCTTTTAACAATTCATACAATTTTTAAAAAAGATTTTATTTATTTATTCGACAGAGAGAGAGACATCAAGAGAGGGAACACAAGCCCCAACAATTCATACAAATTAATTCCAGATGGATTGCTAACCTAAATGTGAAAGGTAAAGCAATAAAGTTTCTAGAAGATTATAAAGGAGAATATATTCATGACTTTGGGGCAACAAAGGTTTCTTTAAACATGGGGCACCTGGGTGTCTCAGTCGGTTAAGCATCTGCCTTCGGCTCAGGTCATGATCCCAGGGTCCTGGGATCGAGCCCCGCACCGGGCTCCCTGTGGAGCAGGGAGCCTGCTTCTCCCTCTGTCCCTCCCCCTACTTGTGCTCTCTTTCTCTCTCACAAATAAATAAATAAAATCTTTAAAAAAAAGATTTCTTAAACAGGACACAAAAGTACCAATCATAAAAGAAAAGACGAATAACTCAAATTTCATTAAAACTTAGTACTTTTCACCCAGGAACACCACGGAGACTGAAAAGGCAAGCCACAGAGTGGGAGAAGATATTTGCAATGCATTTTTGGACCAAGGTATTTAATATATATACATATATTATATATACACAATAGAATTCTTGAAATTATGTATTATATATAATATATATATATAAATATCACAAATCAATAAGAACATAGACAACAGAAAAGAAAAATGGACAAAAGACCCGATAGCACATCACAAAAGACCGTATCCAAACGGCCAATAAACAAGTGCCCAACCTCATTAGTCATCATGGAAATACAAATTAAAACTGCTGTACATCTACCTGAAGGGCAAAATACAAAAGATTGACAATGCCAAGGTTGACAAAAATGTGGAGAACCTGGATTTCTCCAACATCGCAGGTGGGAGTATAAATTGGTATAACTGCTTTGAAAAATTATTCGGCAATATCTCTTAGCACTAAACATATACCCAACCCGATTCAGTAATTCCATTCTTAGGTGTGTGCGTATGTTTATGGATATGTATATGTACAAAAAGACATAGGAGAATGTACAGCAATGTATTCTTTTTTTTAAGGATTTTATTTATTTATTTGACAGGGAGGGAACACAAGCAGGGGGAGTGGGAGAGGGAGAAGCAGGCTTCTCGCCGAGCAGGGAGCCCAATGTGGGGCTCGATCCCAGGACCCTGGGATCATGACCTGAGCCTAAGGCAGACACTTAATTGACCGAGCCACCCAGGCGCCCCTGCAAAAACTCGATTTCTAAACAAGTAGCATTCACAGGTTCCAGGGATTAGGATGTGCATATATTTGTGGGGTTGGGGGGGCATCATTTAACCCACTACAAGCCCCAAACTAGAAACAACCTAAATGTCTATCAACTGTAGAATGAAAAATAAATTGTGATAGATGACTATAAAACAATAAAGATGAACACATTACTGCTACATGAACACCACCGGCGACTCTCATAATACTGAGTGAAAGGAGCCCGACCCCAAATAAATACCCAGTGTATGATTCATTTATATAATGTTCAAAAATAGCAAGACTAATCAAGGAGAGAGAGCTGGGATGGTGGTTGCTACCCTATGGAAAGAAGGCAGTGACCGAGAGGGACGAAGGCATGGCTTCTGCACGTGTCAATACTGCTCTATTTCTTGATATGGGTTGTGAGGACTCACCACACCGAACACGTCTATGCACTTTCAATGCACTTTTCTGCAGATAATGTTTATAGGACATTTTCCTTTTTCGCCTTCTTCACATTTCCTTCTACTTCCTGTATATATTAGATTTCAATACCTCTGTTTATTAAAAATTATGAATGATTATTGACAATATTTTCTTTCTCATTAGGGGTTAGGTGCTACCATCGCTCAGGAATGTCTGTTTTAGGGACATGTATATATATTTTTTAGTCTAACGGGTTTTGACAGAACCTTGAATCGGGGGACCCAATGGGGCCACAGGATGTGCTGTTTTGTAATTTGTTCCCAAAGTGCTCTATAAGCCCTTAGTGTCACTGACTTTCCTGGCTGAAGGCGTCCCCCAAACTTGGAGTGCCGGTGGTTGGGACGGCAATGGGAAATGTTACTTCAGGGTGAATGATTAGTCTTAGGAAAAGGGCTTAGACTTAGGAAAAGCGTTATGCATTGTAGGCTAGGTAAGGGGTAGCATTTCCCAAAGTCAGGCAGAGATTCGTCAGAGGCACCATAAGGGCAGGTAAGAAGAGGGTACTTAAGGATAGAACCTGGTTTGAACCTGGGACCCCTTGGTAAGGAGTCTTATTCTGGCTGTGCCCACCCCCACCCCACCCCAGCCTTGGAATTGGTGAAATGTCGAACGCGGGGCTTGCCTTGCGGCTTCCAGGCCTATATTATAATTCCTTTGGGTCAAAAGTCAACATACCCGTCAGCCTCGCGCCATGTGCTGTGGGGTCCAAAGGGAAGAGAAGAAAGGGGTGCTGGGGCTCCTCACAGCACCTCTTGGCCAGCTCCGCCTCTGGGTCTGTGCCCAGGGGTCCCGCAGTTGAGAAGGGGGAGGCTCGTGGCTTATATGGAAGAGGCCAGAAGGAGAACAAGCCCCTGAGGGGTGGTTTCCAATGGGACGATTCAAGGAGGAATAAACGCTCAGAGCTTCTGCTGTCCTCTGGTATGTCGTGAAACTGATTCTGGAAAGGTGAGGTACAGCTTTGCACTAATGAGGAACACATATTTCTTTTATAATCAGAAAAAAATGAACCTAGATTTTCAAAAGATGTTTATATCAGGTGGTGCTAAAAGGCTTCAGAGTCATCTATGCCTCTCCCACTTAACCCGACCTGCCTTCTGCTTGCAAGGCACTGGGAAATGGTGAGGACCATGTTTCCTGCCTTTGAGATGCTTACAGGGGAATAAAAGAAGCACTGAATCAGAGTCTAAGAAAGAAGCTAGGAGACCAGAAGCCATTCTGAATGGGAGAGGCACAGCAGGCTTAGTGGAGAAAGGGGAAGGTAAGGGGTTCACGTTCTCTCTCTACGGTCTGTAGGACTGTAGTTGTAAGCTTCAAGGGCCTTCTCTGCAAATTAGAAAGATAGTATCTTTGTGTTATCTATGATGCAAGTTTTGTTAAACAAAGTAATGGGGGGAAGGGGGAAGTGTGAGCCCTTAGCCTCTTGAGACCATCCTCTGTCCAGTGTGGCTGTAGTTGTTTTTGTTTTTTGTGTTTTTAGATTTGAGAGGAGAGAGGAGACTGTGCATGCACATGAGGGGAGGGGCAGGAGGAGAGAATCTCCAGCAGACTCCCTGCTGAGCGTGGAGCCCAACACAGGGCTCGATTCCACAGTCCATGAGATCATGACCTAGCAGAAACCAAGAGTTGGATGCTTAACCAACTGAGCCCCCCAGGTCCCCTCAGTGTGGCCATAGTTTTAACTTTCGCATTGCCACACCCACTGGGGCAATGGAAAGAGAGCCTGATGTTGGGGACTTGTTCCCCTGGCTTGCTGACCCCTGAAGCAGGAGCCCCTTATTCCCAGAGCTGACACCTGGAAAGTAGTCTCCTTGGTCAGCCAAGTGGGCAAGAGTCTGAGGCAGCTGGACCTGGAGAAGCCAGAAGGCTGTTTACAAGCGCTCCAGTGAATGAGTCATGTGTGTGGACGTTTGTCACCACACCCCAGAGTCCGAGGCAAAGGAGAAAGACAAGCAACCATTACTAGCCACTTTCTGCTCCTCCCTTGGGACAGCACATTAGCCCATTCAGAGCACCCAGAGGTGTGGGTTTTTTTTTTTTTTTTTGAGGAGGGGGAGGAGCAGTGGGAGAGCGACAAGCAGACCCGCACTGAGCGCAGAGCCTGATGCAGGGCTTGGTCTCACACCCCTGAGATCATGACCTGAGCTGAAACCAAGAGTTAGCTGAACTGACTGAGGCCCCCAGGTTCCCCCGCCGGTGGTTTTTGAGTTAGTTCCCTTGCAGTTGGGGGTGTACTGAGGACCTGTGGGCAGGAGTGGTTGACAGTGGCAGGGTGGTAAACGTCTCTCCCTCTGCTGGCCCTTCCTCCCCACCCCCAGCATGGCTCTACACAATGTCTTATCCTGGGGGATTGTTCCTGGTTGCTCCCAAAAGCAAACCTGTGCTGGTCATCTAACTGCACGGCTGGTGTCTGGGAGTCCCGGCATGCTCTAGTCTGTTGCTTTGGGAGGAGGACAGGTGGCTAACCTGTCCAGTCCAACCTGCCAGGCACCTTGTCCACGCGCTCAGGGCCAACAGAAACTCTTCCTCTTTCAGTCAGGGCTAGAGGCGGGCCGGTGAGAGGAACGAGAAGTCAACTCGCTGCACCCTGGCTGTGGGAGGTGTTTATAAATGCTCCTGGAATGCAGTGAACCTGCGAGGGGCCAGCCGTCCCAGGACCACCTGGCCTGTGGGAGAGGGTGGGAGGGATGCCCAGGTGGATTCCTCTGAAGGCAGGTAGGGAACAGGGCCGGGTGGAGTGCCAGCCCTGTCGTCATCCTTGTTGTTGCAACTGCACACCCCCCAGCATGGACTGTGGGGCTATAAAATTAGGAGAAGACAGACTTACTCCCAGGCGGTCAGCAAGTGAGGCTTGAGGGACAATGTGTTCTGGCTGGAGGAAGGGAGAAAACAGCCACCCAGGCATTCTAGCACCAAGTGCACCCAGTGCTCTAGCTCCTGGCTTCTCTCTCTCCCCTGACATATTTCCAATTCCTGCCTCTAGTGAGCCCCGACTCCTCTGAGTTAACCCATGCCAACGTCCAGTGTCTAGAAGGATCTTGATCTTGATTTCCTGGTGGTGGTGGTGGGACAGCTCTACCCTCCCAACCTACCACCTCTGCTTTAACCACAGAGCCTATGTGTGTCTGACAAAACCCAAACACATGAAGTCACAAGGTACTCATAATTTTTCCTTCCCCCTTGCCCCCACCCGCTTTGTCCTCTAATCCTTTCCATGAGTGGAAGGGATGCTTGGTGTCCTACTCAGCCTGTGAGGCTGTCCGGCTAGGTTTCATTCCTTGCTATCTTTATTGTGGGGCAGCACTAACGATGTGAGTGTGGGGGCGGACGGGAGAGGAGAGCTGAAAAACTTTACTCCCAGGGTCAGGTTGGACCCCAGATCTCTGACTTTGTCCAGCTGGGATGTCGTGGAGCAGTGCACAGGTAGGAAAACCAGGAGGGAAGTCAATGCCTTATTTAATAAAGTACCAAGTTGGAATAGACAGCAAGGATGGATAAGTGGCAGGGTGGGGTGAGGCCAGAGGCAGACAGGCCCTAGGTGAACATGAAGGCATCTGGCTGTGACCCGCCATGATATTGGGCGCTGGGTGACTTCTGCTCATACCTGCCTTACAACGTGAAACACAGCCTCATCACACCACTGCTCAAAATCCTCTGAAGTCTGGCTCACCCTGGCCTAACACTGCGGTATAAACTCCTTAGTCTGGTGTTCATGATCTGCATGATCTGGGCCCACCTACCTTGCCTGTCTTATCTCTACCATCCACCCCCAGTGCCCTCCTAAAATAGCCCACATTCCAGCGCCATGGGGTGCCCGTAACCCCTAAACATGCCTTGAACTTTCTGGCCCCCATACCATTGCTTAGGCTGTTCTTTTCTCTCTTCCTGAAATGCTCTTCCCTTGTGCCCCCCTCTCTGCCTGTCAAATCTGGTATATGCTTTAGGGCCCAGCTCAATGTCACTGCCTTCATAAAAAAATCCACCTGCTTAGAGAAGTCACTCCAACCTCAAAACCCCCAAAGCATTTTATTAGTATAGGACTTCCTTTTTTTTTTTAAGATTTTATTTATTTATTTGTCAGAGAGAGAGAGAGAGAGAGAGGGAACACAAGCAGGAGGAGCGGGAGAGGGAGAAGCAGGCTCCCCGCTGAGCAGGGAGCCCAATGCGGGGCTCGATCCCAGGACCCCGGGACCACGACCTGAGCCGAAGGCAGACACTTAACTGACTGAGCCACCCAGGTGTCCCTAGGACTTCCTTTATAGCATTTGTCATGGTGTGCCTTGAAACTGGATCTTGTTCAGAGGGCTTTGTGCCCTCCGTAGCTCCTAGCACAGGCACCAAGTAAGGTCTCAGTAAATCTTTATGGTAATGAATGGAGCCATGAGGTTGAATGACACCAATAGATGGTCAAGAAGCAGAAATGGCACCAAAACAACAAAGTTCTATTAGGGCTTGCCCATCACTTACCTGTCTGGTGCCTCCTTTCTTTTCCCTTTCTATCACCATTACATATTTACAACGTACTGAATAGGTCTTTCCCACTCCGGAGCCACCCTCAGTGCAAAGCCCAGGCATCATGCATCTTCTAATTTCCTCCATGGGAAAAGGATACACTATGTGCTCATGGTTGGCTGGTATAACCTGCACACTCTTCAATTCCATAGCACTTCCTGAGGACCCACTGTGTACCTAGGTTTCTGCCAGGGGCTACGGAAGGGACAAGTTAAATAAGTCACCACCTGGTCCCTGCCCAGACAGGGACTACTGGAAGCTTACCCATGGAGTAAATGTGAGTGAAGTGTCATGGTTAGCAGGACCTGGGAATGAAGGGAATCTGCCAATCCAATGGACATCTGGAACAAAGAAGTGAATGATTGGAAGCCCAGAGATAAGGAGCATGGAGAGACTGACCAGGATCCACTCAGGGAGAGCTGGGGGAACTGGAGTGGGGGTGGCACTCTGTTCTCCTTATGTTTGGTTTGGCAATCCTATTTTCAGTTCCTCCTTTATTCACCTTCCCTAATTTAGCCTCCTAGCCTCACCTTATTTGGCGAGGGCAGGCAAAATAGGACACTCCCACATCACCTCCTGACCGCCCCCCCACCCCTTACCTTCCCCTTTTCGTGCCCTCAAATGATCCTCCTCCTCCCCGACCCACCTGGCGCCATCCCAGAGTAAACCACCGGCTGGCCAAAATCAAAAGAGCAGTGAATCGGGGATCGCGTTCATTATCACCCTCATAGCTACTCTTGATTGAGAACTCACCGTATGCCAGGCTACATTATCTTTTTTACGGCAACACTAGGAGGAGATTGTTATCTCATTTTATGGGTGAAGAAACTCAGACCAAAAGATGTTAAGTAATCTGTGCCAGCTCACACACCTGCCAGTTGGCGGTGCCAGATTGGAAATGAGGTCTGACTCCCAGGGCAGTGCCCCGGTCAGTTCCGGTTGCGCCGTGCGACCTTTGGCAGTTGGGGACCCCGTCCCTTAACCAACACCTCTCGCACCGGAATTCTCCAAGCTCCCGCCCCCGCCCCGGCCTCGCCAGCCTTCGGCGCCCGAGCTGCTAGCCCGCCGGAGCCGCGGAGGCCGGCACAGCGCGGGCAGGTGGAGCGGGCGGGGCCAGCGCCGCGGCCCGGGCGAGGAGAGGCGGGGCCTGGCGGGGGGCGTGGCCGGAAGCCTTAAAGAAGCTGGGGCGGCGGGGCGGGCCGCAGCGGCCGCGGATTGCGGCGATCGTCTCCTCGCTTCCGAGCCGATCGCGGCACCGTCACCATGTCCCTGGCGGCCTCGGCGGGCCGAGGCCCGGGGGCCGTGTGGTCCCCAACGCACGTGCAGGTGACGGTGCTGCAGGCGCGGGGCCTGCGGGCCAAGGGCCCCGGGGGCACGAGCGACGCGTACGCGGTGATCCAGGTGGGCAAGGAGAAATACGCCACCTCGGTGTCGGAGCGCAGCCTGGGCGCGCCAGTGTGGCGGGAGGAGGCCACCTTCGAACTGCCGCCGCTGCTGTCCGACGGGGCCGCGGCCGCCGCCACCCTGCAGCTCACCGTGCTGCACCGCGCGCTGCTCGGCCTCGACAAGTTCCTGGGCCGGGCCGAGGTGGACCTGCGGGAGCTGCACCGGGACCAGGGCCGCAGGAAGACCCAGTGAGTGCGGGCCGAGGGGAGAGAACGGGGAGCGGCGGGCCGGGGAGCGGGGCAGTGCGGGGTGGGGAACGTGTGGCTGGGCGCTGAGATCCTTTTAGAGCGAGCGCGGCGCTCCCCGCACCGCTGTGTCCCAAGGGGACGGACAGAGAGAGGCCTTTGGACAGGGATCCCCCGGGCCGATAATCAGTCTCACCTAGCTTCAACTTCTCCTTCGGCTGTCCAGCCCCAGCTCTCCCAGTGTGTGGGCTCTTTGAAGCCGGCGCTAGGGGTGGGGGTGGGGGAGTACCTGGGGTGTTTTTGAATCTGCGGGACGTCGCTCAGCGCCCGGAACTTAGTAAGCACTTAATGAATTTTCGATGAATTGGAAATACTTGTGGGCTGACGAATTCTTCTTACTAGTGTGGGTAGTGTGGATGTTTGATACACTCATTAGCTTATGTGGAAAGCCTCCTGGGTATTTAACTGTCCTAGACACTGAGCTGGGAATGGCTGGGCCTGGGAGCAGGCAGGGTCAAGGTGGAGGGTGAACCCCACGGACACTCTCTGGCCCTAGAGGCTCACCCGGGGACAGAGCTGGGGCATTACAGTGCGGGGTGGAGGCTGCCCAGAGATGGCTGTCCCTCACCCCCACCTCAACTGCGGCCTACGGGCTTGGTGAAGAGAATCTGCTCCTCCCTCTTCCCCTTTTCTTCTCCCACCCCCGCCCCCAAAGCCTGCTAGAACAGTTTGGTCTTCACTTTCAGACTGAAAATTATTAACCCGGTTTGCCCTGAGCCCCAAAGTTAGTAAGGATTTCCCAATGCTAGTTGGAGCGAGGGTCTGCCCTTGGCCCAGCTGAAGTGGGAGGTAGGCTGTGTTTCTTTTTGGCCTTTGTCAGGTTCTCTCTGGTCCTCCTCTGAAAGGTTGGCTGCTCACCTGTAGCTTCTCAGTCTAGAGTTGTGTGCTAGGGTATCTGACTCCCACAGGGAGAGCTGGGCACCACCCATTTCACTTCAAGGTATCACCCATTTATTTGTTCTCTTTCGCAGGTGTTTGCCATGGAGCGTTTGATTATGGAACATTTGATTATGCTCGTGTACTGTACCAAAAGCTGGCCTCCTTAGCTTAATTGGTTACTTTGCTGGAACTTAAATATGCAAGTCAGTCATATTACCACAACTCCTATTTGTGAAGCACACGGATTCCAATTGGGTGTTTTAGATATAAATGGTATTTTAACTTTCCCTTGTGAAGGGGACAGGAAAAGCCAGAGGGTTTGAAGTTGCCAGACTCCCTTTTCTGCATCGTGGGTCCAGTTTCAGCTTGCATGCTTGCAAATGCAATACCTGATTCACTTATTTGGCCAAAGATGAATAGGCATTTCTGAATTCAAATCAGATAAAAATAGAGAGCCTTGAGGTGAGGATGGGTAGGGTATCTCTTGGCATTAACTTATAAGCCATAAGGTGAGCAGTGCCTTTGCTAAGGAGGTGCTGAAGCAATGCTAATTTTACATTTGATTAAATGACATTTGGGGCTTTGGGTTGGCTTCCTTTCCAGCTTCAACTGGGCGCCATTTGGCCATCCCTTGTCTTGTTCCATCCCAAGATGCACGGGTATTATCATCTGTCTCTGCCGTCTGTTTCTTGTGTGAACATTTTATTCCCTTGAAAGACAGATCGCGTGGCCCCGCCAGAGATGAGGATTCCAGATTCCTGGGTCTGGTGCCCACTGTGGTCTTGACTCATTGTTAGGCTTTGGGCTGCTCGGTCTCTAAACACCCAAATTTCCCTATTTATACATGGAGCTTGTTGCCAGGCTTAATTGGTATTTATAAGATGTTTCTGGGTTCCTGGATTACTGGGGCCTGTGTATAGACTCCAAAGGTTCTGTTACTGCTTTGCGAGAAATGAAAACCTCCTTAAGTCCCCTATTTTGGGAAGGATTCAGAGGTCTGCATCTTCATTTCCGTCCTCCTCTCCAATGTAATCCTAAACCTAGATGGTTACTTCTGTCTCTGTTGTATGAGCTGATTCCCCCTTAGTCACAGTATCAACCTGTAAGAACGTGATGCTTAGTTGATGTGTTGGGTTCCCCCACCCCCGTAATTGCAAACGAAGTCTTCTTTACCCCCTCAGCAGTAGGTGAAATTGCAAGCTTTCCATCCGGCTTCCTGGGACTTTCCACGGTGCTGGGGAACCTACTTAAACCAAGCCTCTCTGCTGCCCCGGTATGTCCCTTGGGTGCTCAAGATAGCCGAGATTTGGAGAGTGAGATATATACCGAGAGGAGGAAGTTTACCAGAAAGAAACTGGTTGGGCTAGGAAAGGCATTTGATCCAGTTATTAATGGTTTGACTCCACCTTAGGTATTAAAAACCAGCAACAAAACAAAAGCTCAATTTTTGGTCTCTAGGTGTGTGTGTGTGTGTGTGTGTGTGTGTGTGTGTGTGTGTGTGTGAATGTGTGTGAATGTGTGTGAATGTGTGTTAATCTCGAGCAAAGAAGAGTATGACTCTTGTCATAGGTCCAGAAACTCAAGATGTCAAGAGCTAACTGTGCTAGAATTTCCCTTTGTTCTCTTGATAAGCCCTCCTCTGGCATACATTTGGAGGCAAGAGAATATGCTTTTCGGGACTTAGATTTTGCAGACCTCAAATTTAGTGTGATGACACATATCTTTAAAACACCACACCGCGGCTGACTTATACGTAGGATACTTTTAATAGGGAGGAGTGCCTGGCCCCTGTCGTTAAGAGGAAATTGAAATGCATTGATTTTGCACTTATCCTTACCTGTTAAAGACCCAGGGTCAAAGTTGGGCCTTGGTTAAGTGGAAACCAGTTAAGTCTCATGATCATAAAACAGACATGAATCTGCGAGGCAGAAACAGGTGACCAACGTGTGGGATTCTCTGCTTAGCTCTCTAGTCTCATGTAGTGGGGATCCTAGGTTGATCTAAGGAAAAAAAAAACTTTTTGGGATACTAAGAGCAACAAGATGTGGGGAAATAATCTGTTTGGGGCAGATTAAAATAAATATCCATTCAGCCTGGCGACTGGAAGGCTACTGTATATCATGAAACTTAATACTGTAATAGTTTTCCAGCCACGAAGAGAGAGTGAGTGATGGAGAGTCATTTTCTTACATCTCTTGAAAATGCAAGAGGGATTTTGGTTGCATACAAAAGGATTTGATAATAAAGGTTAGAGGTGTTGAGGAACTGTAAGTGTAGTAAGATGCTGTCGTAAGTTGCCAAAGGAAATCCGGGTTATTAAAAAGAAATAAGGGCTCGATAGTTGTTTTTATGGAAGAGTCGGATGCAGAAAAAGATTTAGATGAGCAAAGAGATAGGTAATAAGCAGGCAGTGTTTGTCCCTGTACTGTCAAGTCTCCTAAGTGCATTTAGGATTTTTTGTGACAAATTGGAAAATTGGAGCAATGATACTGATGAAGTTTTTCCTTTCTTGGGATTCCCCTTAAAGATAACATTGGGCCTTACTGGAAACCATCCCACCTCTCACAGGACCACAGTCCCCTGCCATTCGTGTAGCAAACTGATGGCTGATGGCTCCGGCTGCAGATGCCAGAGCCTGAGTTCTCTGTCCGCTCTGGGATAAGTAACCCTAACCTGCCTATAGCCATGGAATGAAGTGACTAAGAAGAGGGAGGGTTACTTTAGAGTCATTGTTCTGGTCATGTGAAAGAAGTTCCCTCGTGGTTTTACTTGATTATGATTTCATCTGTAAGACATTCAGTTAGCCTGGGGAAAGTTTCAACTGCTTTTTTTTTTTTTGGTCGTTAAAATCTATATTTTTAGGACATTGTTTTAACTGAAGTATAGTTGACACACAATATTACATTAGTTTCAGGTGTACAGCATAGTGATTTTATGCCGCGCTCACCACAAGGGTGGCTACCGTCTGCCACATAATGCTGTTACATTTCCGCTGACTGTTCCCTGTGCTGGCCTTTCATCCTCCATGACTTACTCATTCTATAGCTGGAAGCCTGTACCTCCCACTGCCTTTTACCCATTTTGCCCATCCCCCACTTCCTCCTCCCCTGGAAACCACCCACTTTGTTCTCTGTATTGATGAGTCTGTTTCTGCTATTTGTTTTGGTTTTTTAGATTCCACAGATAGGTGAAACCATACAGTATTTGTCTTTCCCTGTCTTATTACACTTAGCGTTATGCCCTCTAGGCCCGTCCGTGTTGGTGCAAATGGCAAGATCTCATTCTTATATTTTTAGTAAATATTTTTAATACCTACTGTGTGCCAAGCACTGGGGTGTAAACGATAGTGACTGAAACAGATATGATCCTTACTTTCAGGAAGCTCAGAGCCCTGTGGGGAAGATAGACATTAAACAAATGAACACGTAAATAAATAATCATGTATTGTGATAAGTACTGTGGAGGAAGAGAACAGGGTATCATAAGAGGATGGAGGGGGAAAGACATGACTTAAAGAAGGAGATGGCCAATAGCTTCTCTGAGGCAGAAACCTGAAGTACGAAGAGATTTTTCTGGTGAAAAGTAGAGGAAGGGGACCTGAGGGAGAGGGAGCCGCCTTTGCAAAGGCCCTGGGGCAGGAGCACCTGGGAAGCTGGAGAGTGTGTGTAGATTGAGGCCAAAGCGGAAGGCAGGGCTTTATTTTAATTTTTTTTTTAAAGATTTTATTTATTTATTTGACAGAGAGAGAGGGAACACAAGCAGGCGGAGTGGGAGAGGGAGAAGCAGGCTTCCCGCCGAGCAGGGAGCCCGATGCGGGGGCTCGATCCCAGGACACTGGGATCATGACCTGAGCCGAAGGCAGACGCTTAACAACTGAGCCACCCAGGCGCCCCAGCAGGGCTTTATTTAAGAGCAGTGGGAAGTCCCTGAGTATTAAAAGCAGAGGGGTGTTGTGATTTGCTGTGGCTGTTGGGTGGAGAATGGATCTCAAGCAGGCCTCGCCTGGAATCAGACAGACAAAAATGGGAGGCCGTTGTGCTAACCTAGGCCACCGATGGTGGTGGCTTGCCCTAGGGTGACGGTCATGGAGGTACACAGAGGTGGTGGATTTCAGAAACATTTTGGAGGTTCGGTTGGCCTGCTTTGTGATGGGTTGCATGTGGGTGGGGGTGAGAGAGAGGAAGTGTTAAAAATGAACTAATAAAGTAGGGAGAGCTTGCCGTTGAAAACAAACCAGGAAGTGGTGGCAATTTCTTTCCCTAGCAGCCACCGTGATACTGGAGTGAGGTCACCAGTACAAAGACAGCTTTGGGCAGTGACACCTATGAGTCGAGTCTTCTGTAGGAAACAGCACTGAAACCAGGGTGTGTGTGTGTGTGTGTGTGTGTGTGTGTGTGTGTGTGTGTGTGTCTCCAAGTGTTTACAGTTTTAATACAGGCCACATCTTTGTTTTGTAATAGTGCACATAGCTAATGAAACTTCACTGGTGTGCCCTAACACAGCTGATGAAGTCACCGCTTCAAGGAATACAGGACTAAGAAAAGGAAAAAAATCATACATAACATTAGGAAAAATAAACTGTAAGTGAAAAATAAAACACTGGAGGCAAGTAAGTCACCCACTTGCATATTTTTCACATTAGGGAAGGTAAGTGTACAAAGGAGTCTTGTGCCTTTTTCACTTTGCTTAAAATTCCCTTTGGTTACAAAGACCTCTATTGTATTTCTGTAACTACCATCAGAGGGAGGTTTTTAGAAATAGTATCTGATATGTTATTTTAATTGTAGTGATTAACTAAAAAAATGTTCTAAGTACATTAAAAGCAATACATGTGCTTATTAAAATGCTATCCACCCCAGCATGGATTTGCTGACCTTACTCTTTTCCCCCTTAACAGTAATCTCAGATATCAATTAAAATACTACAATTTTAGTTGCCATACATCCTAGAAAACTCCGCGCTCTACGCTCTTGGAGACGCTAGCTCTGGCTTAGCTCCAGAAGGATTAAGAAGCCCTGGCCTAATGGAGAAAGTGCGAGGAGGTCATTTCAGGCCTTATCTTCCTCCCAGAGCAGTCTCCTGGGTGGCCTTTGATTCTGGGTCTTGTGCAGATCTCTAAGCCTCGAGGTCTTTGAATTCCAAAAAAATCAACACCCAGACCCTCCTTTTGGTCTTTGAAGAACATCAGTCCCCTGCCAAGATCATTTGTTTTGGAAAAGACTTGGCAGTTGAGAACTCCTCTTAAGGCGTCCCCTTCGGTGCCCCAGTGGGCTCAGGATTCCAAGCCTGACTTCGCCTGCTTTCCCCTTGGCCGTGGACCACTTTGGTCTTGTTCTTTGCCCTGTGACCCAGGGCAGGAGCTCAGAACCTCTCTGTGAGGGAGTGAGGGAAGGAGTGATGATTGGTTGAGGTCCCTGGTGGCACAGGGCGGGCAGGCGTTTGCCCTTCGTGGATGTGGAGAAGGGTTTAATCTTACATTTAGCCCAGTGGATTAAAGACCAGGGGCGTCTGAGGTATGAAGGCAGAGGTCTTGTTTCTTTCCGTTTCTCAGTTTGGGCTGTGGCTTGTTTGCCAGTGCCTTTTCTTAACCCTGAAGAAGCAGGTTAACCGTGCATTTGGCAAAGGAGCTGCTTTTAGCTACTAATGAGATGAGAAATTCCTTTCCTGCAGGGAGAAGTCTGTAGATAATCTGCTAGAGAAAAATCAAGGATTTTAGTCTCCAGGGTGTCCCCGAGGGACACATTTTGGAATGTGGCTGTGGAAAGAAAAAAGGCAGTGGTAATTAAGTGTCCTTTCCTGAACGCTGGCCTTTGAATGGAGTAGAGGGGAGGCATTTATAAGGAATCCCAGAAAAATGTTTCTAGAGGTGTGGCTGCTGCGTACTTCGGCTAAGCTAGGTAGAACAATTAAGGCTTCCAGAAAGCCTGGTCTGAAAAGGCCTCTTGTGATCGTGAAGAATTGGTGTCCTGTGCGAAGGGCCCCAGCGCAGGCTGGGCCCCGGGATACTTCTTAGGGGGTGTTGCCTCCTCTAGCACCGGTCTTGTGGGGTTTTCCTTGTACGCCAATGGCACTTCTCATTTTTACTAATCATTGGTTGTTAAAACAGGATTTAAAAATGTGGGTTTTTTTCCCCCCCTCCTTCCCCAGTCTTAACTTGATGGCAAGATAAATCGATACTCTGTTTCCTTGCCCGGAACTCTCACCAAAAGAGTGCGAGAAACTGTCTGTGGGGAGGGGAGTGGACTGGTAGTTCCCTTATGCTAGGGTGTGTTTGTTTTCTTTTGTCCTGGTCAAGAGATGGGGAACCAGGCCACTGCATTTTTGTCCCATTCTTCAAGTCCCTTTGCGTGACTGATAAAGGACCCCGTGATTGCTAGGAGATTGTTCTTTGACAGATCCATTGGGCAAGAGGCGAGATACCGGATCTGATGGTAGAATATTAACATTTGTGGCTTTTTGAGATATGACCAAGTAAAAAAACAAATTGACAAATGATTATAGGAGGGGTAGACTTCCATGTTTAAAAACGTGTTGATTTTTCTAATTTTTATTATTATTTTTTAGAGATTCTATTTATTTGAGGGAGAGAGAGAGCGCATACATGTGCTCAAGGTGGGGAGGGACAGAGGGAGAGGGAGAAGCAGGCTCCCCGCCTAGCAGGGAGCCTGATGACACGGGGCTCCACCCCAGGACCCTGGGATCATGACCTGAGCTGAAGGCAGACACCCAGCCAGCTGAGCCACCCAGGCGCCCTGATTTTTCTAATTTTTAGAGAATCTTAGAATATTGACGCTTGCTATCTCTTTAGTCCTCACCTACAAGGAATTTAGCGCTGAGTGATTACTTTCCATTTAAAACACAGGTCTTGATGGGGCGCCTGGGTGGCTCAGTTGTTAAGCGTCTGCCTTCGGCTCAGGTCATGGTCCCGGGGTCCTGGGATCGAGCCCCGCATCGGGCTCCCTGCTCGGCGGGAAGCCTGCTTCTCCCTCTCCCACTCCCCCTGCTTGTGTTTCCTCTCTCGCTGTCTCTCTCTGTCAAATAAATAAATAAAATCTTTAAAAAAACAAACAAACAAAAGCCAAAAAAACACAGGTCTTGGGCACCTGGGTCGCTCGGTTTTTTAAGTGTCTGCCTTTGGCTTGGGTCATGATCCCAGGGTTCTGGGATCGAGTCCCGCATTGGGATCCTTGCTCAGTGGGGAGCCTCCTTCTCCCTCAACGCACCCCACCCCATGCTTGTGTGCTGTCTCTCACAAAAATAAATTAAAAAAATTTTTTTTAATTCTTAAAAAATAAAGTTTATAAAAAAAATAAAACACAGGTCTTGATCCTGATACTTCAGTCAGTCATGCCATCGTGTCTTATTTCCACAAGGGTTTGGAAGCCCTCTGTTTCTTATCCCTGCTATGTAGGAACGCTGAAGAGTTGTATCTGAGGGTCAGTAAATCTCTCAGTAAGTTACAGAAACTATACACCTATCATGCTATTTTTAAAACTCTTATATACTTCTTAATTTCAGAAATTGTGTAATACAAACTGATTTTGTAACTGAGTCTTTTCCTCCTCCCTTATATGCAAACCATTGTTGTTTGGATTTGATGGAAAAGGTCAGATAACTGGGAGTACAGCCAGTCAGAAATGTTAATATCTTAAATTCCCTTCCGAGAACAATCTGAATGGGTAAACCATGGTATATGTGCACTTCGCAGGTCATGCAGCCCTTAGAAATGGCAGGGCAATAATGTACAACACACTATAAATAAAATTGCATGTCTGCTCTGGTTACAGCTGAGTAAGGATTATAGCTAACACTTATCGAACGCTTACTAAGTTAAGTGCCAGGCACTGTTCTGAGCACTTGACATGTATTAGGTCATTTTATCTTGGTAACATCCTAATGAGGTAGGTGCTTTTAGCCCTGTTTCAGAGGGGGTGTCTCAGCCACAGAGAGGGTAAGTAACTTGCCTAAAGTCTTTCAGCTAGTGATTGTTAAAATGTACAGGAGAAAGACTTCAAGAAGATACATAAAAAGGTAATAATGGTCAGATTCACATGAAAGTGAGTTCATTTAAAAACAATTAACATAATTTTTCTTTTTTTTAAGTTTTTGTTTGTCTTTTAAAGATTTTATTTATTTATTTGACAGAGAGAGAGAGACACAGCAGAGAGGGAACACAAGCAGGGGGCGTGGGAGAGGGAGAAGCAGGCTTCCTGCTCACTGTGGGGCTCGATGTGGGGCTCGATCCCAGGACCCTGGGATCATGACCTGAGCCAAAGGCAGATGCTTAACGACTGAGCTACCCAGGCGCCCCTCTTTTTCTTTTTCTTTTCTCTTCATTTCATAGGCTGTATGCCCAGCATGGAGCCCAACATGGGGCTGGATCTCACAACCCTGAGATCAAAACCTGAGCTGAGATCAAGAGTCGGATGCTTAACTGACTGAACCACCCAGGCGCCCTAACAAAAAAATTTCTGTAACCTGTTTGCTCACTTTCTAAGAGAATTTCCATAGAGCAAATAATATGGAAAGGACCCAAAGTATTTTCAACCTGCTTTTTCTGTTCTCTCTCCTGGAGCATGGCACTTACCAGCTTTTAGGATCAAGTTTGGTGGCTACACATACCTTTTCACTGCTGCCAGAATGGCTGTTTTAGGGATTGGAGTAAAAAAAATGAGCCATTTGCCTCTCTCATGATTGACCACAAATTCTTCCAAGTTGTTGACAATGGGCAGAGAGGAAGGGCCACCTAAGGAGGCAAGGTTGGCCAATCAGGCATTCTGTATTCCGAGTTAGGTAATGATGACCAGCTACCAAGGGCAATCACAAAACTTGTTAAACTACTTAGCCTCTGTAGGGTACACACCACAAATGTTTTATAGGTTGTAAATATTTCTGTCCCTGTTTGCTCTGCGTTGCTTCTAGGCTACTAAGTGAAGAGTCCAGACATATCACCCATCTGGACTCACCCCTTTTCAGAACAGCTTTTAGATGTTCTCAACTGCTAACCCCATGTGATTTTCAGCCTTATTTTTATTCCCTGGTGAAGCCAACTAATGAATTGCTTTGAAAAAATTCTTCATCTAAGAAAGATTGAGAGTATCCTCTGTGTCAAACACTACATCAGGTGCTATTCTGTTCTTCCTGCTTCTTCCCTGACCTGAGGCCTAATCCCCCATGTCACAATGCTCAGTTACGGTGGGGGTGACTCACACTACAAGTCAGGTAGAGATTTTGCAGGGGGAGGGAAATAGGCAGTCCACCATGGACCCGGGGGTCCCGACTGGACCCACAGACAGAGCTCTTGAAATTAACACACATGAAAATGTTGAAGTCACTTGGGGAGCTAGTGGTCTTTCTTCCCCTCCCTTTCCTGGAGCCTCCTGTGTCTAATACAAGTATGCAGTATTCATTTTGCTGGTGCCCCTACGTAGGTGGTTCGTGTAGCCCCTTGGGATTTAATTTTGCCAAGGACCTTATTTGTGTGTGAGAGCCCTTATTTGGGATAAAATTGTACCCTTTAGTAGGCACTTCTTCCTGTGTCTAATTATTTTCTCATGCTTCCAAGTCAGAAAGAAAAGGCAGCAGTGATCCTAATGTAACACGGGGATGTTTGGTGAGCCTGGTCTCTTTCTCCCACTGGAGGGTAAGCTTTTTAGGGCAGAATCTGGCCCGTTCGTTTTGTATTTCCAGTGCCGGCTACGTAAAAATGTTTGAACTGAATCTTTGAAGGCATTGTTTCCCTGTACCTGTCTGCCTCTGGAATGTTTTAAAGGAAAAACATGTTTGTTTCAGCTGCAGAAAGATTATTTTTGAGACATACCAGCCAGTCCTTTACAAGTGTAATCCTGAAAGTCTGCATCGCTGTGAGACTTTGCATTTCCCAAGAGCAGGAACCACCCCGCCCTCACCCTGCCACATTCCGATGGAAGGCCCCCTGTGATCAGCCTGCCCTGTAGTTGAGCTGCACAGTAAGAAACGGTGCGCTCCGAAGCAGACTAGCCCAGAGAATTGGGCATGGTTGGGTAATTTTAGCTCTTCTCAAAATGACTGTTTAAACCCCAGGAGATTTGACAGCGCGGATCCAGACAATAGAAGACAAATGAATTTTTCTATATTTTTAGCCGTTGCCTTGTCTTGTGTTTGACAAAAAAAAAAAAAAAAACAAAAAAACACCAAACCCAAAAAACAAAAACAAAACCCCAAACCCAAAAAATTCCAAAACAGCAGGGCAGCCTATTTGGATAATAGGCATTTTTGTGTATATATGCCCAGGACCATCACTTGACTGAGCAGCATAGGGAGGTAGGAAGATTAAAGTTTTCATTTTGTACTGTTTTGTATGATTTGAATTTTTACCTTATGCCTGTTATTACTTTAAAATACAGTTTATGTGAGTCTTCTGTCACTTTCTATGTATTCAGAGGTCCTTTTGATTTTTGAAGAACTGGGTTTTTAATTATAAGTTAAAATAATTATTTGTGGAAGGGACTGCTTGATTTTTCTTGATCGGTTGCAGGATTTTTCCAGAATATGGGCTTAAAAACAAACTCACTACCTTGGGATGATGGCTTTCTTTCTGTACTCTGCCCTTTGGACTAGGAAAATGAACCCGGCCCTGATTTCTGAGATAATTCAAGCTTTCTGGGCCTCCATGAAAGGCAATGCTGGAACACGCCCATTCTGCATCAGAGGCTGTGTGGCCCTGCTGGGACTTCATTATTTATGAACTACTTCCGTGAAGTGATGGAATTAAATGAGCTAAAAAAACAAAACAAAACAAAAACAAATGGATAGAAACACTTAAAATCGAATTGATGTTTGAATGTTGAAACCTACAAACGTGTCTGGTTTGGGATTTCTTAGGGTGAGACATTCATGAATCATGGCTTTCATTTATTTTTGAGTTATGCGTGTGCAAGAACCCTTGCTTAAACGGTTTGAATTTTTAATGATGAGGGTAATACTGTGAGAAGAAACAATTCCTGTCTTCTTTTCCAGCTTTAATAAATCCACGGATTTTTAAAAATTCTGAACATTTGCATGGGATGCTTACCTGTGATTCAGGCTGCTCTTCCATCCTTAAATAGCCCTGTGCCCGCTCTTGGCTACCTGGTGTTTGGTTTTAGGTTTGCCTGTGAAAATAAATGATAGGAACAGTTGATGAAGTGTCTGTTCATACCTCCTAGTGGTTTTAGAGGTTCCCCAAACAAATCCCACTTTAATGCCAGGGGACCGAACCTGTGCATCGGGTAGTAATAGGTCCCCCAGGGAGGATTCTAGAGTTGGTTGTAGCGTCACTCAGAACAAACAGACTGACGCTGATACTTTTGGAGAGGCGGGCTGGTCCCAGGAACTGTCGACAGCCTGCTTTGAAGGTCTCTGCATCTTTGAAGGTCATCTCTGCATCCCTTGGGAGGCTGCGGGACGGGACTGAGTTGCGTGGAAGAGCTTGGGGAGGCGGCCTGACCCATGGGCCTCCCCAGGGTGGAGAGGTGAAACTGCTTGTGGCTGCTGTTGGTCATCTGAGCTCCGCAGTCAGCTTTCAGCAACTTCCCCTTTCCAGGTGCCTGCAATGGGTATTTACAAAAGCTAACCACCCTTCATCACCCAGGCTACCGTTGAGCCACGTGACTGTCCGAAGAGAAAAATACAAATAATCTTCTGGACGTCTAAATGACAAATATGCAAATGCTTCCAGGCTAGGTCTTGGAAGATATACTGGAAAAACACCAGACTGGCAGGGGTGAGGTGGTGTGTAAACACCTTGCATCTCCACCGCATCCCACCACCCCCCCCCGGCTGTGGGCTGTGGTTTTTAGAAACTATAAAAGATTTCCCCCTAAAGGTCCAGAATCAGAGCTCACATCATTTTCTCCGATGTTGGCTGTATTTTTGAAATCCAGTCTAAGTTCTTCTCGATGGCTTTGCATACTGGACTTTACATGTAACCTTATGATTTATGAGGGGTGACTGGGTATGGCAGGTTTTCCCCCTTTCTATTGAGAACACTTTCTTTTTTTCTTATGATAGGACTTTTACCTGAGAAGCTTAAACTTGCCTCGGAAAGAATTTAAATTTGAGCCCTCCTCTTGTGTCTTGCAAAGGGGAGGTGAGTTAGGAGAGGGTGCGAAGTGGGAAGTTTGGTGTAAGAGAAAGAATAGGAGCTTTGGAGAAATGCAGAACTGACTCAGAATCCTGCCTATGCCCTTTGCCAGTTGCAAGACCTTGGACAAATCACCTGCCTTGTGCGCCTCAGTGTCTTTGTAAAATGGGTATAATGTCCATTCCGTGTCATTCTTGCGAGACTTAGATGAGGATGTGCACAGTGCCAGGTATGCTGTAGGCGCTGTTTAAGTGTTAGGTATCTGCTTCCTCTGCCCCTTTCCTTTTAGTGTACAATAAGCTGAGATAGTGGGGCAGCGATCTGCCCTGTGAGCAAGACCGGCTGAGGGTGAAAGGGGAAACTGTGCTCATTTGAGCAAACCTATCATTTCCTTAACATCCCCGGCCCTCAGCTGTTAAGTAGGTCACTACACAGAACATCCAAATGTGGTTTCTCCGTCTGTGATGGTAACCCTGGGGATGGCTGTCAGTGGACCATGTATTCAGACTTTTCTGCTCTATAGTGGTCATGCTACTAATCCAGCTCACATTCTTGCAGTTCACCAGATGGAAAATGCCCACGGGAGATTTCCTTTTTCTGACGGTCGTCTTTCGGGAGAGTTGGACTGATAGAATATTTGCCATACCTTGAGGTAGTTTGCAAACAACCAGTTGAAATACTTGAATAATGTTTGAAATTTTCCTTTTTCGGATTATTAAGTTAGGAAAGAATGCCTCCTTTCAATTTCCTTTTTTTTTTTTTAGGGTGGTAAAATATACATCACAAAATTTACCATTTTCACCATTTTTTTAGTGTATAGTTCTGTGGCGTTAAGTACATTCACATTGTTGTGCCGCCATCACCACCATCCTTGGCCAGAACTTTTTTATCTCTCCAGCTGAAACCGTGCCCATTAAATACTAATTCTCCATTCACTTTTGCCCCCAGTCCCTGGCAACCGCCATTCCTACTCTATGAATTAGACTGCTGTAGGTAGGTACCTCATATAAGTAGAATCATACAATGGCATTTGTTTTTAAAGATTTTATTTATTTATTTGTCAGAGAGAGAGAGCGCACAAGCGGGGGAGCGGCAGGCAGAGGGAGAAGCAGGCTCCCCACTGAGCAGGGAGCCCCATGTGGGACTCAATCCCAGGACCCCGGGATCATGACTTGAGCCAAAGGCAGACGCTTAACCAACTGAGCCACCCAGGTGTTCCACAATGTTATTTTGTGACTGGCATATTTCGTTCCTTTTGAAAACAAAAACCAAAAGAAAAAAACGTCTATTTACTCTGTCTTATACTTTCTATTATTCCCTAGCAGGGACTGTTCTACAAACTCTTGCTTTTTTTTCTGAGATGTGTGTGTGAATTTGCATTCTGCCTTCTTAACTGTTTGTGTATGAGCTTTGCATTTTTACCCTATTGATGGAAAATACCAGTCACAGGAAATGATTGGATGGAATATTTGATTTATTTTATTGTTAGAAATAGCTATTGAATCAAGATTTTAAGTGACTGTACATTAAGTACAGAATCAGATCCTATCTTTGCCTGGTGAATGTCTTCTCAAAAACGAAACTGCAAGTTCTGCCCTCATTCCCCTACCTCACCCTCTACTCCAAAGAAGAGAGCCCAAGAATGTGCTTATGTAAGAGGTCGGTGGTAGCAGAGAAGAGAGGCTGGTTAATGGGGACGGTGAACGTTGTTTTAGGCTCCTTGATTGCCAGGTAACCTCTCAGCCTTTCTCCTTGTAGGTGGTACACTTTGAAATCCAAACCAGGAAAGAAGCATAAAGAGCGAGGAGAAATTGAAGTTGACATCCAGTTTATGAGAAGCAACATGACCGCAAGCATGTTTGACCTCTCCGTGAAAGATAAGTCTCGGAATCCATTTGGGAAACGGAAGGACAAGACCAAGGGGAAGCATAAGGAAAGCGCGTCAGATACTGCTTCAGCCGTCATTCCCAGCACGACACCCTCCGCGGGCAGTGATGATGAGTCTCCTTCCAAAGACCAGAAAAAGAAATCGAAGATCAAGACCCTGTTTTCCAAGTCGAGTTTGCAGAAAACACCACTTTCCCAGTCGATGTCCGTCCTGTCCACTTCGAAGTCAGACCGAGTGCTGCTTCGTCCCGGCGACTTTCAGTCGCGGTGGGAGGATGATGACCAGGAGAAGGAATCCTCCTCTGCCTCGGACGGTAAGTTTTCTCCTCCTTCTTACTTGGGCCCTCTCTCTCAGCCTATTTGCATTAAGGGAGAAGAAGCAGATCTTAAAGAGGAAGGTTTTAAAAATTTTTTTTTTTAATGTTTTATTTATTTATTCATGAGAGTCAGAGAGAGAGAGAGAGAAGCAGAGGGAGAAGCAGGCTCCTCGCTGAGCAGGGAGCCCGATGCGGGACTCGATCCCAGGACTCCAGGATCATGACCTGAGCCGAAGGCAGACGCTTAACCATCTGAGCCACCCAGGCGCCCAAGAGGAAGGTTTTAATTCAGTTCCTCGGTTACTGAAATGATGGTGATGGTCATGATGGTGGTGATGGTGGTGATGGTGGCCGTGATGGTGGTTAATCTTGGTTAGAAGGGCTTCTGTATTTCTAAGCCCTCTGGTTTCTAAGAATGTATAAATTCCTTTTCTAAAATGTCTGGCTTGGGGCGCCTGGGTGGCTCAGTTGGCTAAGCGCCTGCCTTTGGCTCAGGTCATGATCCCTGGGTCTCAAGATTGAGCCCCATGTCGGGCTCCCTGCTCACTGGGGAACCTGCTTCTTCCTCTCCCTCTGCCGCTCCCCCTGCTTGTGCTCTCTCAAATAAATAAATAAAATCTTTTTAGAAAAAGGTAATAAAAAAATAAAATGTCTGGCTCTGTAACTGATGTACATTAAAAAAGCTTTTGGAGTTAACAATGAATATATCCAGGATTTTTGTTTTTAATTAAGAGTAAAATCATAGAACCTTAGAGCAGTTCTGACATTTTATTAACTCATCGGGTATTTATTGAGATCCTATTAATGTGTTTAACCCTCATGGGAATCATCCTTAATGAAAGTGGAGGAATCTAGTTCCTTTAACTGTGAATTAACTGTGGATTTGAACTTCAGTTTCAATGACCAAATCCTTAACTGTTGGCCAGATTCTGCCCTTCTCATTGGTTTAATGCAGGGTTTCTCAACCTCCGCACTGTTTGTAGCTGGGGCCAGATAATTCCTCATTGTGGGGACTGCCCTATGCATCGTAGGATCTTTAGCAGCATCCCTGGCCTCCACCTGTTAGATGCCAGTAACACACCCCCATGTCGGTAACCAGAAATGCATTCAGACACAAGAGATGGTCACCCCCTTCCAGTTGTGAACCGGTCGTTTAACTTCTTGTTTCCTTTTGATCTTTGTTTTTCTTTCCACAGTCATGTCTCACAAGAGAACGGAGAGTGCAGATGCTAAGCAACTGAACCAGATCAATTTCAACCTTCCCAAAAAGGAAGGACTCTCCTTTCTTGGCGGCCTTCGGTCTAAGAATGATGTCCTTTCTCGCTCTAATGTCTGTATCAACGGGAACCATGTTTACATGGAGGAGCCGGAAGCCAAGAGTGAGACCAAGGACAGCAGCCCCTCCTCTTCCCCATCCCCCCAGGGCTTCAGGAAGAAGCATCTGTTCTCCTCCACCGAGAACCTGGCTCCTAGGTCTTGGAAGGAGCCTGGGGATGGAGGGGCGGTGTCTTCCGACAGGCGGTTCTCTGAGTCTTCCACAAAGGACTCTCCGAAATCCATGTCTCTGCCGACCTACCGGCCGCAGGGCAGTGGGGCTGTTCGGGAGAACACGGCTCCGGCGAGCTTAGAAGCTGCAAAAGAAACCAAAGAGAGCAAGAAGCAGGAGAACAAGAAGTCCTCTTTGCTTTCTCTGGTGACGGGAAAGAAGGACGTGGCTAAGGGCAGTGAAGGTGGAAGCCCGCCTACCATCCCAGGGAAGGAGAAGGAAGGCACGCTGATGGAAGTCCAACCAAGGGAGGACCAGCCAGGGCCTGACAAAGACCTAGTGAAAAGCTCTGAGAAGGACACTCTGGCTGTCGTCTCTGGATGGGGTAAATCCCTGAATCCCTTTGAGGAAGTGACGATCACAGAACCGGAAGCTGACCGAGAGCCCAAGTCAGAACCTGCACCAGCTGTCAGCTCTGCAAGGGCTCCACAGACCAAAGCTGTCAAGCCTCGGTGAGTCTTCGCCCCCCCTGGTATAGGGCCTGCACCTCACTGTTCGTGGTGGTCAGCAAGGTCTGCCGGTAGAGCAAATCTTGCATGTGGTTCCAGGGTGGTACCAGTGTATGGCAAGCATTTAATGGCCTGAGTTATTTTTACCAGCACATCCTGCCTGCCTGCCTGGCTGGCCCACCCTGGCCCAGATTACAGTGATGTGTCCTGGCCCAGATTACAGTGATGTGTCCCAGCTCAGAGCCACTGCCAGCAGGCATGGTCTGTCCATCTCAGTAAGATAATCAGCCCCCGGTGGAATGCCCTGGTTTGTAGCAGATTCTGAGTATTGCAAGTTGGGCATACCAGATTCTGGTTGTGGTATGTGCAGAACATGTGTTTATTTAGAGTTCTTATCACATATTTCCCTTTGAGGCAGATGATATCTTTCCTCCTTGCAATTTGGCATTGGTGTGCTGGCACGGGAGACCCTTGGTCCACTCCCGAGTGTGCCCATTCTCTGCGTGTTCAATGTGCATCTTGTTGCAAGAGCCTGAGTGAGCGCTGGGGGCTTTCTGCTTTCTCACATTCACACTAACAATATTTCTGTGGTCTGGGGTGGGAGAGACTTTTTTTGAGATTCTGCTTACTTTGATTTCACACACACAGACACACGGACACACACATACAGACACACACAGACACACGCACACGCACACGCACACGCACACACAGACTGTCCTCTTCAAGATTGGTGCCTGTTGCCTCCAGGTGTATCTTTTATATCTTTTACTGCTTCGAACTTTGTAGATACTTTTTGTTTATCACCAAAAGAAACTGTGGGCTGTTGCTTTACCTGGAGCTTTCTGTTTCTGTTGCAACAGCCCCTCGTGTGGCATGTGTGTTGGTGATAAAAGTGTCCCTTTGGTACGTTAAGTGATTGATGTTCCTTCTCTCACTTCTTAAGATATCGCCCCAAATATAAAAGTGTTCTCCCCTTTGGAGCAACTTTATTTGTAAGTGTTTCTCGCCTCTCACGATGCATCTGCAACTGACCTGCAGATTTTATTTTGTCCTTTTTGCAGACTGGACGTGTCTCCAGAGGCTCAACCCACAGCCAGGCTTCCTTCTTCCCCTGACTCTCCTCTCTTCTTCTCTGCTCTTTTTTCCAGTTCTGGCCACACACCAGTCCCTTCTAAATCGGGACATGATGCAGAGACACCGTCCTCTGAATCTCCCTCTGTCTTCTCTTTCTCATCTCCCATAGCGCCTCCCATTTCCACCTCCACACCGGTTGAGAGCTGGCCTTCCACAGACAAGGGCCAGGCCCATCCTGAAGAGCCATCTTTGCTCCTTAAGGCAGAATTGCCAAGGGAGAGTTTAACACAAGTTCCAAAGACTATTTCTGGTGCCTCGGGGTCACTTTCCAAAAAGCTACCCACTCCAGCTTGTAAAGGGACGGAAGATTCTCCCACGAGGAAGATCAGTGAGGTAGGCCCAGAGAGCACCATCGGTAGTGACTCAGAAAAGTCTCTCCTGAAGCAGCCTGAAATGGGGCACCAGGGGGAAGATCTGGGGTTTCCCCCCTCAGAACAAGACTACGTCCCTTCATCTCAGGAGACCCAAGAAGTAACATTTGCCCTTTCACTCAGAAGTGGGCAGACTGAAAGCCCAGCGGGGAGGCCTCGGATGGGGGCAAACACAGACTCAGAGAGTCTGTCTGCGTCTTTTGGGGAGAACGGGCTTCAGGAAGACAGTATGACTTCTGCCATGAAGGAAGCGGTGCCCCCTCTTCAGATGGGAGAATCGGCTCCCCCTCTTGGCTCCGTGATACAGAGACACAGAGAGAATGTGGGCGAGAGCCAAAAGAAAATCAAGAAGCACGTGTCATTTTCTGAGCAGCTCTTTACGCAAGAGGAGCTAGAGAAGTCCGCCAGGCTGGTGGAAGAAGACAGAAGTGATCCCCAGGAGCTGACGCATGAAGGAGCCGCTGCTGGAGACGTGTCAGACCGCGAGCCTGCTGGGTCTCTCCACGCAGAGGACGTGGAGAAGGACGCCATGTCCCCACCCGGCCGCGCGAAGTGTGGTGTGCCGGCTTCCGAGGCAGACCCCCTTCCCTGCCCCTCATGCGAGGAGAGCGTCTCAGAAG
Source organism: Callorhinus ursinus (assembly GCF_003265705.2). Taxonomy (NCBI): domain Eukaryota; kingdom Metazoa; phylum Chordata; class Mammalia; order Carnivora; family Otariidae; genus Callorhinus; species Callorhinus ursinus. Next base: position 34,839,210 of record NW_027397079.1, on the reverse strand, counting down.
GGCCCGTGAGTGAAGCAAGCTCAGGGAAAGACATTCCTCTCTTGAGGATCGAGCCAGACGATATACTTACGGCTCAAAATCAGAGCAAAGCCAGTGATCACGAAGGTTTATCGTCCAATCCCCTGAGTGGCCTTCACTCTACCCCAGGTGTGAACTCTCCAGTCATGGCTGATCTGGGCTTAACCCTTCCTTCCATTCCTGAGGTGGCATCGGATGATGAGAGAGTGGATCAGGTTGAAGACGACAGAGAGACAGCCCAGGTGGCAGCCCTGGAAGGAGGGCCTTCTTCCTTGAGCCTGTGCCCTGCCCGTCCTGAGAGGGAAAAGGGGCCGAGGGGCGAGGCAGACGGGTGGGCGGCGCCTGTGGAGAGCCCGCATGACCTCAGGTCAAAAGCACCCAAAGCATCTGCTGCAGCCTCTTCAGGGCCAACTGCAGCTTCAGGAATTCACAAACCAGATCTTGGCAAGGGCTCACGCTTGGATAAACGGCTGCCAGGTCCTGGCGGTGGCGAGAAGGAAAAGCTGATGGGAAATGGGAGGCCAAGCCAGCCTCCTGATAGGGCCCTGGATTCTCCTATATCCAGCCCCTCCTTTTCTGAGACCTTTCCTGTTACACACTCTTCCCCTAGCTACCCACACACTGACACTCACCCCACCGGTACAGCAGAATCTCAAAAAAAAGCAACAGCAGAGGGCTCCGCTGGTAAGGTGGAAAATTCTAGCAAGAGGAAGCCGCTTCTTCAGGCCTGGGTCTCACCCTCAGAGACACATCCAGTGTCAGCTCAGCCGAGCGCGGGAACGGGGTCAGCCAAGCACAGGTGAGAGTCGGGGAAGATCGTTTCATCCACGGGAGCGATGCCCCCCCACCCCCAACCCTTTGCCTTCTGCCTGCAGAGGTTTTGGCTTTCTAACTGCACGGCTATCCCGATGGCACATCCCATGCATTGTGCTGTTAGGGCCTATTTTCAAAGGGTCTCCCCCCGCCCCATGGTGGGAATACCTCCTCAAGACACTCCTGCGTTTGTAGGGAGAACATAGTGACAGTCTTCCGAGGTAGTTTAGGAATTGTTCTGCCCAGTCAGAGTTGGGGCTCTCGAACTGCAGCGATGTCCTGTGACCCGTCTCTTCCTAGCATCAGAAAGCAGCCGAGACGGAGTGGTAGAACGCAGCAGTGCTGAAAGCTTGCTGTAAGGTGAAGCTGGCGAGTTTGTTCCGAACTCTTTCTTTACTGTTGAGGAACGAAAGGCTCTGTAGCGACTCCCATGGTGCGGGTCCTAGGCTGTAGTTGCCCCCCAAATCAGAGGCTGTCTTTAATGTTCTTCTGACATTGACAATGAGACCAGGGGTCTTGTGAGAGCATCAGGACACCTGGCTATCCAGTGTGCGTGGTGGGCCTGCATGCGGCTGCCTCGTGCCGGCCGCCCTCATTTCCACAGGAATGCTGGTGTGTGTCGGACTGGAGGTGTGAACCTAACGTGTCACCACTCTGCCCTCTTGTCTGTCTGGCCAGCTGCCATCCGCGAGATGGACGGTTTCTCGGTTTTGTCATTACTGAAAGGTCTAAGGATCCTGTCCCCTTCTCTTTAGACTCCACCCCGTGAAGCCAATGAACACAACAGCCACCAAGATTGCTAACTCCAGCTTGGGCACCGCCACCATCATCAGTGAGAACTTGATCCATGAGACCATGATGAAGGTATGTCTCCTCCAGGAAGTAGGCGTGCTAGTTAGGGATCTATGAAAAAACCCGTTTCTGGAGTCACCATGATATACACCTTCTCGGCAGCAGGTAACGCCGGGAGTGACTTGGCCATACAAACGTCTGGGTCTTCAGATAATCTTTGGAAGCCCCTACGCTTCCCAGGGGATTATTACTGCTCCCCTGAGAGTTACTTAGTTATTGTTGAATTGCTTAGGTCTCAAGCAACATGATTGATACCGGTGCTGCTTTTTGGTGAGAAGAAAATGTCACCCACCATCTGGTCCGTTCCAATCAGATATTTTCATTTCCCCGTGTGTTCTTTCTTATCTTTTGCAAGAATGTAAAATTCTTGTGGTTGTCATCATTGCCTAGATATACTTTTTTGAAACTTTATTCTGCAATCATTTCAAACTTAAAAAAAGTTGCAAGAATAGTACAAAGGACTGCTATAAACCTTTCATTAATTGTTGACATTTTACCACATTGGCTTTATCACTTTCACCCTCTCTCTCTCCTGTTCCCTGTCCGTTCTCTCTTTGTATATACAGACTTTTTTCCTTGTCTGAACCATTGGAGGGTAAGTTGCCTACCCCATGCCCCATTTACCACTAAATACTTAAGTGTGTAATTCCTAAGTATAAGGTCATTTAATCAAGGTCAAGACATGTAAAGTTGATGTAATCCCCTTTTCTCATCTGTAGCCCATACTTGAGCTTCACCCGTTGTCTCATGAGTGTGCTCCCTAGTTTTCCTGTTTTTCTTTCCAGTCCAGGATCCAGTCCAGGATCTCTTGCTGTTTTGTTGCCGTGTCTCCCTAGACTCCTTTATCCTGGAACAGTTCCCCGGCCTTCTTGAAGAACCTTGACATTCTCTAAGACTTTAGATCAGTTGTTTTGTAGAATTTTCCTCTGTTTGGATTTGTCTGCTATCTTCTCATGGTTTGGTTGAGGTCGCGCATTCCTGGCAGGAATTAACCGTGCAAATCATGAGTCCTCGGTGGTTCGTAGAAGGAGGCACATTACATCCGCTTGTCGTGGTAGTGGGCATGTTAACTCTGATGACTGACTTTAGGTGGTGTCCAGGAGGCTCTCTAGTGTAAAGTTGCTATTTTCCCCTTTTACAATCAATATGAAATTCGTGGGGAGTTAATTTCAGACTATGTAAACATCCTGTTGTTCTCAGGCTTTCAGATCCATTGGTGAATATGGCAGTGGCGAAATGGTGATTTTCCAGTTCCATCGCCCGTGTAGAAACACTGTCCGATTCTCTTTTTCATTCAGTAGATCATAAGCATTTTTGCATGTTGCTCCTTAAATAGTCTTTGAAATGGTTGTACCAATATTTGCTTAACCATTCCCCTTTTTTAAGATTTTATTTATTTATTTGAGAGAGAGAATGAGAGAGAGAGAGAGCATGAGAGGGGAGAGGGTCAGAGGGAGAAGCAGACTCCCTGCAGAGCAGGGAGCCCGATGCGGGACTCGATCCCGGGACTCCAGGATCGTGACCTGAGCCGAAGGCAGTCGCTTAACCAACTGAGCCACCCAGGCACCCGAACTTTTACCCTTCTTAAGCTAAATTTCCCAGAAGAATATCGTTTGATTAGAGGATCTCTTCTCTTTCAAAAGCTTGGGCTAACTTGAAAAAAAACAACTCCTGCCCACCAGCCAAACCAAACCAACCCCCCAGATGATCTCTGCTTTGGAGCGTCTCCATCCTGCCCTTTCTGGTTCTAAAATCAGGAGGCTATGGAACACCACCTTGTTGCAAACCTCTGGTCTTTGACTCATAATCACTTGGGCTGGAGGAGAATGATTTATGGAGGAACTGGTTGGCAAGGCTGTGTTGCGTTTCAAATATGTGGAGAGGAATTTCCTAACTGACTACTGAGGACCACTGTCAGTAGAAATAAACTTTATTTCTATTTTAGTCCAAGGCATCTAAACGCTTCATTTAATGAGAATTTTACAGTCCTATGCACTGTAAAACATCAAGTAGTCTTCGCGATTTTAGAATAAAAATTTCTTGCTCGTATCTCCTTTACTCCTGTAAGCATTTTTATATTTTTTTAAGATTTTATTTATTTGTGAGAGAGAGAGAGAGAGATAGGGAGAGACAGCATGAGCAGGGAGGAGAGGGAGAAGCAGGCTCTCAGCTGAGCAGGGAGCCTGATGCAGGACTCGATCCCAGGACCCTGGGATCATGACCTGAGCCGAAGGCAGACGCTTAACCATCTGAGCCACCCAGGCGCCCCCTGTAAGCGTTTTTAAAGTGCCAGTTAGTTGTCACCACTGGGTTCCATTGCATCTCTGCCGCCAGGAGCTGGGTGAAGGGTTTACTGAAAGCTGGAGGTCTGAGGTTCAGGGAAGGAGGCTGAATAGTGGTAACAGATGGTCATTGCGAACAAGCTAGCATCTTCTAGCTGCCTTGCCTTCTCTTCCGTTGTACTGCATGCTGTCGGGGCCAGTGGTAAGTGAGCATCATTCTCAGACATACCTGCTATGTTTTAGCCCTAGCCTAAAAATGCCCCATAACTCGCCCAGCTCAGCTTGGCGGGCCTCTGAGGGTATGAAGAGGCAGCACTTACCTTCCTGGAGTTAATGATATTTACCAGGAAACCAGGAAAAAGAACAGCATAAAAGGGACAGTATTGAAAACTAGGGTCATGGAGCAGCCTCCCATCCCCTCTTGTACTGTGGAATGCAGCTGGGCTCCAAAGAGAAACAAACACCTAGCTCTCGGGAAGTGAGCAAGACCCTTGGCTCCCATTTTATTTATTCTTCAAAGCTCATTTAATCAGGGGCTTATCTCCTGGCCCTGACTGAGAGAATAACTTGCCTTAAAACAAAGGCAACTGCTGCTTATTTTGCTCATGATTTGTAAGCCCGGCAGCTGTCCCTCGGGCTGCCTGCAACAAAGCGCTTGGTCCTGGACCATACCTAGTAAATATTCTGAGCAAATACGGAAAGTTTCCTAGAGACTCCTCTTGGCCCCCCATATAACAGATGCTTTGTACTAAGCCATAAATAATATTTACAAAAGTAACTACTCTTTGGAATGTTGCAAAGTACCAGCGAGGTTAGGGAAAGAAATTGCATAACTAAAGTTATGAAAAGCTAGCTGAGTCATTACCATAATGGGTTTTTTTGGGGGTTGCTGTTTTAGGGCCTCTGTCCCTTATAGATGAGTGTATTATTTACCCAGGTGGCTTTAACACTTCCATTTAAAAATAATACAGCCAATTAGATCCAAAAATCATCTGTTCTGTTAATATGGAAAAAGTTAGACACAAATTTGAATATACGTCATTATTATTACAACTACGGTGGGAACATCCAAGGTGAAAATCCTGGAAGGAAATATGTGACAATGGGCAGTGTTTTTTCTTGAATTAATGGTTATTTTCTTTGTACCTCTTCCTTGCCATGGCTGTTGCTCACTTTCTGTGATGCTGGATCATTTTATAATTTTTTAAATCATCACGTATCTAGGATTACCTAATGATTTCAAAGTCTTACATTCTTTCCCCCCTTTGGATTATGAAATCCAAATTGAATAGCTGTTTCATAGTTTGTAAGGTATGAAGCGCACATGCCTTTTCAACCCTATGCATTTATCATAAGGAAATATTTTAGAGACGTGATCAAAGATTTATGCTCATGCATTTTAATAAAAATGTTATATATAATTTGAAAACTGAAAAAATCTAAATAGCAAAGGAGACAGGTAAAATATAATGAAGTTTTAAGCATCCATTGAAAATGATTTTTGCTGGGGCGCCTGGGTGGCTCAGTCGTTAAGCGTCTGCCTTCAGCTCAGGTCATGATCCCAGGGTCCTGGGATAGAGCCCTGCATCGGGCTCCCTGCTCCGCGGGAAGCCTGCTTCTCCCTCTCCCACTCCCCCTGCTTGTGTTCCTGCTCTCCCTATCTCTCTCTCTGTCAAATAAATAAATAAAATCTTTAAAAAAAAAATGATTTTTGCTAAAAAAAAAAAAAAAGGTGGGGGCGCCTGGGTTGCTCAGTCCGTTAAGTGTCTGCAGACCTTTAGCTCTGGTTGTGATCCCAGGGTCCTGGGATTGAGCCCCGAGTCAGGCTCCCTGCTTGGTGGGGAGCCTGCTTCTCCCTCTCCCGCTCCCCCTGCTTGTGTTCTCTCTCTCTGTCAAATAAATAAGTAAAATCTTTTAAAAAAATGATTTTTGCTAAAATTTAGTGATGGGAAAATGCTCATAAAGTAATTTTAAAATGCTTGAAAACCATATTCTGCATGATGCTTAAAGTTATAAAACTTACCATAAAGAAACTAAGGAAGAAATAAGAGACCCAAATGTTATGTATAAGTTGGAGTTCCAGGTAATAGTTTTTTCCTTCTTCTGTATTTGAGATTTTCCCTTATGAGGAAATATCCCCTTTATAGTGAAAACAGAATTCTGTTATTTTGGGGGAAAATTAATTTTTTAGAAAAGATTTTATTTATTTACTTGAGAGAGAGCAAGAGAGCGCAGAGGGAGAGGGAGAAGCAGACTCCCCGCTGAGCAGGGAGCCTGTCGCAGGGCTTGATCCCAGGACCCCGGGATCATGACCAGAGCCCAAGGCAGATGCCTCACTGACTGAGCCACCCAGGCGCCCCTGGGGAAAATGAATTTTAATTCGTCTTCAAAGTCTAGTTGAGCTGTCACACCCCATCTCTGCAGTTTGTCTCGACTTCCTGTGTAGCAGAGGGCTCTTGGTTTCCAGCTCTCTGAGCCTAGTGTGTGAGGCCTCTAAGGACCTGGTCTCTACTCTCCAGGAGCACCTGCTGCTCCTGCCTCCAGGTGACAGCTTCTTCATCTTTTTATCTCAAAAACCATCTTGCACCGTATCTTATATGACCCACATTTTTCAATAAATAAAATCCCTGTATGACAGAGCCATAATCTAAAAACACTTGAGGACATCAGGACAACTCCTTTTTTAAAAATTGTGGTAAAATAAACATAACATAAAACTTTTACCCTCTTAAGCATTTAAAAATTAAAAAAAAAATTTCAATCAAGCACAATAGTGTTATATTAGTTTCAGGTGTACAGTTTAGTGATTCAACAATTTTATATATTACTCTGCTCATCGTAAGTGTGTTCTTCATCCCCATCATCTATTTCACCCATTCCCCCGCCCCGTGGTAACCATCAGTTTGTTCTCTACAGTTTAAGAGTCTGTTTCTTGGTTTGTCTCTTTTTTTTTCTTTGTTCATTTGGTTTGTTTCTTAAATTCCACGTATGAGTGAAATCATATGGTATTTGTCTTTCTCGGGCTGACTTGTTTTGCTTAGCATTATACTCTAGGTCCGTCCACGTTGTTGCAAATGGCAAGATGTCATTCTTTTTTTATGGCTGAGTAATACTCCGTGTGTGTGTGTGTGTGTGTGTGTGTGTGTACCACTTCTTTATCCATTCATCAGAGGAGGGACACTTGGGCTGCTTCCATAGTTTGGCTCTTGTAAATAACGCTGCAACAAACATAGGGGTGCATGTATCTTTTCAAATTAGTGTTTTTGTATTCTTTGGGTAAATACCTAGTAGCAGGATTACCGGATCAATTCTATTTTTAATTTTTTAAGGAACCTCCATACTGTTTTCCGCAGTGGCTGCACCAGCTTGCATTCCCAGCAACAGTGCATAAAGGATCATAAGCATTTTTAAGTGTACAGATCAGTAGCGTTAAGTACATTCACCTTGTACAACCAGTCTCCAGAATCCTTTTCCAGACACTCAACTTTTTGGTTGAAGATGGTTTCAGAATTACTAATAGGGTGATTGAGGTCCAGAGGAATGTGTGCCTTCAACAAGTTAAAAAACAAAAACAACAAAAGGATTAAGGGAGAAGTGGTTTTTCGAAAAAGTAGTCCAACACCTTGCCTGTTACCGTGCAGCCTGTGTTAGGTGAAAACCTGCTCTGTGCATGGAATTGTCGGTGTGTGCTTCTAAGCCGGGACTACGAGCCCTGTGCTTTCCTTCCGAGCCAGGAGAAGATGGATGGGATTTCTCTCTGATGTCTGGCTAGCGTGTAGGCAGCTTACATCACTGCACTGAGCAACGCCTTCTATCGTGTTGTCAAAAGAGTGAATGATGATTCTGCTCTTGACTTAGCTTCTCCAGCGGGAGACTTGGTACGACCTGGTACTTTCCATTCAAGCCTTATCTTGTGTTTCCTCACAGTTTGGGCCTGGTCACTTTGCAGCTGGACTCCAGTCATCCCATTATAAATGCTGATGGAGTAACTCCTTAGGGCTCCTGCTGTTGGCAAGAGTGGGGCCGCTCAGCCCTGGCACTGGCTGCGGTGTGCCCAGAGGGTGCACCACGATTCTGAGCTGCTGACTGGGTGATGCGCCACCGTGGCACTTAGCTCTGACTCTGCACATGTCTTGAGTATGAAGTGATTTAAAGTGGGGTCTCTGAGTGGCCAGTGCATCAACCTACCCGTGGACTCCTTCTGAGTGTAGCTGAGGAAGTAGCAGGTAGTCCAGGATGAGTGGCTACGTGGGGTGGTGATGGGTGAGCATCGTCTCCCGCACCTTCTGTCACTAGGGTTTCTTCATGGGCCACCTTAGCTTGGGGCTCTCAGCTTCGCATTGATATTTCGTTGTGCCAGCTCCTAGTGTTCAGAGACCTCCAATTGTTACATTTCCTAAAACCTCAAATCCAGAGTCTAATCCAGGGGTTTGTAGCCTATGAGCCAAGTATGGTTTTTACATTTTTAAAAAGTCATAAGACAGAAAGAACAAACGAACCAGCAAAGAAGAACAGACAACACAGGCCATATATGGCCTGCAAAGCCTAAACTATTTACTCTCTGATCCTTTACAGAAAACTTTGTCAATAAACCGGTTTTCTACCTGAACTGAAAACACATTCCCAGGAGACTCCGATCGCTAATAACATTTTCCTCTTTTAGATTTCTTTTCGATATTTGCCTTCTTTGCTGACTTTACCACTTTTTCTCCCCCTCTCTCCCCTTCTAAAGAAATACAACCCCTCGGACCCCGCCTTTGCTTACGCACAGCTAACCCACGATGAGCTGATCCAGTTGGTCCTCAAACAGAAGGAGACGATAAGCAAGAAAGAGTTTCAGGTTCGAGAGCTGGAAGACTACATTGACAATCTGCTCGTCAGGGTCATGGAGGAAACCCCCAACATCCTCCGTATTCCGGCTCAGGTTGGCAAAAAGGCAGGAAAGATGTGAATTGTCAGCCTAGGAGACGGAGACTGTTTTGTGAGTTTGTTTCCACCTGCTCCTGAGGCCAAGGACTCCGTATGCCTGATAACCAGCATACAGGCTCAAAGTCACCAGCTGCCTCCCTTGCCTGTTATCTGGCAAGAGTCAGTTCCACCAACTGAAGCCAGGTTAATTATTACAATGAATCTTTTACTGTACATTCCCAGGGTTTTATTTTTAAATGCCACTGTGCCTTTAACTATATTGTAAATATTTTATGCTCTGACCAGAGACGTGGTCATAAGATCTGCTCCTGGCCCAGAGACTCAGATGGCGCAGGGTTATTCATGTATTTAACATTGAGATTTTCTTTCTTCGATATTGACATTTAAAACTACATACTCCCACTCCCACCCCCACCCCGTCAGTAAAGTGTGGGGTGAAATGAGAAGGACTGGGCACATACTTGCCTGGCTTTTGAGTAGCTCACGGTGGCGTTTGGCTGCAGGTGCTGTTTTGATACCGTGTAAACCTTCTGGGCTTCTTGGACCTGATCTTGTTGATTTGACCAAAGCAGGGGAGGTTAAAGAAAGCCTCTGAGTGTGCCTTGTAGATTTGGAACAAGCTGCCTTTTCTAAGTACCAGCTGCACTACTCTTTAGCCTTACAGGGTGCTCCTGATCAGTCCATAGGGCCTGTCTGTGGGGACATGAGAAGTAGAAGAGGGAATTCATCACTTTGCACTCACTTAACGGGGGTTGGTCAAAGGCTCACGGTAGCCGGTAGCCAGGTTCCTGCTGACTAGAGTGGCCTCGTCAGTGCTTGAGAAGGGATCGGGTGGCCCAAGCATTTACTCACTCCGTTCCACCAGGTATGGGATGATCTCAGTAGGACTCCTGTGGCCTGTTCCCCTAGTGCCTTTGCTTGGCTCCCTGATTTCCTCAGCAACACTTCCTGGTGATTCCCGCCCCCGACCAACCCTTGTTACAAAATTACGAAGAGCAAGAAGATAACACTTAGTTTTGGTTGGCCGTATTTTTAAACCTAGAAGAACACACCAATTTTTTAAAGCTAGGACGCTTCTGAACTAATAGCTCCGGTTCGGATTCCTCAGGTAGTTTCCTTGTTCAGAACCTAATACTGGAATTACAATGTTTCTGTGTTGCTTGTTTTTTTTTTTCCTCCTGGTTGTGACAGAATCTTATCAAACTTTCACCTCTCTCTGGGGCGGAAGAAGATCACAGGCCAGCGCGGTGGGCAGGGATTGAGGCAACAACAGTTATTAGACGGCGGGGTCTCTTCTCTGCATGTTCTTGTTCTGTGGAGGGTAAAGAGGCAAGGTGGTGGGCAGCAGAACCCCTTTTCAGAATCACACACTTGCTGCAATGTTAGTTATATCGGAGCACTTTAACCTGAAGGGTGATACTACTATAACTTGATTAATCAGCTTTTGATTATCTGTAGCTGTTTTATTTAATACTCTTACAGGAGTGGGGGCCACTGTAAACTTCCCAGATGACTTGTATTTTTGTAGTGCTGTGAGAGTTATTTACATACCTATAAAGAGAACCATGTATTTGCCTCAACTCTGAAAACGTACATGTATATATATTTGTTCCGCAATAGGTTTTTTACTTAAAAACGTATTTTGACTGTGATAACCCAAGGGCACTGGGGGCAGAGGTGCTCTGAATGATTTCTCCTTAGAAGAGCTGGTGTGGAGACCTGCATTGTTCACGAGAGGTGCTTGGTCTGGAGATATTATCTGCTGCTAGGACCTCGGGTATGTAACTCGGTCAGTATTTGAGAGGGATGTCTGGGTAGAAGAGTGAATTCCTGTGCTCTGAAATGCCACTTGGGGACTCTGGAGGATGAAGGACAATTTACTTCAAGGGTGTCTGGCTTCTACCACTGCTGGGGAAAAAAATCCAATTTATAGCATTCCTGCATCTCTCAAAGTAGCTAACCTGGAGGGCATGAGGTAATGACTGTCCTGGAGGGCTCTACTTTGGGGGAGGATTTATCTAGGAGAAGCTTCAGTCTGCCCTGAGCCATTAGCAGGGGCTGGTGAATCGGAGTGTTGGAGCTCCCGTGCCTGGCACGTGTTGGAAAGCGCGCGCTCCCCTACACGAGGAGAGTTGGGACTTGCCTCTGGCTGCTAGAAACACCAACCTGACTGAAGGATGCTGGGAGGAAGCTGTGTTCTGCAGAAGCAGGAGCAGGTCTTTTCCTGGCCTTGCCCGGCTGCCTCCAGAAAGAGCGGTCAGTACTTCAGGGAAGCATCAGATTAAACACTGAACCCCTTGCAGGGAACTTCAGCTGGAGGTCAGCCTCCTGAAAAAAATGTCATGGAGGAACAAGAAAGTCTGCCCTTTGCCATGAGGAAGAGCTCTTGACCCTGAGTGGGAGGTGTGTGCACATGAATAGGGTGTGTGTGTGTGTGTGTGTGTGTGTGTGTGTGTGTGTGTGTGTGTGTGGTTTCCAGCTTTGCTAACCATGGGAGCTCAAAAGGACGGAGAGGGAGGGAGGAGGGCCCAGGACACTCAGCCACATACCCAACTGAAGGCCAGAGGCAATTTAATGTTAAATTAGGCAGGATCTTCCCTCCCTGAGTCCCTTTTCCCAGTCGATCTTTTTATTTTCTTTTTGAGAACTACGAATTAATGATCCCTCAAGGCTGACAGATTAATTGCTTTAGGTGGAGAATTTAGCCTCCTAGTAGTCATACCAGCCTTGACTCTCTGGTTTCTATCTATATTATATGAGCTACTAACTTGACTTCTTCCATCCTCCGAACGAAAGATTGCCCAGCATTTTTGGATTATAAAATAATTTCCTGCCTTGTTAGTTTGGGAGTTTTTAATTTCTTTGGTTTTGTGTTTAAGAAGTAACCTAAAATTTCTACAACACTAAATAAAATGGTACTACCTTTCAAAGATTTGTGTCTGTACTTTCATGTGGGTGCAATAAAAATGTCTTCTTAAAGAAAACCTCTCGGGTCGCCTGGGTGGCTCAGTCATTAAGCATCTGCCTTCGGCTCGGGTCGTCATCCCAGGGTCCTGGGATCGAGCCCCGCATTGGGCTCCCTGCTCAGCAGGAAGCCTGCTTCTCCCTCTCCCTCTCCCCCTGCTTGTGTTCCCTCTCTGTGTCTTTCTCTGTCAAATAAATAAATGAAATCTTTAAAAAAAAGAAAAAAAAAAGAAAACCTTTCTTAGGGAGTGACCAGTGTTTCTCACCCCATGAGCTTCCCTCATCTAGATTCCTGTGGCTGTCACCTTGCCTGGGGCCCAGAGGTCCCAGTGTCCTTTCTCCAGCAGAGGGTGGGACATCTTTGATCCCTATGACACGCCCCTCATCTTGGCCTGCAGGGACCATGGCATTTACCAGAAGAACATCATTTGAATTCTCTGCCCCCACTGCGAAGAGCTGCTACCTCTTCCTTGGCACCGGGCACTTTTGGCTAAGCATGTGAATGAGGTCCCTTCCTTGATCCCCACCCCCCACCCCCGATTTCCTAGAGAGTAAAAGTTTCACTATGGGGACATGATTTAAATTGATTGGCTTCAGACTGCCCCAGACCTGGGAGCCAAATCCCTGGTTCAGTCAACCCTGTTTATTCATTTCTGAGTAGAGGGTATTAGGGAAGCACCGAGAATCTTCTCCTGAGCTCAGCTCTCCCAGGACTCGGAGCCTTTCCTGATGAGATTCGAGGTCTGCCTGCCTCCCACCCATAGTCCATGCTCCAAGGACCCCAACCTCTTGAAAGGGAGGAGACACTTTTTCTTGCTCAGTGATAAAAGTCACACTAGAGAGACAGAGGCAGGCAGTGCCTATGAAGCCCCCCGGGGTGGGATGGGGGAGCTTATGTGTTTAGATACACTTTAAAATGAAGATGGGGGGGGCACCTGGGTGGCTCAGTCGTGAAGCGTCTGCCTTCAGCTCAGGTCATGATCCCAGCGTCCTGGGATCGACCCCACATCGGGCTCCCTGCTCAGCGGGAAGCCTGCTTCTCCCTCTCCCACTCCCCCTGCTTGTGTTCCCTCTCTAGCTGTGTTTCTGTCAAATAAATAAAACCTTTAAAAAGAAAATAAAATGAAGATGGGAACACGAAGTACGCGGTACAGTACGGATAGCTTTGAACATTTCCGCACGCCTTTGGATACTCTTCTGCAGCAAGGACAGAGAGTGATTCCGGGGGAGAAGGTGCCCCAGCCAACTACCCCCTCCCCCCCCCCCCCCCCGGCCCCCCCCCAAAAGCCCCCGGGGGTGGCAGCACCCACCCCGGTTATTTCCCACCCCCCCCCCCCCCCCCCCCCCACCCCCCCCCGCCAGGGAAAACAGCCACTAACAGGGCATGGGTAGGACTCTTCAGCTGTGGCCCAAACATCACAGGCTCCCTCAGCCCCGGAACCCAGTCTCTAAGCAGATGGACCCTGTTCCCTCGGCTTCTCTTCAGGAGTCACCTTGGGGACTCTGCCGTCTCGCCCTCCTGGCAAGCAGGAGCTTTTACTTCGCATTCAAAACAGGCTTCCTTCAGCTCTGTGGGGCCAGCATACTCCAAAGCCCCAAACACTCCTGCGGGAGTGTGCTCAGCCTCTTGACTCTTCTGCAGAAACCTGTCTCGGCGCCCTGGAAATAGTCACCCTGGTGCCTCTGATAAGCCCTCACAGAGGTGAGAGAAAGCTGCTCCTGTCTTTGCCTAGCAAGCGCACTTCAGGTGGAGCCTGACTGCAAAAGGAAGGCTCGTTTTCTGCATTATTACTGTTCCCTAAGCACTGACATATCCTATTTCTAAATCTCATCAAGGTAGACAGTATGTCCATTATGCAGATGAGGAAACTGAGTCTTGGGCATCAGAACTTTAGTTCCCCTAGGGTCACACAGTAAGTACTTCAGAATGGATTTGAACTCATCTGTCTGACCTGGAGATGGAGAACAGAGGTCAGCAAGTACAGCCTGCTTCCTAGTTTTGCATGGCCCTCGAGGCAAGAATGATTTTTACTTTTTTTTTTTAACGTCAAATGAATGCGTCTGGGGATCTAATGTACGGAATGATGACCACCTGTCAACACCACCACACTGAATACTGGAATTTTTTAACAAAAAAAAACCAATATTTCATGACACATGAAAATGACTTGAAATTCCAATGTCAGTTCCCACCAAGTTTTATTGGAATACAGCCATGCCCATTCGTTTATGTCATGGTCTACGGCTGTTCCCACATTATAAAAGCAGACCCGAGTAGTTGTAACAGAGACCTTACCATCTGCCAAACCTAAATATTTGCTGTCTGGCCCTTTACAGAAAGAGTTTGCTCACCGCTAGTCTAGGATCACTTTGGGGGTCAGAGAGATAATGTTCTGATTCTCTTGGAATCCTAGAGGATTGGAGCAGGCAGGTGTGACTCAGTTTCCCCTCAAGATGAGGCCAGCGAAGCCACAGCCGCCCTGAGGAAGGAAGTTCCAGGTAAGTAAGCTGACTAGTATTCATGCTCTCAGTCTGGGCAGCCAGTGGTGGCCTGTGACCACCTTCTTAGAGTTTTCAGATGCCTTTGTTCCTAGGAGTTCAAGAAACTGAACACATTAATCCTCCGTCCGGGGAAAGGCAAAGTGGGTAGTGGGGATGGAATAAACAACGCAAAAGAGGAAAGCAGATATGAGCAAGGGAAGTTAGCTGGCACCAGGATTTAGGTCTATATACCATGGCAGTGTCACCAAGAGTGGTAGAGAAGAAGGAGTATCCACCAAAGAGCTGAGGTGATGGGAAGGAAATCCAGTCAGAAAGACTGCACGGCCTGAGTCGCAGCCTGGCTTAGTGTGACAAGGAGAGAGTGTCCTGAGCTCAGAGTGAAACTGGCTTAGAGTGACAACGTTTCAGTCAGCTGAGCTGGGAGGAGCCCAGGGGTGAGGCCAGATTAAGGACTGGAGGCAGCCTAACTCTCCCCGGTTACTTATTTTAAATTAGAATCATCTTGCCTCTGAGAAATTTAGTCTATCTGTTGCTCCTGACAGGCCCAGCGTGGGGACGGGTAGTCACAGGAGTTGACAGGCTCTTTGCTGAGTGCCGATCCTCACCGTAGGAGGGGCTCCCTGGACACAGGGCCGAGAGAGCCACATCATTCCACAAAGACTTGCAAGCAGAGGGAGAGCCAGACAGGCAAACAACTAACTAGAATACACACATCCCTCCTCGGAGGGAGGACTGGTGAGAGCTTCCTTCCATCCCACACCGTCAGTGCCTTCCTTGTCCATCAGAAAACCCTTCTTCCTCTACCTCTCTGGAAAGAACTGTGGCTTAAGGTCAGTATTTCACATCTGGACGTGGCTGGGGCAGCCTTTTCAACAGCCTCCCCTCCCCAGGAGCTTTCTACACAAATCCCCCACACTCTGGGCACTCAGCATTCCAAAAGCCTATGTGCCAGGCACCATGTGGGCACTGGTGATACAGAGACGAGAAACATGATTCCAGCTTCACAAGCTGGAGGGTGGCGTGGTGGAGAGGGACTTGAGGAGCATCTGGTAAACAGATCATCACTATCACTGAATGATGGTAATTCTTAGAAGAGTCTGTAGTGGCAGGAAAGGCACCAAGGATGTTGTGTCTGTCCTGATTTCCAGGGGAAGGCAAATCCATTTCCTAAATAAATCACTTTCTTCCTAAGAAAGTAGAGAACCCCAGACTTACAAGTCTTTTTTTTTTTTCATTTTTTAAAAAAATTTAAGTACAATTTACCTCCCCAACGTGGGGCCCCAACTCACGACCCCAAGATCCAGAATCATATACTCGATGGACTGAGCCAGCCAGGTGACTGAGCCAACCAGGGTCCCCTCGACTTACAAGTCTTAATAGAGTGCGCCACCTTCTGGCCTGGGTCCCGCCTACCTCCCAGCCTGTTTACATCTGAGGGCCAGGCTCTCTTACGGTATCACACACCTGTGACTGGAAAACAGAATCACTCCTCTCTACCCCTTAGAGATGCTGGTTGGAGGATCACAAAATCGCTCTTCCACTTTATGATGAGTAATGTTGGGGAAAGCAGAATTTTGAGACTTCTATCATGGGTAGGGGATTCTAATAAAATCCCACTTTTTTTTTTTTTAATGCAGTTAGGGTCAAGATCTGCACAAAATTGGGGATGAGAGGAGTCCGATGCTGTTCTGTATGATAATATGAAGAAGCATTCCCAATGCAGTTGTGTTGCTTTTGGAGACATATTTCTCCACTCCAATCAGAATGTCGATGGTATTGTCTAAAACTAATGGATGTCTCTGACAAGTGTGTGTGTGCATAAGTAAGCATGCAAGTGTGTCTCAATATTTATCTGCTGGATAGCCAGAAGTAAATCCTTATCACATATCTTACTCTAGTGGGCAAGTCTAGAAGAAAGGGGACTTGGAATACCAGTGCCCACCCAAAGCTATTGTGCTGATCCCCCTTGTGGTGTGGGGCTAGAGTGAGTAATTCAAACGTAAGGGTGTGGACGGTTGGGGATTACTGCATCCCTTGGTTGGGGGGAGGGAGTGAATGTTCCAGCATGATCAAGTCCTGTGGTAGTAGGTGGGACTTCTCTAGAAAGGAGAAGAGGTTCTATGTTGTGAGAAAGCAATCTCTTGGGGATGGAGTGGTGTCTTTAGGTCTGGATAGTAAGGAAAGAAACTGGAAAAGAAGGGGCTGACAACTTTTGAAGGTATTTTGGTTTGGTTTGCTTCTTTTTTTTAATGCATTCCTCTTGAACTGTGAGGAGAGTCTTATGAAATTTCCCATTTTACAAATATATTTTTCATTTCTATTACAATACCTTAAGTTCCTCAACCCTTCAGGAAGGTACATTAACAGTCTCGTGATGCTGGTGTGGAAAATGAGAAAATGGAAATCTGGCTGCTTTGTGTTCACAGGCCAACTAACAGCTGGTCAGTGGAAAGGCATCCTGCCAGCCCACTGAGGTCCAAGGTGCAGGAAATTCTGTTGTGCCTGTAGCAAAGCAGGGGAGGTTTAGGGAATAGCCATGGGCAGAGGGAAGGAACTTGTGAGCCAGGGGGGCTTCTGTTGAATGGACAATTCTTGTAAGGAACAGCACCTCTTTCCCAATTTATACTAAAGGTAAGTGACATCTGAAGCAGAGAAAGCTGACGCTTGGATTGTAGATAAAATGCAATCTTTGTGTCAGAAATGCCCTTGTTCCCCACTGTGGTCGAGGGAACTCACTGTCTCCTTAGGCATACAGGGAATCCTGTGTACCTGACCACTGATCATAGGTCTTTCAAAAGAACCTACAGCCCTGTCCGATCAGATCCCCTTCTTTTTGAGGCCCAAATCCTCTGAGGACTCTCTGGGTACATGGTCATTATGTCACCTGTCTCTTTAGACTAATAAGCTCCATTTTTTATTTTGAAAATTCTCTAGAATGCATAATTTATTAGTCTTCTAAGGAAGGCAGCTGTAACCTGTATCTTATTCCTCAAGGGAGTATCCCATTTTGTTAAGGCCTGACAAAACATCCTTATTCCTCAATTCATTCTGCATAGAGCTGTCCAGTCATTTTCTGTTCTCAGTGGAAAGTGCTCATCTTACCTTTCCATCCTCAACCCCCAATGTAAGGTTGAAATTGAGCCCACAACAGTTCCTAAAATCTGCTAATGCCAGGGGCCTACCTGAAATTCTTTACTGTCAGCCCGAGAAACAAATTCTCCACATACAATTTAGGCACTCGCTGTGCGGACTCCCATCTGCTTTCTTGGAGTCATAAGGGACAGGCTTCTGGTGGCACTTGTCATTTAACTCAATGTTCTTGTTTTTCAGACATAGCTGATTCTTCATGAGTGCAATTAGGATTTACTTAGAAAATACTCTCTTTGGTGCCTTTTAATTTATATTCAAACATAACAGAATTTAAATGTGTAAGCTTGGTTTCTATGATAGTGTAACTAGAGGCACAATTTTGCTCAAGATTCTTTGATCTATACTGTACCAAGTTAGGAACTTTGGACTCAGAATCTTGGAGTATCTTAAAGCTCAGCTTTTAAAAACACCTAAATCTGCTTGAAGCCTCCAGTTTGCCCAAAGCCTCACCACCCCCATATTCTTTCACTCCCAACTCCTTAGACATTCCTTGCCTAGCCTCTGAAAGCATTTGTGTTCGCCCCTCTGGATTTTCATTCAACTCCCTCATTCTAGAAAAACAGACTGCAAAGAGAGGAAACAACTTGCCTGGGAAAAGCCGCTCTGGAGAGTGGAACACAATTTCCTGCTCTCTCACTACAATATTCTTCCTTTTAGGCAAACTACTATGGCCAAAATCAACATTTGTTACCAAAGAGAAACGGAGAATCTACGACTCTCCTAGAGTTTCAGAAAAGAGAGTTGTGGGAACGGCAACAATTTCTTGTGTGTTAAGTGTGTCCATGTAGGTAGATACTTCACCCAAATTCAACCCCCAGTCAAACTGACCGCAGATACCAGGGGAGGCGAAGACGGGGTCCGCACTAGGAACCTTCTTTCCTAGCTCACCTTTCTACCCGAGCCCGCAGAGAAACGGACCGGAAGTGACGCGTGGTCGGCAGACAGAACTACCTACGTATACCGCGATTGCTCTGGCCGGAAGAGAAAGGTGCAGCGCTTAGAAGGCTCCCCTCCTAGTTCCTGCTTCACTATTGCTGTCGCCGACGTGGGAGTACAGACCTGAAAGCTTACGCGGCCCTGGGTTGTGAGATGCCGGGCGGCGGCCACTGCCCCGACTGCGGGTCCACCGAGCTCGTGGAAGACTCGCACTATTCGCAGAGCCAGCTGGTGTGCTCAGACTGTGGCTGCGTGGTCACCGAGGGGGTCCTTACTACCACCTTCAGCGACGAAGGCAACCTCCGAGGTATCTGTGCCGACCTTTCCAGGGCCGTGCGTATAGCCTGGGGTGGTGAGGGATTGATATCAGAGTCCTCTGATTCCTCTCGCGCTCTCTCGTCACGTGTACGCTAAACTACTGGAGAAAGCGAGCGAGTGAGCTGCAGGAGCTCAGGGACTGCCCTTCATCTGTGTTTTTCTAGCACCTAGTGCGGTATCTGGCATCCAGGTGTGTGTGTGTGTGTGTGTGTGTGTGTGTGTGTGTGTGTGTGTGTGTGTGTGTGTGTGTGTAGAGAGAGAGAATAATAAACGTGTGTGTGTGTAGAGAGAGAATAATAAACGTGTGTGTGTGTGTGTAGAGAGAATAATAAACGTTGACCAAGTGAAACAAAGAGAAACAAAGTTCCACTCAATTTACCTAGTCTGGGTGTGATGGAAGGATTGTGGGTCAATTCTTTACAAATACGGACAAATTATTACCCCCGAAGTAGTCTTTAGTACTAATTGGCAAAAATATCCTTTTTTTCTTTGCTTTCTGAGTCCCTGGCCAGTGCAGCCCTCAAAATCAAGTCAGGAAAATTGCCTGGATTGGATATGCAGGAGGGAGGGCTGAAAATTTGGAATACTCAAAGCCACTTTAGTGCGCTCCTGACCTTCCTCAATCTCTGTATTTGATACTACTTGTGGACATAGAAGACTGGATAGACTTTTAATGTGCAAAAATGGGTACCTTCTGTGAGACAGGGAGCAGAGCCTAATGATATGATTTCTCTCTGGTTTTGTATGGTGGGAGGCCAGGGGTCTGGTGAATAAAAGCTAAACAAGCTATTTCTTGTCCATTATCTTGCAGAAGTAACCTATTCCCGAAGCACAGGGGAAAACGAACAAGTTAGTCGCAGCCAGCAACGAGGTGAGAATCAACCTTTTGTGATATGGTGACCTTAAAGAAAATTCTCCTGATGGTCCAGCCCATCCTCTTGCTTTTCCTGTTTTCAGCATTATTGTGTAAGGTAGAGTAGAAGAGAATGGTAAATAGAAATAAAGAATGGAGGTGGTTCTAAGAGAGTATAAGTTCTAATTCAGTATACAGTTTGGGTTTGTTGGGGTTGTGTCAGAGGTAGAGCCACGCATCCCAGATCATACTTTGGCTTGGCTCTGAATCAAGCCAGCCTCCAAAGAATGGTGGGTTAAACTTGACTCTCTCCACAGATTTGTCTTTAGAATGACCTCACCAAATGTCACTCTTGTCACCGTAGAAAGGTGCATTATTCATGCATCTGGTATTGGAGGCAAGTTTAGCAAAAATTGCTAGGAGCTGCACAGTAGCGCCTTCGACCCCTCTTAACTCCTGTGGTGGGCTTTCTTAGGTCTCCGCCGAGTGAGAGACCTCTGCCGAGTCCTGCAGTTGCCATCGACATTTGAGGACACAGCAGTTGCCTACTACCAGCAGGCCTACCGGCACTCTGGAATCCGTGCTGCCAGGCTGCAGAAGAAGGAGGTGTTAGTTGGGTGCTGTGTCTTAATCACCTGCCGGCAGCATAACTGGCCCCTCACCATGGGAACCATCTGCACCCTGTTGTATGCAGATCTGGATGTGTTTTCTGGCACCTACATGCAGATAGTGAAGCTCCTGGGGCTGGATGTGCCATCTCTGTGCTTAGCAGACCTGGTGAAGACTTACTGCAGCAGGTACCCGCCCGCTGGGAAACCCTGGGATGGGCTGGCTCCTTAGGCCTGCGTCCTTTGACCTGTGGCTGGCTCTTTTTCACCAAAGCCCCTCGAAAGGGATTTGGGAGAAAAAATCTATTCTCCCTCCCTTGTGTCTAGGACTAATAAGGTTAATTCCATTTTACAGTTCTAAACTGCTGCCATTTCCAAATCCCTTTGGCCTTACTGCAGCCTAATGTTGTAGGCAAAGTAGGCGTTAGCCTTGGTACGGGGCTGCTGAGTTGCAGCTCTCATGTTGGCGTGGCCCGCTTGGCTGTGTGTAACAGCCCTGCCTCAGCAGGATCATCTGTGAATGCAGGTGAGAGGATGTTAGTGATGGGGCTGGAGGCAGAAGCTTGGGCCTTTTTTTTTTTTTTTCTCCTAAGTAGCTGTGTTCTTTTCTTTTTTTCTGAAAAATACCGTAGAAAGCAAAGGCTGTCAGTGTCAAGTGGTGTTGGTTTTCGTTTGCTCAGATACTTTCTAGCTGGATGACTATGGGCCTTTTTTTTTTTTTTTTAAACTATAAATGCATATAATGGGGTGTAGAGGAGATGAAAGGAGAACATTTGGAAAGCGCTCAGAATAATGGCTGACGGGGGTGCTGACAAACGTGTGCTTCCTTGTGGGTTCTCCTGCCCTTCACTGCACAAGTAGAACACTCCACCTGTCTTCTCTCAGCACCTGTAGAAACTCGCTACCCAGCAGGCTTGAGTGTTCCAAGGAGGGAGACTAGCTTGCCCGTCATTAGGAGACTGCTTTTCCTCACTTTGGCAGAGCAGCCCCCTCCCCCATAGGCACGGAGCCCAGACTCTCATTTTGGTTCTTTCAGCTTCAGACTGTTCCAAGCTTCCCCATCCGTGCCAGCCAAATATGTGGAAGACAAAGAGAAGATGCTGTCGCGCACACTGCAGTTGGTGGAGCTGGCGGACGAGACGTGGCTGGTGACCGGGCGGCATCCCTTGCCTGTCATCACTGCTGCTACCTTCCTGGCTTGGCAGTCGCTGCAGCCTTCAGAGCGTCTGACGTGCTCCCTTGCCCGGTTTTGTAAGTTGGCAAATGTGGACCTGCCCTGCCCTGCTTCCTCCCGCCTGCAGGAGCTGCTGGCTGTGCTGCTGCGGATGGCTGAGCAGCTGGCCTGGCTGCAGGTGCTGAGGCTCGACAAACGGTCTGTGGTGAAGCACATCGGCGACCTCCTGCAGCACCGCCACACGTTGGTCCGCAAGGCCTTTCGAGACGGACCGGCAGAGTCGGACGCTGGGGAGGAGGAGCAGCAGGGACGGGGCCAGGGGCCAGGGCAGGGAAAAGAGGAGGTGGCGAGTAGTTCCTTAGGTCCGCCCGAGGGCAAGCGGCCAGCCAGTCCTGCCCTTCTCCTCCCACCTTGCATGCTGAAGCCCCCAAAGCGGGTCTGTCCCCCACCCCCTATCTCCACGGCCACTGGAGACGAGGATATTTCTGACAGTGAAATAGAGCAGTATTTGCGTACCCCTCAGGAAGTGAGGGACTTTCAGAAAGCTCAAGCTGCAAGACAGGCTGCCACGGGGGGTTCTAACCCTCCCTGAGGTGCATCCGAGAGAGCACTCCCACCATTCGGACAGCAGCTTGATCATAGGCCTGTCCTATCTGGAGAAATAAGTGTCTGTGAGTCCTGAGGCAGGTTTTGTTTGTTTGTTTTCCTTGTTTAAAGGAACCAAGGGACTCTGCAGTTAATTGGACCCTGGGTCCTGGAATAGAAGTCAGGAGCAATGCAGGGACAGCTGGGTTGGAGAGAATCCCATCCCTGAGAGGGATGGTCCCAGAGAGGAAGGTGCACACATTCATGTTATGAGGGATGGCTTTCCTCCTAGCCTGGCTGGAGAATGTCAGGCTTTCTCCTGGTTTGGCTTGGATACACTGCTGCTGCAGGCCTGATGGGCCCTCCGTGCTGGTGTGGAGCGGTTGGTGTTGCGGATGCTATCAGCCCTCAGAGGTCGGGAACTGGGCACCTCTTGGTCCTGCATCCATCTACAGGCATGGGTGGGTTCTCATGTACAGGGGTCACAAAATCCTCTACCTCATAACAAAAGGACCGTGGGTGGACTAAAGTTATATAGCTCAAAGGGCTTTGCAAAATTTTAATATATTAAAACAAGAGGCATCTGCTAGAAAACATTCTATTGTATAAAACCCGAGCTTTTAAAAACATGTTTTCTTTGGCACTTTTCATCCCCTCCCTCCCTTTTCCCCAGCGTATTGCAAAAAGCTCTCCAGTGCTAAGGCATTGGCAGGGTATGTAAACAGCCAGCATACGTGGAAGAATAATACGAAGCTTTTTTTTTTTTTTTTTGGTCTAATATTGTCTGTGCAGCAAGCATAAATAACAGGATTCATCCCAAGGTGTGTCGGTTTTCTCCCCTCCCTTTTGTCTTTTGCCTTGGTGATCAGACTGCGGGAATATGGACACTGAGAGGGACCTGGAGCAGGTCTGGTTTTCCTGTTCCTCTTCCCCGGGCTCAGCTTTCCCTCCACTTTTCGTTGGGTCCTGTAGTAAAAGGCTGGTGGTTGTTTTTAGGTTGGGGGAAATACGGGTGCTGGTGTTTAAAAGTAGTGAAGGCACAGGCCCCACGTGAGCCACAGGGACCCAACCTGCCGCCCTGGGGGATTCAGCTTGGGCTTCTGTGAGGCAGGAAACTGGTTTGATGTTGGGGAGGTTTCTCCCTAATATGGAGCTAGAGATCAAATTCTTGGAATGGTTCTTGCATATGGCCTCATGGAGGCAGGGAAGTGCTCTTCCCCAGTGCCTTGGTGTTGGCAGGCGCAGACTGGGGATATGGGTCTTGTCATTGAACAGTAAGTGCTTCTCCAGCCCCGCCTGTGGCCTTGTGGTGGCACCTCTCTTCAGAGCACTGTTTATAGGGCCAGGTTTAGGGCAGGACTGCGTTCAACTCCAAATCTAAGTACTACTCTCTACTTGCCTCAGATCTTTCCTGGGTATCTGGCAGAGGCAGCTTCTTAGGCGCAGGGCCTTGGCTCTGTCCTGAGGCACCACCTCTAAAGCCCTGCTGTATGGTTTGCGCACCACTCCTGTGGGACATGTCTGTCCCCGATTGTGCACCCTTTCCCTAGAAGGCCATCTCCAGGGCTGCCTTGCACACTGTTCCACTTTCTCTTGCATAGTTTATCTTAAAAGCAGCACCTATGGGTCCTGGCCACCTGGCTCATCTGCTAGCCTGGCCGCCTAGTTGGCTGAAAGCTGGGTGGGGGAGAGGCCCTAGGATCTAGGCACAGATGGCTGACCGCAGAGGAGGGCAGTGAGGAGAGAACACGGTTCTCAAGCTCCGTCATCTGTGTTTTCCTGATGGGGCGGACGGCCACCAGCGAGGCAGGGTGGATGAGATGTGGGGAGTACCTAGGGAGGGGTCCACCTGGGGGCCGACAGCACATTCCCCCACTACCCTGGACGGCACCGAGTCGACTGCCCAAACTAGCCTGGGCTGGGACGGAAATGTATCCCGCTCGGGGTCCTGGGATCGTCGCTACCCCGGAGGGACGGCGCTCAGGGCAGTGGCAGGCCTTCTGCCTGTCCTTTTCCCCAGCCTCCGGGACTAACGCTGGTGTGTCTCCCTCAAACCTGCTGACGCACCGGTGGACGTCTTTGAGGGCCCCAGGGAAGCCGGTGTGTCCCACAGGGTTGCCCACCCCCGCCCTAGACGGTGGTCTCGCTCTTCCAGAGGCCCGTCTTCATGCAGGCGCCCGTGGCCGCCCCGCCGAGGTCATCGTACTTGGCCCCCTTGGGCGCGCCGTTGAGACTGGCGGCGTTGAGCGGGTACGAGCGCCGCTTGCTGTCCCGCTCGGGCGCGCCGACCCCTCCGCCCTTGAGGTTGTCGCGACTGACGCTGCGGCGCTGGCCCGGCCGGCCGGCCTCGGGGGCCGGCGCGGCGCTCGTGTCGCTGCCCTCCGACGGCGTGAGCATGGGCTCGCCCTCGAGCTGCAGGCCCGGGCTGTTGCGGCTGCTGCCCGGGTAGCTGTCGGACGGGCTGTTGTGCAGGCTGCCGCTCTCGCTGGACAGCAGCTCCGGCGCCCCGGCCGCCGCGCCCCCGCGCAGCGCCTTGAGCCGGTTCTTGGTGCCGGATTCCCCCGTGCGGTGCCCCTTGGCCCGACTCTTGTGCGCGCGGCGCCCGTGGTGCACGTTGTTGGGGTGGCGGGGAGCGAGGCCGCCCCGGGAGCCCGCGGGCTCCGGCTCCCCTTCCCCGCGGGCCCCCGCCTCGCACACCTGACTCTGGGCCAGCTGCAGGTTGGTGAGCTTGCAGGGGCCCAGGGGCGGCGCGTGGCTGCTGCTGCCGCCACTCGGGGAGGACTTGAGGGAGGGGGCGCCCTCTCCGAATACGGGGGAACCGTCCTCTGGGGCGGTGGGCTCGGCCCGTGGTGAGGCGCGGGAGGCCGAGGCCCGGGGGCAGCAGGCACGCCAGGAGGCCCTAACGTCCCGGCGCCGGGCGCAGTGGTGGGTGAAGACGAAGAGTCCCAGGGCGGAGGCCGCCGCCCCATATAGGCAGCTGCACACCACCCGGGGCAGCCAGCGCTGCGACACGGCCAGAGCCCCACAGGCCCACATGGCCAGGTACAGGAAATGCGTGGTCACCAGCGCCCCCAGTTGGACTCCCGGAGAATAGAGGCCGTCACCATCCTCCGGGGGCCCTGGTGTCACCACCCCAGCGCTCCCAGTAGCCAGAAGGGAACCTGAGTCATTCAGGAGGGGGCCGCTGCTCCTGAGCCTGGTGGAACCCCTCAGCTCCTCCCCTGTCTCCAGGGAGACCCTGCTGGTGCCCCCCTTCGGGCTCTGTGCCAGAGGACCCCTTAAGCGCAGCCCCGCACACAGGAAATAGATCCAGGTGATCAGCAGAATCAAAGCCACCGGGATGTAGAAGGCTCCTAGGCTCGGACGCCACACCAGCCAGCAGCTGAGGGGAGACACAGGCAGTGGGTGAGGACGGGGAGCATGTCTGAGGTGGCTGGGTGGTTGGGGAGATAGGACAGGGTGAGTGGCAAGGCAGAGACTGGCTTAGGCAACATGCGTGGGTTTGGGTTGGGTCACTGGCCAGGTGGGCCTGCAGGTGCCCCTGCCAGTGAAGTAGAAGGCATCCAGCATAGGGGCGGGTAGGTGTGGTGTGGGGCAGGCAGGCGGTGGCGCTCACTAGGGGCTGTGGTCCCGGTAGTTGTGGATGCTGACCGCAGCTGTGATACCACAGATAATGAGTGGGATCCCTCCGGCGATCAGATAGAACCTGGAGGGGAATGGGGTTTGGGGTCAGAGATGTGGGGAACCAAGTGGGTTGCAAACAGATGCTCAGACACCTTGACTCGGGGACTCTGTCCCATCCTCTTTCCCCTTTAAATTCTCTCAGATTATTTTTGCAGGCTCAGTAAGTTCCTAGGGGACTTGACTGTTCGATGCCACTCGGGTTGCCAGGATCCCTACCCAATGCCCTTTGGAGTCACTTCCTTCCCTGGCCTTGTCAGCCCTGAAGAGGGGTGCCCTAAGGGTGCACCCACTCCATGGCCTTGGGCAACTTGGCGCCACCTAGGGCTTTGCCTCTTCTCTCTTTGGAGAGTGCTCACCCAGGACTTTGGACCCGCCCCGCCTCCACCCTGGGAAAACAGATGGTGGTGTCCTTCACCCGCCTCGGAGCCCTTCACCCTTGCAAAGCTGACAGTTGGAGGCCAGTACCGGAGCATGGGGCGGGGCGCGGGCGGGGCCGAGTCCCCTTCTTGTGGAGGGGGCGCTCTCCAGGTGAGCTCCTTGTGGAGGACTCGGGCCTTCACACCCATCCAGAGCAGTGTGGACAACGAAGAGTAGTGCAGAGTGATGCCCACCTGCGGGATCAAGCCACAGAGGCTGGGGGACCAGGCCGCTAGTACTGGAGCCACCCCAGAGCCCCAATCCACGGTATTACTCTCCCACTCCTCCCACTGTTCCACCCCCAGCTCTACCCTGAGCCTCCTCAAGGTTCTGTCCCTGCTGTCACCCTCTCTCCTTCCAGCCCATGCTTCTCTCCCACTCGGGGGACTTTTCACAACCCTGCCGTTGCTGTCTGCCTTGTCCCTGACCTCTCCTCCATTGCAGATCCCCAGTCTCCACTTTGAAGACCCATCTCGTAGTTTCTCTACTTCTTACCACCCCGACTCCCATGGCCCCCACGCCAGCAAGGCTGGACACAACGGCGGACCTGCAGCCTATTAGCAGGAGCCCCCGTTTTTTCCCGTGCACCTCCTGACTCTG
Source organism: Callorhinus ursinus (assembly GCF_003265705.2). NCBI lineage: Eukaryota > Metazoa > Chordata > Mammalia > Carnivora > Otariidae > Callorhinus > Callorhinus ursinus. The sequence continues at coordinate 34,812,525 of NW_027397079.1, read as the reverse complement.
TGCCTAGGCTGCCACCACTCATCTTGGACCGCCCCCCACCCCCACTCCAGCCCCTTCTCCTGCTTACTGCCTGGCAGATCATGTGGTAGTTGGTGAGTGTGATGCCTCCAGCAAAGACGGCGGAGGTCATGGCCATGTGGAAGCACAGGTTCAGCAGCATGTGCCAGCCCTTCCGGGACACATGGATGGAGCTGCCCCAGAAACAGTCTTTAATTAATGGGCCACCCACCCAAGGTCAGGTCCATGGGGTCTCAAGGCCATTGGGAGAGCAAGGGGGGAAGGCAGATATCTGTGCGCATGTGTGTGTGTGAATGTGAGAGATGCCCCAGGGCAGGGAGGGCTTAACCCCCAAAATGTGTTTTCCAGCCCTGGAACCTTCCAGTAAGATGCTAGGCAAGAGCCTGGGGACGCCATGTGGACCCACTTAGGAAAGGAACCCTTGGCCAGTACTCAGGGAGACCCACAGCCTTCCCTCCCCATCCTCCCCACCGCAGGGGCCCCCACCTGTGGTTGAGGATGTAGGTGATGATGGTGGAGAAGAGGCAGAGCAGCAGCAGGCCCGTGCAGGGGTACACGACAGGATGCAGCCCTGCCCCAGAGCCCCCCGCCTCCCTGGGGAAGGCACTCAGCTCCTGGAAAGAGTAGGAAAGAGGAAGTAGTAGGAAGCCAGGGGTAGAGGCCACCCCATGGAGTCCTGGCCAGTCCCCCACACCATTCTTCCTCTTCCCAAGCCCGGTCAGCTTTGGTCCTCAGCTTCGGCCCCTCGTCCATCCAGGTGGGCAAAGATGTAAGTGTGGAGACAGCCACTCTTAGAAAGTCAGTCCCAGGTAGTGTTAATGATCTACCGGTCCCTCCCTCCTCGTCTCTTGCCCTTCTGGGGACTCTTCTCAGCCTAAAAATCAGAGATGACGGAAGAGGGGGAGGTTTCTGTCTATAATCCAGCTGCGTGTCTGCTCAGGATCTGGGAAAGTGGGGTGCAAAATGTGGTGAGGGAGGGGGGAGCCAGACCATGAGTGAGGAGGGTGACCAGAAAGGAGAAATGGTCCCAGATTTTTTCCCCCCACTTTAACAATCTGGGTCTCAGAGAGTGCAGGATGTGAAGACCAGGCTGGGTAGTTCCAGATCTATCTGTCTCGATGAGTGGAGGCAGGACCTCCCTGTCTCCTGAAAGATGAAAAAGGTGTGGGGAAGACCAGAGGGACATTTCCCCATGAATCCTACAGTCATGAGGCCTGATGAGGCCGCTGTCCTTTCTGTAGTTCAATATGGCTCCAGGTGATCAGAATACTCCTACCCTCACCCCCACCTCACCCCTGGTCCCTGGTCCCTGGTCCTCCCAAGTTCCCACCGCCATTCCACTCACCACGAGCACGGCCACGTTGCCCAAGTGCCGGCAGTGCAGGGAGCTGACATTGGGCTGGCTGGAGCGGAGCTGGCAGCCCTCGGAGCTCCAACCCCCGGGGCCCCCCGGCCCGTCCTGGCTCCACCAAGCTGCCATAGGTTCAGCCCCCTCAGCCCAGTGCCGAAGTGAAATGGCCACTGGCTCGGTCAGGTTGCCCACACCACAGCCACCTGCAGGGGAGAGGGAGGTCCACACGGGTAGAACCAAGGTAGAACCAGGCCGTGGGGAGGCTCACCCTACAGAGCTAAGCAGCAGCAAGACAGCAGGGCTCCCCGGGGGGGGCAGGGCGTGTGCTGGGCTTCCGGATGGAGTTGGATGCCAGTTCGGGCCCTGCCTTCCAGGTTGTCCGTCTCACCAGGGAGACCCAAGGATGAATCAAAAAGCATTGGGAGGTGGCCCATTCTAAATGCCAAACGAGTGATGGCTGGGCTCAGGGAAAGGAAGGGAGAAGGTAATTCTGAGGGACAGGAAGGTGAAGAGAGGACTCGGGGTAGAGCGGGGGGGTGTTTGTAACCCTTTTGAAATTTGACAGATCTGGGCTATAAATTCCAATGTCTTCCAGAGCCTTTTCTCCAGCAGTCCCTTCCTTGAGAGGATGTCTCTTTCCCTTATGCCCCTGGGAAATGCTGAGGGGCCACTCTCCTTGGCCACCTCCCCCAGGGTGTTAGGGGGGCTGTGGGTGAGGGGAGGGCAGGGGGAAGGGGCACCGGGCAGACACTTGGGAGCGCTCCGTGCAGCATGGGGAGCTCAGTCCCTTACTGGTTCCAGCAAAGATGACGGGGGTGGCCACACCGCGTCTCTTGCCAGGCCCAGCGGCTCCAGGGCGAGAGGTGTTGCCGTGGCTGCGGAAGAGGCGGCCATTTCGGAAGACCAGCAGTTGCAGGGTGCAGTCTGGGGGGACAGGGGGAGCCAGGGCAGCCGGAAGGGACGAGAACAGACTGGGCGGCAGCTGGATGGAGGCCAGGGCCACGCTGTTCTGGGGGGACATGGGAGTTCCTCAGAGACATCTGGGAACCCCTAGGACTCGGGCCTTCCGGTCCCCTCCTCCCCCCTCCCCTGAACCCCCTTTTCTGGATCTGCTTCCACTCACACTCACACACACCCCGCCCCAGGCACCTGCGTCTAGGCGTGTCCGCCCCCGCGGCCCACCCCCGGTGCCCACCTTGATGTGGAAAGAGGACAGAGAAATGCTGGGTCTCCCTGTGGTACAGCGGAAGCGGAGCTGCTGGTCAGCCAGGGGCTCGGGCTCCGGGGAGGGGTTCTGGCTAGGGCCCCCGGGCCGCACGCCTGGGGCTCCTGCCTCCCTTCTCTGGAAGGCTGTGCAGGTCAGCCCCACGTAGCTGTGGGGCTTGATGAGGTAGGCCTCCAATGCCACGTTCCGTGAGTTCTAGGGACAGGGAGCCTGTCACCTCCCCATCTGAGATACAGCAGCTCTCTCTTGGCTTCGCACCCGCCACTGCCCACTCCCCCTCCCTGCAGGTTTGCTCAGGCTGTGCCCCCCTACACGTTATTCCTGTCTTCTCAAGGCCTGGCCATGTGACATCTGCTGTGGGGGCTCCCCAAGCCCTGGCCATGGCACCTTCTCTGAGAGCCTTCCTCCCACTCACACCCTACCTTGTATCTGGCTCACCTCTTAGCGGATACTAGTTCTGCCACCCCAGCCAAGCCACAGAGGAGGGTCCACGTCCAGCCTCCTTACACCACCCGGGGTGCCTAGCACAGTATCTTGCACGTAGAAGATGCGCTGTGGTGGTTGTTCATCGGTTCACAACCCACCATTGGCAATGTCACCCTCTTCTTAGGGAGCAGGAGTCTCCGTGATTCCTCATTCTATCACAGTGCTGTCGCCTGCTTCCAAGTCTCCTCCTATATTCATCCCTTCGGCTCCTTTTACCCTGCCTCCTGTTTATTTCTGTTGGGCTAGCGTTAACAACTCGGTTCCCCACCATGAAGTCTGGCATAACTTCTCCCTGTCACTGGCCCCCTCCCTCTCCTCTGCACTGCCCCTGACGACTCGGAGGCAGATTCCACACAACTGAGTCATGCACCAGGGTTCTCGCTAGCTGGGCTCATGGCAGGTGCATACTTGGAGGACCTGCTGCCCGGAGACAGGAGTGTTTTCCTCCTGGCAGGCAGGGGCCGGCCCCAGTTGACTCTAAGGTCCCTCCCAGGGCTGGGCTCCCCAAGGAGCTCCCTCCCAGCTGACCCATATTACCACAGAGATGTGCTGGGCGTGGGGGCTGAGGGCAGCCCCCCCGATGCGCTCCAGGGCGCCCACGATGCCACTGCAGGCCTTGTCCTCGCGCTGGGCCAGCCACAGCAGGTGCTCGTCCACCAGCATCAGGTTGCTGGCCATGTCCACCATCACCTCCACCAGCTGGCGGCGGGGGGGCAGGGAGTCACTGAGGGCAGGAGTCGGGTGTGGGGCCCAGGGGCTGGGGGCACAAGAGGCTTGAGCAAATGGGGGGCGGTTTTCAGGGGCCCCAGAGGCCGGGTTGAATCTCACCTCTTTGATCTGGTCGACATAACCCAAAAATTTCTGGATCATCTGAGCCACGTAGACAACATCCATCATGTCCGAGAAGCTGGCTGCCTCCGCCGTGTACACGCGCAGCTGGTGAGCCAGGGTCAGCGCATTGGAGGCGTTGATGGGCATCTGGGAGAATTGAAGGAGAAAGGAGATGGTCCAGTTCTGCCCCTTCTCCCGGAGAACTGCCCCTAGGGGGCCCCCTTGTCTGTGCCGACGCTCGGGGCGATAAGGCCTGGGGAGAGGGGTCTAGCCCACCAGCGGGGTCTAATCAAGACAAGAGGCACATGGAAGGAATGAACTCATCAGGACTCAGGGATGCCCACTTCTAACACCACTGGCCTAAGGATAATGGGACAACCTCACGCTCTCCTTGTTTTCCTCCTTCAGGCTGCCCTTGCTGTGTTTGGGAATAAAGATGCTTGGGGTGGCCCTGGAGGGGGAGGAGGAGGGATCTGAATGCCCTAGAAGGAGAAAAGCTAGATGAGAAGACCAAGAGCCCCTCACTGCTCACGCCCACAGACTGGAGGCACAGCAGAGCCCACAGCCATGAAGGGGCTCCCCTCCCCATTCCCCAGAACCAGAGCTGATGGGATGCCACCACCTTCCCCCCCCCCCCCCGCCCCTCTCCTCTCCTGGCCTCACCAGCACGAAGGTGTAGAGCACCCGGGTGATGTCATTGGTGTATAGACAGTGGGAGTAGTCCCCTGGCTCCCAGCGGCCAGCTCGGTCACACCGGCGGGAGGCTCGGGTGCCTGGGGCCCCCCCACTCAGGGGCACCGAGGTGAAGGGGTACTGTAGGCAGGACTGGTAGGCTGTGATGCCAGCCAGAGTCCGAGGCCACCTGGGGGCAGAGGCGGGAGGTTGCTGATGCCCCAGCTCCTCAGAGCAAGGGTCCCTCCTCTGCCCTTAGACCTGGGATGCTGAACCCCTTGGGACCTGGGGGAGGGATTCAGAGAGAGGGTTCGGACTGGCCTTCGAGGGGCTCCGAGGGGCTCCCGAGCTCCACCTTCTCTCTGAGTCCGTGTTTGTTCAGACCTGGAGCCCTGACTTCAAGCCCCTTACCCTTTCTGGGCTTGAGTGTTCTCAGCTGTCCATGGGGAGGATAATACCTGCCCTTCCTCACGGAGACGCCCATGGGGATATTAAAATCTGATATCCGTTGTGGGATAGTTTTGTGAACTATTAATGCAAAGTAACAAGACAAACAAAAAAAACCCACCCAAACTTTTTGTTCTGCACAGCATATGTCACATGGGGACTTTATACAAAAAGATAAGGTCTCTGTAAAAACAACAGCGGGACAGTGGGACTTGGGGCTGGGGACTTACAGGAGATGGGCAGCCGGGAGGGGGGGAGGGGCGCGTGTTCTCCAACGACGACGCAGGAGCTGGGGCGGAGGTGGGGGCGGGGCCAGGGTGGCAGAGGGCACCGCACCTGAAGTCCCCGCGGTTGTTGGCAACTCGCTCAGCGGGGCAGTAGGAGGCGGAGGTCTCCAGCACCACAATCTCCACCTTCTTGCTGGCGTTGCCCTGGGCCGTGGACACGGAGCACTCCCACTCCCCTGACGCCCACACGCCGATGTGAGACAGGGTCAGCTCGCTGCGGGCGGGCGGAGGGCTGGCTGCGCGAGGCACTCTCGGTGGCCGCGCCACCCTCCCTAAGCGCCCTGGCCCCGTCTACCCACACGCAGCCCCTGACTGGGGGCGTGTGGGGCAGGAGCTCTGGGGTTCTTTTCTCTTTGACTGAGCGAGGGATACAAGTACATACTCCTTTAATTCCGACTGGCCTTATGGTATGGTTTTCCTGAACTTCAATTTCCCCACCCTTAGCATGGAGCTAATAGGACCTCCCATGCAAGTCTCTTGGAGAGATTCAGTCCCATAATTTGGTGAGAGTCACTATATACATTGTAAAAGCGCTAAAGAAACGTCAAATGTAATCCTTTTTTTTTTTTCTATCAGGCGTTGACTTTCTATCGCCTAGTCAGACCATTTATGACTCAGTCCTGGATTTCCATAAACACACACGTGTGCTCTCACGCATAGGAACTACTCTCCAGAACATGTCTGAGCAGGGCTCCTTTGGGGGGCGGGTGATGGGCACTGTGCCTCCCCTACCCCATGCCTTGGGCTGGGAAGGGGCAGCAGGGCCTGTACCTGGTGATGAAGGTGCAGTCGTGGATGAGGCTCTCGGCCAGGAGGATGCCCGCCTGCTCGTCGCCCTCTAGGGGGGCCCGGTTGTGGTACCAGCGGATGCGGGTGTCATTGCCCAGGTAGCTGGCGGAGCACTGGAAGGGCAGCCGGTCACCCTGGAACACGACTTGGCGCAGGGACGGGATGAGGTGGTGCGTGTGCAGCTCCAGGGCCCCTTCTGTGGGAGGAGACATGGGCAGGGAGGCCTTCATGCACCAGGGTGGGACCCCCAGTTGGATCTGAGGGAGAGGATGCATGCCCTGGAGAAGGCGCCCACCACCCAATGACCCTTAAGGCAGAGGGAGCATGGAGCCAGCGGGGGGGGGGGCGGGGGGGCTTCAGGAGCGCATCTGCACCAAGCGGCAGGTGTGCAGGGGGGGATGTGCTCACCGCAGCGCAGCTGGGCCTCCTGGAGGCCCCCCAGGGCCTGGGCATGAAGGGCACTGGGGTAGGCACAGAGTGTGTGCTCGGACAGCTGCAGGGAGCGATTGCGGGCCCAGGACAGTAGCCAGCGCAGGCGGCAGTCACATGTCAGGTACTCGGTGCCCAGATCCCTGCAGAATGGGGAGAGGGGCCACAGACTAGAGCACAGCGAGTGTGGGCTCCAGGGCGGGGATGGAGCCCTGGGAGAGACTGTGGCTTGAAGGGGTATGGGGGGTACATGCGCACCCCCAGCCTGGCGATAGTGGGAAGTCAAATACGGCGGTTTCAGCCATTGCCCGTCCTGCCTACTCATAAGGCTGGCCACCGTGGTCATGATGCTTATGTGTGTCCTTCCTGGGCAGAGAAAGGCAGCAGGGCTCTGAGTCCTTGGGCTGGGAACAGATACTCACACAACCTTAAGGGCTGGCAGCTCATCAAAGACCCCAGGTTGCAGATTGGAGAAGATGTTTCCAGATATGTTTCTGCAGGGAACAGGGAGCCAGGATCTTAGGGTCTCCCTGGGCCAGAGGAGGGAGGAGTGAGTGAAGGGAATGCGGGGGGCCTATGAGGGTCTGCTGCTGCCTCCTTCCTCCCAACCCCTCTTTCGAGGCGAGCCTTCCCTCCCCCTCCTCCCCACTAACTGCCCCTCACTCACAGTCGGAGAAGCCTGGGGAGGCCTTGGAAGGTCTCAGACGTGAGACAGCCAATCCGGTTGTTGGAGAGATCTCTAGGGGGACACACACAACCTCAGCAAGCCGGCCAGACAGTAGCACACGGATCCGCTTGTGTGGGACACACGTGTGTGGCCGGGGCTTGTGTGGGAGCAGGATGAACGAGGAGATGGGCTTGAAGTGTCTCCCCCAAACACTGTGTGGGGAGAGGGGAGCTCTGAGTGGGGAGACAAGAAGGGATAGCTGGTCCTGGGACCCAGGGGACCATCTCCAGGGAGGGGGCGGGCTGGGAGGGCTTGGGGGGCAGGACATGCCACTCACAAACGCTTCAGCTCCCCCAGGCCCAGGAAGGCACCAGGCTGCACCGTGCTGATGACATTGTTCCTCAGGTCCCTGTGGGAGGCAAGTGGGAGCCCTCAGCCCTCTCCCACTCTGGGGGCCACACACTCCCCTGGGGTGGGGAAGCCCCATTTTTACCAGCAGTGTTGGGAAGTGGATTTTCTTCTACTCTCCTCAGTGCTGGTGGGGAGGTTGGACGAAGGACCCCAACTCTCAGATAGGTCTCCTTGCCACCCACCCCTCCCCCGGCTACCATCAAGGGGTGCTGGTCAGAAAGATGTCAGGAAGAATATAGAAGCCAAGAGATGGGATGGGGTCCCCTTGGGTGGAAACAAGGAATGGAGCCAGCACTGAACTAGGAGCCGGGAGGCCTCACCCAGGTCGCTCCCATCTGAGCTGCCAAGGATCTCACAGGGGCTATGAGAACCATTTGAAAATGGGAGGGAAAGTCTTTTTTTTTTTTTTTTTTTAAGTCTTTCGTAAATTGCTATACAAAGGTAAGATCTTCTGGAGCCTGGCCCTGGGGGAGGTACTTCCATAGCTGTTCTGTCCATGTTGATCTCTCCATCTGACAGGTGAGGAAACAGGTCAGGCAGCTGATGACCGCCTGCAGGCTGACCCGGGTCTCTGACTCCAAGGCAGAATTATAAACCCCCATGGCAGCCCCTCATTCTTCAGAAGAGGAAGGCAAGGCTGAGGGGGTAAAGACTTGCTCACCTGCCTCCCCCCCCGTCCCCCCAGGGTCTCCTAGGAGCCCACAGTGCTGAGGGAAGGTGGCAAGGGAAACGCCATCCCTGGGCTGAGCTCCAGCGGGTCCAGACAGAAGGTGGTGCCTCCCCACCCCAGGGCTCCATGGGGCCAAGGGCCACCCACTCAGGGGAGTGAAGTGCAGGTTAGTCATCAGAGCAGCTTCTGTCCCAGGATTTGGTTGCTCAAAGGCAACCACATGACCAGACAGCAACCCTCCTCCCTTACATCCCCTCCCCCAGTGGTGGCGGGGACAGAGGTGAAGGGGCAGTTCCTGCCCCCTGGGGCCCCACCAGTGCCCACCTGGCCCCAGCTCAAAACCAGACTGGCAGCTCTCTGGGGCCACTAAGGACCAAGGTGAGTGCTGGCCCACTGGCTACCCTCCCATCCTCTGCTTTCTGAGCACAGCCACCAGAAGAGGTGCTTAGACCACCAACTGGCCATTCACCCAACTACTCAAGGACCACCTGAGTCTTTCCTGAGCCCAACCAGCACGCTTGCAGCCCCACAGAGCAATGTGGCAGGAAGCCTCACTCCTCAGCCAGCCTGCCTGCCCTCCTGGGACCCTGGGATGGGGGCTGCAGCCTCCTTGCTTGCTCTCTGCTCTCCACCCAGGCAGAGGGTGCTTATGAGGCAGAGGGCTGGGGTGGAGGATTCCTGGAATTAATCAACCTGTTGGAAAGAGCCTACACAGGAAGGAGGAGATTGACAGAGATATCTGGGGTCGACCTGTTTTCCAAGGCCCTGTGACCCTCCAGCCCAGGCTGACACACGGGGCACTTGGCCCTGCCTGCCAAAGTCTCAGGGATATGTCTGGATTATGGGTAGGAGGGGGTTAACCAGCCACTCCCAGCTCTGGGAGAGGAAATGGGTGTCCAGGATGGGGAGGTGCCATCCCACCAGGGGGCCTGTTTTCGCATAGCCAGTCCCAGCTGGGGACAAAAACACCCAGAGAGAGAGAGAGAGAGAGAGAGAGAGAGAAATGAAACACCCTCATACCAAGGACTTGGCCTCCATAACCCTAAGCCCCTTGAGAAAGAAGGGAAAGCCACCAGAAGGGGCCAGCTTCCTAAAGAAGAGATGGCTTCCATACTCAGGCGTGCTGGTGGTACCCCAGCAGGGAACGTGCAAGAACGCAGACCCTGGATGCTCATGCAGTATGGAGACCGGAGATGGACGGGGTTGGGGGGGGGAGTGCCCCGCCTGCCCTGGGTTGCCCCTCCTGCCGGCACCCCCCTTTTGGTTCCCCACCCTCAAAGCAACCCCCTCCGGTGCCGTTCCAGCATGTGCCCCCTGGCCCCGGTTGGGGTCTGGCCATTCTCAGGGCTCTGCCTCCCACCCCCACGCAGGGGACGGGCAGAGGGAAACACATTCCTCATTGTGTCACTTCCCTTCATGGGCTGCCAAGGGGCTGAGGCCGCAGCCCCCCGCCTCTTCCCTCTCCGCTCGCTGTGTTTATTCTCATTTCCTCCCTGGCCCCCCTTGAGAGCCCCCACCCCGCCTGCCCCACTGATGCTCTGCAGATGGGAGCAAGGCGGCCACTTGGGCCCCAGCCCCTTCCTGCCCTGGATTTCCTGCCGCCCAGAGCCATGCCGGGGCCCTCTGAGAGGGGAGCTTCCACCAAGCGCTGGCATTCCTGCCCCCTTGCCTCACGCCCACAGAGTGGTTTCAGGGGTGACCCAGGCAGCCCCTCGAGTGCCCAGAAGGGCCAGGCCTGGGTCTTCTCCTGAGGGGTGCAGGCCCACGGCTGCTCACTGGGCTGAGCTCTGACAGCCCGGTGGGGTCCTGGTCTCTAAGGCAGGGGAAGCAGGTTGGGGCTCTACCCTCCCTAGCAGCAGGAGGAAATGCTATCCTAGAACTTGGATTTTTTTTTTTTTTGACCAGCAAGGTCCCGATAGGTTGGTGCTTCTTGCTATGGACTCCTGCCTCAGAAAAATGCACTCTACCCAACACTGTGTCCATGATTTCAGGGGGCTTGTGGAACCCAGGTGATGAACCCCTGCCCTGGATTGTCTAATCTGATCCCTTCATTTCTTTCCTTTTTTTCCCTTAAGATTTAAAAAAAATTTTAAGAAATTCCTACACCCAGGGTGGGGCTCGAACTCACAGCCCCAACATCAAGAGTTGCAAACTCCACCGACTGAGCCATCCAGGTACCCCAAGATCCCTTCATTTCTTAGGTGAGGTCATGGGGGTGAACAGATGTTTCTATGATGTGGAATCTCTCATCTTCTCCCTGCCTCCATAGAGCCCAGGTCTTGGAAGCTGGGAAAGGTTTGGTGTGTGGATGGAGCCTCCTCTCCCGACCACCCCTCGCCCAACCCAGAGCAGGCTACCCTGACTCAAGGCATCCTCTCCCTGTATCTATGCCAGTATGGAGAATGGACTCTATGGCAGAAGTCGGGGAGGGGGGCTGTTCCTGAGAGCAAATCATACCCTATACCCTTCTTGGGAAAGCTGGAGCTCAGGAAGCTGAGTGTAAGACTGAGTATGGAAGCAGAAGCAACAAAAGAGATTAATAAAGTGGACTTCATAAAAACTTAAAACTTCTGCTCTCTGAAGGACACCATCAAGAAAGTGAAAGGCAACCCAGGGAATGAGAGAAAATGTTTGCAAATCATGTATCTGATAAAGGACTCCTATCTAGAACATACAAAGAACTCTTCCAACTCTAATAATAAAAAGACAAATCAGCTGAAAAAAATGGGCAAAGGACTTGCATAGACATTTCTTCAACGAGCAGATACAAATGACCAAATAACACACGAAGAGAGAGTCGACACTCTTAAGTCATTAGGGAAATGCAAAGCAAAACCACAGTGAGATATCACCTCATATGCGCTAAGATGGTGATAATAGAAAAAATGGGCCACAGCAAGAGTTGATGTGGGTGTGGAAAGACTGGACCCCTTATACATTACTGGCGTAAAATGGTGCAGCCACCGTGAAAACCAGTTCGGCAGAGTTACCAAGGGACCCAGCAATTGCACTCCCAGGTACATGTGCAGGAGAAAGAAGGGTACGTCCGCGCAGAATCCTGAACAGGAATGGTCACAGCCCCAGAGTGGAAACATCCCAAGTGCCCGTCACCGGATAAAGCTTCTGTGTTCCATTCGCACAACAGAATACTATTCGGCCGTATTTTATGGAATGAACTGCTGATATATGCTATAATCTGGATGAGGCTTGAAGCCATTATGCTAAGTGAAAAAAGCCCAGTTATAAAGGATTACATATGATATGATTCCATTTAGATGAAATGTCCAGAATAGGCAGATCTACAGAGGCAGAGAGATTAGTGGTTGCTTAGGGCTGGGAGTAGGAGGGGGAGTGGGGAGTGGCTGCTAATGATGCACGGTTGCTTTTGGAGATGATGAAAATGTTCTAAAATTAGACGACGATGGCTGCACAACTGTGTGAATACACCCCGAGCCATCGGATGGCACACTTTTAGTGGGCGAACGTTCCGGGATGATAATTCTATCTCGCGAAAGCTGTTAAAGAGTGAGTTTGCACACCAGAGCGTGCACGTGTGAGGACGAGCCGTGTACCACGTTTGGACAGGGTGGGGTGGCCCCAAGTTGGCTCCCTCCGGCCCCCAAAGACCTCCCCGCTTGTGGGTTTAGAAACCAAATTATAGGTTCGGAGGCCGCACAGCAGCTTTCCCTGGACCCTCCAGGACTTCCAAGGGTCTTTCGAAAGCGGGGGCTGGCCGAGAAGCCGGCCAGACCCCTGCGCAGGTATGGAGGGTGTGTGGGGGAGGGCAGGGAGAGGATCTGGCGGGAGAAAACCCGAGATGGTCCCACCCCCTGCCGGGCCCCTCTTGTCTCTGAGATCATCCAACAGTTATTTATTCAGCATGGACACTCTGCCAGGCACTGGGGCTACGAGGGCAGGCACGAGGGCTGTCCCCAAGCCCACAAGCCTCCCTTCCCAGCCCTCAGCTGTTCCCAGCGTCAGCAGCCTCTCTCCGGCATTCCTCCCCAGTGTGAGTGGGGATGGGAAGGGGAGGAGGACCCGGCCAGGCGGCCTTGCTCATGGCCCCGCCCATAGATTAATGGAAACCACCTGGCGGGTGAGAACCACTCCACCCCCGGAGCCCCCCCCCCCATTCCCATGAGCATCTGCTTCTAATGAGTGCCCCAGCACCGCCGCATACCAGCCCCCTGGGCTCATTAATCTCATTAGGCAATGACAAATCATCCTGGGGCTGACCAGGCTCCCCTCACCAGGTCCTCTCCTCCAGGCATGCACAGGCCTCTGGGGCCGTGTGTCCACACAGAGCCCCTCGCTGTCGCGTGCATGCCCAGGCTCTCTCCCTTGGCCTCTTCTGGGGGCTGGCTGTCCCGTGGCCCACTTGGTCCCCATTCTGGGGAGCTTCCCACTGTGGCCGGGGCACCCTGGGAGCCCGGGAAGGTCTTCTGGTGGCCTGCTTCCTGTTGAAGGCGCGTGGTGGGGGATGTGGGCGGAGATGCCAGGGACCAGAGGGGTGGGCCAGCTGCGAGTACTTTCGGCAGGCACGCATGCACGCACGCTCGTTTCAGCTCCAGGACTGCCCGCCAAGGCTGGGGAGCTCTGGGCAAATCCCGTGCAACGGGGGGCTGCCGACATAACATCTTGCAACTTCAAACTCTCCCGAGGAGAAGGGAAGGGAACAGGCATTTACCGAAAGCCCATGCCGTCCCCACGACAGCCTGTCTAGGAGTCCCGTATTGCCCCCTTTTCCAGGGGAGAAACCCCAGGCTTGGGGAGGCACGCAGAAAGTAAATGACAGAGGCAGGACTCAGTCCCAGGCCTCTTTGACTCCAGAATGGAGTTCCGTGCCCTTCCTGGCCCACCCCGTCTCCTCCACCCCAGAAGTCTTTCCTCTGGGTAACAGGCTTGTCCATGCTGAGGGCTGGTGGGATACAGAGGGGAAGGCTCAGAGACAGGGCCTCAGCGCCCATCTGGACGATTCTGTACACGCCGTGGGCTGGCGGTGAACTGCTCTGCTGGACCCTGTTTAAGGTTTTCTTGTCCATCCTGCTTGGCTGATAGAGCCCCACAAGGTAAGTCCCCCACTCTCCCCCCATACGCTTTTCTTGTCCATCCTGCCTGGCTGATAGAGCCCCACAAGGTAAGTCCCCCACTCTTCCCCCAGCCTTTCTGGAGCACCTGTCCTCCCCTGAGATCATCGAAGGCACATCCCCACGCAGCGCCCTGTCCGTATCCCCTCCCAGCCTCAAGCCCCTGCCATTAACAGGGACCAGGCTGACCTCCTCCCCCCATACGCTTATACTTGACCCATTTTCAAAGGCCAGAGAGGCTCTCAGCACAAGGAGGCAATGCTGGCATTCTCTGCAGCCCAGACCTACCATTTCAGTTATTAGGCTAGGCCCCAACCCTCCCACGGGACTTGCAGCTCACAGACTGTGGGATGTTAAGCTGCCATGGACTCAGCTGCCCAAGCCTGGATGTCTGAGCTTGACAGGACAGAGAGATCAGTGTTTCCTGGCACCAACTGCACGCCAGGCCACAGCGTCTCATTTGTGATGAATAGGCCCACAGTCTCGGGGTCATCTGGTCCACTGGTTCCCAACCCCGGATGAGCATGAGAATCGTCTGCATACCTTGTAAAAAATTCCCAGGCCCCTTCCGACCTGATGAATTAGCATCTCTGGGAGTGGGGCATAGGATCTCTCCCCATCCCTGGGATGGTGGGACAGTGGTTTTGAGGACTAGTTTTATGTGTTCACTCGGCCAGGCGATAGCACCTTGTGACTTAATCAAACACTTAATGGAGGTGTTACTGTGAAGGTAATTTGTAGATGCGGTGGACATCTACAAGCAGTTGACTTTAAATAAAGGAGATTACCTTGGATAACAAGGGTGGGCCTCATCTAATCAGTTGAAGGGCTTAAGAGCAAAAAAAAAAAAAAAAAAAAAAAAAAAACTGAGGTTTCCTGGAGAAGAAATTCTGTCTGGAGACTAAAGCATCAACTCCTGCCTGACTTCCCAGCCTGCTGGCCTGGCCTTACAGATTTTGGATTTGCCAGCCCCCACAAACAACATGACCCATTTCCTTAAAATAAATTTCTTTATAAAGAACTAATATAAAATAATTCTTTACATATCTATATAAAGACACACACACACATCTCCTATTGGTTTTCTTTCTCTGGAGAACCCAACTGAAACAGTGGTGATCAGCCAGGCTGGAGGTCCTGGGCTCCTACAGCCCCTGCCCGGCCTTTCTATCCCTGGGAAGCATGCATACCTGCTGAACACAGCACACGCCTCTGCCCAGAGGCTTCCCCTCTTCTGGAAAGCCTGGCTGCAACCTTGGGTGCTCTGATTTTTTTTCCTTCTCAAGCAGCACTCGTGGGTATCACACACATACACATCCAAGGGTCATAGCATTGAAAATCCGTAACGTAGCTTACAAATCACCCTACCCCCCCTTTTGTACAGATGAGGAAACTGAGATCCCAGACCTGGCACCCACCGCGGCATCACTCTGACCTCAGCTCCTACCACTTCCCATCGACAGGTCCTTCTGCTCCCCGGACCCATCAGGCATAGAGGGGACCCAAGGGCCTTCCCCTCCAGATTCCTCCCTCCCTCAGACCTCGGGCTCAGTCACCTTGTCAGCGAGGCCTTCCTTGACCTCGCTACACCAAATAGCAGCCTCCCCCTACCATCACTGCTTTCTTTCCCCCTAACCCTGCTTTGTTTTTCTTTGTAGACTTATCACCTGATATATTACACATTTATTTGCCATTTTCTGTGTCCCCTCCATAGAGGGTAAGTTCCCTGAGGGCAGGCGCTGGGTCCACTCCCAATGCCTAGAACAGAGCTCGGCACACAAAGGGGGCTCAGTACATATCTCTAGAATGAAGGCCTTGGATGATTCCTAACAGAGCAGGGCTCACACTCAGGATTCTGAACTCTCATCTGTCTCCCGCCCCACGCTCCTGCCCCGCCATGTGATTCAGCTTTTCGTCATTGACCATGCTCTCATTTCTCTCTGCTTCCCATGCTTTGAAAGCACCTGCTGCACCGTCACCCGGGTCCCCGGTGCTGGGGGGATTCAGTACGTGGGCAGGGGTGGGAAGGAAAGGACCCTCTTCTCTTCTTCATCAGGAAGTTGACCCTCGTGAGACTAACGGAGGAGAAGCGGGGAGACCCGGCAGGTCTTTGATAAAGTGAGAGGGGTAAAGATGGGAAGATGCCAGTGGGGCCACGAGAGGCTCAGAGCTGTCTGGCTCACGGTAAGGAGAAGCGACAGCGCCTCTGGGCGGCAACGGGCTGGAGGCAGCTGCAGTTTGTCATCCTCCAAAAGATTCCTGGAAGGAGCGAGTGGTTTCCTGCCACTCAGCCCTCGGAGACCAAGCTTGGGCTGAGCTCAGGAATCAGAGCTCCCACACGCCTGACTGCCTGTGGGAGAGGAAAATGTTCCCGATCTGTCGGTACCCAGGACACTTTTTGCTAGCCGCTCGGTGGCAGCCCTTTTTCCTCGTCTGGACACCCGGTCTGTGAGCGACAGAGCAGACAGTGGAGGGACCTGGTCACGGCGCTGTGTGCATGCACCACCACCAACGTCCCAACACCCCCTCCCACCCCGGCCACGCCCCAGATCCGACAGAACGTGCTCGGCCTTCCACCCCCAACATGGGGTTGCCCCTTCCCACCGCCACGAAGCCAGCCAGGCCACCGCGCCTTCCTCACAGGCTGGGGAGTTTGCGAGACAGCTTTTCCCTTCCCCTGTGAAGTGGGCTGTCATAGAGGTAACCTTGTAAGGTTGTTGTCATGGTTGAAGATCTACACTCCATGTCATGGAGAGACTGCCTCCCAATTACCCTCGAATTTTCCAGCCTTCACCGGTCAGTGACGTCCCTCCTTTGGGTTTTATGGAAACCCCAACCTACTGAATTCTAACACACATGGCACTGGCAGTCTCCACTAGACCGTAATCTCGGGCTCTTTGAGGGCAGGCTTCCACCTTATTTTTCTGTATCCTCCATCACACTGATCCACGCCTGGCGGGGAAAAATGGAAGTCAAGGGGCAGGGGCCCTGTTGAAGGATTTGGGAACGCCCCGCAGGGTGGGAGCAGAGGCAGGAGACAGGGTGCCGGAGGCAGGGGAGAATGCAAGGATCAGGCTCCAGGAGGGACAGGGGCCCAGGTCTCCTGTGGAGGAGACAGGACCCAAAGCTGTCGTACGGGCTGTGGTTCCTGGGGCAGGCCACCTGAGCGGGGAATCGAGGGGCTGCGTCAGTCCCCTCATTTGGCAGGTTAAGTGACTTGCCCTCAACTAAGTCAGGCCCCCAACTCTGGGAAAAAAAGTCCCTTCTGGCTAGCAGGGCCCCTGTAGTCCTGAGCGCAGAGCCAGGCTGCCTGGGCCTGTAGGGCAGCCCGGAGGATGCAGCTCCAAACCAGGGCCGGTGGGGTGGGGGCCCTTTGGATGGGATCCACTCTCCCCACCCTCGGCCCAGGGCACTAGCCCCATGGGCTTTGTTTGTTGATTTGTTTGCGGGGCGGGGGTGGGGGGGAAGAGGCCTCAGTCCCACTAAATCCTCCTCAGCCCTTTTATGCTGGGCCCCCAGCTGGAGCAGGGAGGTGGCATCTGGCCAGCTAAGGGGCTCAGCCCTCACAGCTAATTGCTCATTAAAGAGCGTTAATGAACTTCCCTGAGCCCCATCCTTCCCTAGACCAGCAAGGTTTCCCTACTTCTCACTGCTGTCACTGGGGAAGGAGCTGGTCCCTCTCTCCGTACCCTCCACCTGGTGGTCAAGCCCTGGGCAGGGTTCCCGTGGGTCTGACTCTGGACCCCACTTAGCCAGCAGGTTCTGGGGTTGAGGGGTCCCTCCTCATCCTGCCTGGATTGACTTCTTGCCCATGACCACCGGCCCCCAACTCCGCCCCACTTTGCCCCAGCACTTACAGCTTCTCCAGCAGGGACAGTCCCAAGAAGGATCCATTCCGGAGCCCAGTAATCTTGTTGTTGCTCAAGAGCCTGAAGGAACAGGGAGAACACAGGCAGGAGAACATGCTGTTACAAGCCAGAAAGTGTGGATGGAGAGGGGATACGGTTTCCCTGGTATAACCATGTCGCTTTCTGTATCAATGGCACCCCCTGAAGTTGTGCAAGGCAGGAGCCCCACCCTCTGCTCCAGATTATAGGAAAGAGCCAGTGAATGGTTCAGGCAGACCGATTAGCCCACTGAGCTCCAAATCAGACATTTCACCTGCCCTGGGTTCCCCCATGGCCTGGACCTGACTTAGGGCTCTGTAGGCAAGTGGGCTGAGTGGGCGTCAAGTTGCGACGCCCCCTTTACACCTTGGAACCACAGGCCTGAGCCACAGAGCTCTCCGCCTGCCCCCCGGGGCTCTGTCCTTCACAGGCCTTCAGCCCCACATCCTGAGGAGAGTGGTAGGGAGAACGGCCCGAACCGGGTCAGGGCTCTGGCAGGTGAAACAGGAGGCCCCGCAGGTGTGGAGGCAGGTGCAAGGAGCTGCCCTTCCTTGGGCCCCACTCTGTGAGCGGAGGACTTCCCACAAGGGGACTCTTCCCGGTCCCCAAAGGCCCCCAGTACAGAGGCACTGAGCACCCTTGCCTCCCCAAGCCTGTCTGCGGCCTCAGCCTCGACAGAAAACTGATAGAGCCCTGGGGCCTGCCTGGTGGAGGCCCAGGCCTCAGCCTTTGCCTCTGCCCACTCAGAGGTTCTGTTTATTTATTTGTATTTAGAGGGGGAGGAGAGAGGCCCCAAGCTACTGACTAAACCCACTCTGCCCACCCACTTAGCCTTTCTCTGCCAGACTCCCTCCCTGGGAGGAGGAAGTTCCAGACCAGCCAAAGGGCTCATCCTTTGAGTTAATTGCTTATTAAAACGCTTTAATGAGCCTCGCAGCCCAAACTTTTGCCTGCTCTGAGCCGAGACAAAGGGTTTCACTTCTTTGCTCTTATTGGGGGACATGGGAAGGCCAGAGGTACAAGTCTGGAAACTTCTCTTGAGTGGGCAGCCTCTGGGATGGACTTCGGCTCTCAGGTGGGGGGTGGGGACAAGGCATGCAGGCAGCTGTCTAGAGCTCTGCCCCCAAGCTTACTGGTGAACACTAGGTGAATATATCAAGACAGGCAGGGCGAGGACCCCAGACATCTGACGTTCCAGCCAGTCCAACTTCAGGAGGCTCATGGAGAACTGACAATGGCCAGGATGGAGGCAAGAGTGGAAGGGGGCTTCCTCCCTTCTCTGCTTTCCAGATAGACCCCTCCTACCTTCTAGTCCCCACCTAACTGTCCCTCCAACGCTGACACTTCCTAGCAGCTCCTGAAGAGTGGTTGTGTGAAGGGGTTATGGGGTGCGGGGGGATGTTGGGTTTCCAAATGGCGCGCTCTCTCTCTCTCACATACACACAATCTTGACATTTCAAAAAGTTCATCATAGTTGTCATTATATGAATAATTAGAACTCACATGGCCCTCTTTATTCTCATTTTAATTGGCATTATCCACGGTGGTGGTAAATCATAAATAATTGTGTCAGTTCTTAGGGCCTCTAATGGTCTCATTCAGGCCCTGGTGGTGGCCCCCTCAGTGGTGACAGGCTCTTCACAGTGTGACTTATAAACCAAAGCCCGCCTCACCTCATCTCTGTTTCATCCCCTTCACATGCCCCCAGAGTCTGAGGCTCAGAGGTTGCATTAAATGTCAAAGAGGGTGAGAGGACCCCTCGGTACTTTTAGTAATATCAGAGAGGGGTCCTGAAGTGTCAGGAAGAAGGGTGGACAAAAGGCATGTGTTTCAACCTCCCCGGTCCCCCAGTCCCAAGGGTCTCTCCCAGGGGCTGCCCCCTCCTGGGTTTGTGGGAATGAGGGTGCTGATGAGGCTGGGGGCAGGGGGAGGGAGGAGGTATGGAAGGAGAGAGGGACAGGGCTGCCAGATTATCACAGCCCAGTTCATGAAGGGGGAAGCCCGAGAATATTATTTCTCAAACTTGAGTAGAGACCTGTTAAAGGGAGGGGAAAAGTATCTTATTTCCTGAGAATACGTCTGAGGATTCTAGTGTGAGAAACATTGACTTTCGAAATGAAAATCTAACACTAGGAAAATACCTTCTTTTTTTTTTTTTGTCTAAAAGATTTGTCTAATTTTATTAAGGTCTCTGCACTTATCTGGGAATATCTAGGAAATACCTTCTAATAAATAATTATCTCAAAATTATCTGCAAAAGATTTTTGCTTAAAGATCATTGAATTGAGGGGCGCCTGGGTGGCTTAGTCAGTTAAGCATCTGCCTTCGGCTCAGGTCATGATCCTGGGGTCCGGGGATGGAGCCCCACATCGGGCTCCCTGCTCAGTGTGTGGGGGGGTCTGCTTCTCCCTCTCCCTCTGCCCCACCCCCCCACTCATGCTCATGCATGCGTGCGTGCTTTTTTCCTCTCACTCTGTCTCCCTCTCTCAAATAAATAATCTTTAATAAAGAAAAAATAAAGATCATTGAATTGAAAACAGGAAATTTAAAAAAATCCTCCAACTCCCTGAGATTAAAACCTGGGATCCTAATTTGAGGATCCTGTCCAGACAGGTCTAGAAGTGGTATTGGGGTACACCCCACATTCTTCAGACTCTTCAGCCTTTAACCCCTGAACACCTTTTGCATACCCCAAATTCTTTAACCCAGAGCTGGTCAGTGGAAGTATACGATGATGTGAACTGAGTATGCAATTTCAAATGTTCTAGTAGCCATATTTTTTAAAGTTAAAAAGTTAATTCTAATCATGTATTTTAGTAACCCAATGTATTAAAGTTATCATTTCAATATGTAATCAATATGCAAAATTATTAACGAGATATTTTCCTTTTTTTTTTTTTTATGGAGACTTTGGAAGCTGTGTGTGTTCTACTGTTCTGGCACATTTCAGTTCAGACCAGCCACATTACAGGTGCTCGGGGGCCACGTGTGGCTGGTGGCTTAACCCTTATCTGGTTTCCTCCTGGGCTGCACCTCCCCAGGAGGAAGTTTGGGTTGCTTGTGAGATAGGAGGCAACTGGGGTGGTGTGTGTGTGTGTGTGTGTGTGTGTGTGTGTGTGTGTGTGTGTGTGTGTGTGTGATGGTATGGGAGCAGAGCACAGAATTGGGGAGCAGCCCCTGATGCAGGTGAAGATGAGACGGTGGCTCAGAACAAGGCACAACTCATCCCTTGATGTCCTAACCCTCTCTGGCAGCCCCCCCCCTCCCCAACCACCGTTGTGCTGGGAAGGAGTAGGAGGTCAGCTGCAGCCCACATTTCCAGTTTGACTAGCCCGGTGCAAACCCCAGCCCAGAAAGTCTGGAAAGGAGAGACTTCTCTGAGGCAGAGAGCATGTCCCTGATCCCCAACTCTCTATAAGCCATTCGCAAAAGCAGGGATGCCAGGCAAACAGTGGTTTGTCCTTCTCCTCCAATGGCCCCCCTTCTTGCCGCATTTCCAGCTCTTGGACAAACTTCAGGCAGATATCTCTGTGATCCCAGTCCCCAAATACCCATAATTGGACCTTTTGGCCTTTACAACCTAGATGGGGCTGAGGAAATTTTGCTTGAGACCCAGGTTGTCCAGACAATGGCTTCAATTGTGCCTATGGGTTCAATGGTTCAGCTCTGGGAGCTGCCCCCTTGTGGGTCTGGGTGGTGGGGAGGGCAGTGATTGGGGCAGAAAGTGCTTGGGTCTGGCGTTTTTTGGGGCAGGTAGGAAGCTGGCAGTTACTGGGAGTAGAGGAAAACACACAGCCAGCCTCGTCCAATGGGAAGGAAAATGTTCCCACCACACTAGGCTGCCACATGGGACGGAAGCAGGCAGGGCGGCCCCAACCATCAGGCCGGGAAGGAGGGAGCCTTGGCCCTATGGTTCTGTCCAGCTTCGTAGACACAGTGTCAGCTTGGCCCCCTCTTCACCGCCCTGCCACCCCTACCAGACAGCGACTTCCTCAGCCTGCACCAACCCCTCGCCCTGCAACAGCACAAGGAGCCTGCCAGGTGGATTTCCTTCTCAACCACGCCAACCCGCCTCTCAGACCTCTGGCTCACCCAACCCAGCATCTCCAGCTTTCTTCCCTCCCTCCCTGTCTACTACTCCAACACCATCAGATTTTCACAGGCAGGGGGGCCGGTCCCTGGAGTCCCCTGTTCTCTTACCCTAGAGTCTGAAATCTGGCCAAGGAGAGGGGGCACACTGAGTCCATTCCAGAACTCTCTCCCAGCTAGGGTCCTATTTTAGGGAAGAGAAGCAAGCAAGCGGAGTTACCGCTAATGAGGCTGGAGGCCAAAGGAGTGGCTGGCGTCTACAGAGAGGCCCTGTGGCCTTTGGGCAGCCACAGGAACTCACCAGATCCCAGCCCCACATCAGAGATGACCCTGTAGGGGTCATGTGGGCACCACTCCGTGGGACGTGGGGCCAACGCATGCCCGAACCAAATTGTTCTCTCATGTGCTGGAAGACCCATACATGTCAGCGCCCACCCCCCGCCCCACTCCACTTGTAACAGATGCAAGGACCACAGGCCTGGACACTTGGGGAATCTAGCTTCTCCAGGGAGTCTGAGCCTGGAGTTCAGGGCATCACCAGGGCCCTCTGGGCTCAGAAGGACCTGTCTCCAACATCTGCACCTTAGCAGTGAGTGTCTTACGGAGACCATCAGTGAGGCGGTCTCAGGCCCATAGCCACTCTGAACCAGCAAGTGAAAACGGACTCCCAGCCCTTCCTGCAGGCATAGTGCCCAAGGCCTCTGAGCAGTTCCAGGGCCCACAAAGATGTCTGAAACCTACAAAAATAATCACCACCTCTGAAATACAAATGCTATAAAATTGCAATTAACACTTCCTTAAGTAACAACCAAACGTCAAATCACGTTGATTAGCAAGAATTACTATGTTTCACAAAGGAGGGGGGGTGTATTCCAGTAGGCTTGATATGACAACAAGGTCTCCAAAATCAAAACTGCCTCTGGTCCACAGGCCCTGCCCTGGCAAACAGCCTCAGGCTAAAGACTGCCCTCCTGTGGCCTCCCTTCCCTTCCAGTCTGCCCTTCACGTCCATTTAGGCTCACTGCAGGGGACTTAACTGGTGGAGAGGACACACAGCACTCCAGAACTTCCTCGCCATTACTTCCCCCGGCTGGAAGCCTGTCCACACAGCCCGGAATACGTGATTAGAAGGAGACCCAGGTAGGACCTTCCTTCCCTAGGCTGTAGGGGGTTGTGTCTGGATATGGCCTCTGACCTCAGCCTTGAAGCTGAACTGTCCAGGCAGTGCCTGAGGTCAAGGTCAGGAAAGAAAATAGTCTTGGAATGGCTCCATGTATGGGGCCTTCTTGTCTCCTTTTCTCTAACCTACCCTCTTTACAAGGGCACCCCAGCTTGGTGGTGAGTGGGCAGGACCAAGAAATTGGGGCTGAGATGGGGAGGACTAATCTGAGGGAGACCGCAGCCTGAGGAAAGGGGCTCAGGGTGTTTGTGGTAGGTGGTCGGTGTGTCTTGCTGGGGGTTTGGGGCCCCAGCACCCTAGCTTGAGTGCATGGAATCAAGTTTGCTGTGGTCATTCATGCCTGGGTACTCATTCAATCTTCAAGTCTACCCTAACGCCTTTTGTGTGCCCGGCCCTGTGTAACACAATAGTACTACAAACATCAATGAGACGGTGGGGTCTACAATCTTCCATTCATGGAAGGTGGAGGGACGTGTGTCAGACCGGATGGAATGCTTGTGTGTATATGTGTCCACTCGATTCAAGGAAGCTGGAAAATTACTCCCAATCGGCCTTAAGTGCTTCTCCAAACATGGCCGAGGGGAAGCCACGGTTTTGGGTGAAGAAAGTGGATTTCTTTTCAAATACAAATAAACCTGAAAGGATCAATTTGTTACCAGTCTTGGTTTTTTGTTCGTTTGTTTTGTTGTTGTTGTTGTTTTTTGAGAGAGAGAGAGATCACAAGCAGGGGAGAAGGGCAGAGGGAAAAGCAGAGGCTTAACTGACTGAGCCACCCAGGCACCCTGTTATCAGTCTTTTACACTCAAATATAAATTAGTACTTTAATCTTTCTACCCCAGAAGTTTTCCTTGGGAGCCCAGAGGCCCTGATCCTGTCCTGCTTTGTGAGCCTGTATCCAGTCTCCACGATGAGACCGTATGGCCCTGAGGTCAGACACCAGATCTCTCACCTCCTGGCACTGGTGTGGGGCTGGACACAGCAGGCACTGGCTGAACGAAGGGACTGGTATCTGGAGGCACAGAGCTCTAGGCAAGGTG
The DNA here is from genome assembly GCF_003265705.2 of Callorhinus ursinus. Classification (NCBI taxonomy): domain Eukaryota; kingdom Metazoa; phylum Chordata; class Mammalia; order Carnivora; family Otariidae; genus Callorhinus; species Callorhinus ursinus. Next base: position 34,788,962 of record NW_027397079.1, on the reverse strand, counting down.
GGGGTGGTCAACGGACAGGGTTCATGCTGAACCCGGGTTTTCTCAAGTCATGGAGCAGTTTCCTCCTACCTCCACTCGCCTCCCCCTCCTCCCTCTGCCCCCCCACCCAGTCAGTCTTAGCAGAGCTCAGTCCTGACAGCTTGGAGACAGCACCCATCCCTCGGCTCCACAGTACAGCCCTCCTGAGACTTCGGCTGCCACCTGGGGGTGTAGTCCTTAAGCTGTGCGTGGTGCACGAGAGGGAGAGAAACAACAGGAAGGATGCTTTAGAGACCACTTGCCCTGGGTCCATCTGATTTCCAGTATTCTGTGCAGAGATTTTGTACAGAGGTCCCCTAAGTACACAAGTGTTTATTAGGTTATCTGCTCCTTTTCCCTGGCTCATGTGTCCATATGGAGGGAGTGGGTCACCATCTCCCCTGCTCTGTCCCCAGGGATGAGGCCCCTATGGAAAGAGGCTGACCCAGGACCAAGAGCCCTGGGGTCTGGCTAGTTGTGTGATCTTGGGCAGGTCAGCCCCTCTCTGGAGGTTTCTTCTCAGTAAAAGAAGGGTCTGGACTGAAGACTCCCACTCCTTATATTTGATGGCTTTTCTCACCCTGGATACCAGGTCTCCTGGAGCCTGAAGTCTAAAGTTTCTGCCTCACCACACAGTTCCCAGCAGGCAAAGAGCCCTAGGTGGGTGGGTGGGAAGGGGGGAGAGCGACTCTCAGACTTTCCCTTCCCTTTCCAGCTGGGAGATGTCTGGCCCCTCAAGTTCAGGCTGGAACTCCCTCCTCAGGCCTCTCTCCGCCCTGTTCCCTGCCCTCACCTGGCTCCATCCATCTTGCACACCCCTTTGCTCCCCCAACCGGCCTCTCCCCTCTCCCAGCGCTAGGGAAGCTGGGTCCTGGGAAGTTGCTGGAGTTAGCTATGCTCCACAGTTTCTCTGCTCCCCCACCCCCATTACCCAGTCCTAAAAGCAAAGGAATGTTCTAGAGTTTGGGAAGGATGGGGGCCCGCCAGAGGAGGGAGGAAGGGGAGGAGGCAGCTTTGTCCTGTCAGTGTCTGAGCTCTAAATAGAACAGAGCGCCGGGCTGGGGGAATGAAAATAAACAGCCCCTCCAAGCAGCCCCTTCCGAGCAGTTACCGGACTTTCCTTCTAGTTCCTCAGCCAGGGCCATTTCCCTCCTCTCTTCTCCCCTGCTCTCCGTCAGGTCCGGGGGGGGGGGGGGGGGGGGGGGGGGTCTCTATCTCAGGGTCATGAGGGAGTGAGGAGTACTGGTCCAGACTGTGAGGCGTTGGGGAACTCACCTCTCCTCTCTGGGCTTTGGTGAGGAGAGCCCACTGAATGGATGGACATGGATCGACTCAGAGGTGGTTGGAACTTTTTCTCCTTCAGGAAAGTGTTCTTACCCTAACTGATTCTCACGTGGCATAAACTTGGAAACTCTCTCCCTTTAAAAACATGACCCCCAATTTAAGGGTCAATTTATGGTCAGGTTCAAATTATGCTGGTTTGCCTTTGCCTTTGGGGGAAATTCTCAGACTCACACCCCCAGGGCAAGGGATTGCCCACCACCCCCTCCCCCATCACGGAAGGGTGATCCATGGTAGTCGGTAGGAAGGGACCATCTTGGGCCAGGAGTGGCTGGGTTCGTGCACATGTTCTGAATAATTCAGGCCAAATTACCCATTCTGGGTCCTGGAACCACTGGGATGTTGAATTATAGGGGTTGTCTTTGGAGTTCAGTGTGGTGGCCTCTCCAGTCTCTTTGGCGCAGTGAGGACTCAACCAGTAACCCCCAGGGGACTCTGTTCTCTGTCCAGTGCTTGCCCTGAGATGGGACCATGGACCCTGACATCCTGCACATGAGGGAGCCCAAAGAGTCCCCAAGAACTCCGGGAAGGGGCTCCTCCAGCTTCTCCTGCAGGTAGTTGCGAAGTCAGAGGGGAACCTGGATTTTTTCGGGGCCCCTCATTTCCGGCAGGCGGGGTCAGGAGCCCACGCTGGGCGTGCTGCAGCTGAGACCCTGCATCAGGACGGTGAGGTAGGGTGCTGGAGTCTCCCAGCTTGCTCCCACATTCTGTCCCCAGCCTCTTCCCTCTTTTCTTTCCTTCTCTCCGCGCTCTCTGCCCCTCCCCCTCCTCCCCTCACAAAAGCTCTCTGTACACAGCCACTTCCTCTGACTGCTGTCTCTGAGCCCAGACCTTATGAGAACCATATGGGGGAAAGAGGGTGGAAGAGAAGGGGGTGGGGAAGATGGCAAGGACCCGCCCCTCCAACCAGCATCTTTCCACTCCCCTCAGGCTATGTGCAAGGCAGTTGGCACACTTTGCCCCGAACTCCCCTAACTGGATCCCGGCAGCTGGGGTGAGGGGCACTGAGGGGAGGGACCAGTCCAGAGCTGGAGGTTCAGAGGGAGATCTGTGTTCCAGAACCACTTTCCTGAGGCTGGAGCAAACACAAGGGCTGTGAAGGGGCCTCCCCTTCCCCCATGCTATCTCTAAAGACCACCAACCCCCCAGCAAAAGGATGTGGCCACCGGTAGGGGCATCGGAATGGCAAATGCCCCTTCTCCCCTATGTGGGCTGCTGATGCGGTAGACAACCCCCTGCCCCAAAAAGGGGAGGCGAAGTGGACAAGGGTTTGTGGGTTCTGGGAGAATCCAGAGTGACCTGTACCTTGCCTGCCCCCTCCCCACCCAGCCTTGGAATGTTCCCAGGTCAAAAGGGCCTAGGTTCTGCTGGGAAGGAACTGGGTTTTTAAAAGCGGCTTTGCGTCCATTGGGTCCCAAGTCCAGCCAGGTGAATGGCGAGTCTGTCACCCAAGAGAAGTGTAAGAGAACCCAACCAGCTCATCCTGGTGTCTGCTAGTGTGTGACTGTAGGGACACTGCCCCTCCCCCCACCCCGGCCTCAGTTTCTCTCAGCTCTAAGATGAAGATGCAGGGGCTGGATTTGCTGATCTGTAAGGGCCTTTTCAGCGCAGACGGTCTAGGAATTTATGACACTGGCCAGAACCCTCTGAGGGGCTGCTCAGATGTCCCAGAAGGTCCTTGTAGGTGATTTCCTTCTGGAGTTAGCTATGATCAGTCCTTTCCTAGAATTCCTTATAATCCCCGCCCCCCTTCACTCTCACTCCCAGAGTGGGGAAGCAGAAGGACAGACCCATCAGCTGCTGCCCAGGGATGGGTGGGGGGTTCACAGGGGTCTCCACCTCCCTCCCGTACCCAGGCTCTCTCTGAAATTCACCACCCCCCATGAGACCTTTCGCCTTGAGGGAGAGCCATAAAGCCTGCTGTTCTAGACAGGGGCATCGGGCACCCACAGCTGCCCTGAGGACTGAGCTGGGGGGGACGACGACAGATGGATCAGGAAGGAAGCCAAGAGTTCTGCTTTCCTGGAAAACTGCGAATGAAAATCCATTAGAAGGGGAAAAAGTAAAGGGTGGGGAGATGGGGGCACAGAGTCTACAAAAACAGAAGGCAGAAGTTAGGATAACAGGGTGGAAGGGTTTTCAGTGAGGTAAACGGGACTCTCACAGAATTGCCTCAGAACTGCCTGAAAGCTTTCTTGGAGCACAGACTGGAGGCTCCTTGCAGACAGGCATCTTTTCTAGCACTTTGTTCGCCTGAAGAGTCCCAGCACTGGTGGCTACCAGGCTTCCCAAGGTGGAGTCCTGGGTCCCCCAAGGACCCAAGGGAGCAGGGTGGGGTGTGAAGGGGACTGGGACCGGGTGGCCCATTCTAGAGGAAAAGAGGGGAGGAGGAGGGAGATAAAGCCACAGGGGCAAAAATCGATCCACGAAAGTCCTGTTGTTTGTACCAGGTGACAGGCAAAAAGATGGCAGGGGAAATCCGTGTGGAAACAGAAAGAGTAAGGAAGAGGAGTCTGGGAGGGTGTGGAGAAGGTTCTTGAGCTCCTGGCCTCCTGTTTTGCTGCCAGGCTGAAGCCCCTTCCCGGCACTTCTCTTCCTTCTTCCCTCAAGAGGCATGCTGGGCAGGGATGGGTGCGCTGGAGGGGCTGAGCCCTGGGAGGAGAGCCCCTGCCCAGCAATCAGGGTCGGGATTAGGTGGAGCCTGGAGGGAGAGCTCAAGAAATCTGTCTGTGGCTGGGATTCAGCCACACTCCAGGCTGAGGGACCAGCGGGCTCTTCGGAGCTTCTAGGGCCTGCCCTGTCATCGCTGTGGGGATGCCCAGCCAGGCTCAGGAGCTGTTCCTTTGCAAGGTATCTTAAGCCAGCTAGGTCAGTGGCCTGGGACAAAGAAGGGGCCCTTCCTCTGGGAATGGTTTGGGATGGGAAGGTGAGCCAGCAGTCACGTTTGCTGCCACTCTGTCACAATATATTCGCACCGAGAGTCGGCTGCGCTCACTCCTTGGAGTGGCGTCGATGGGAATTAGCTATGGCTGGAAAGCATTAGTTACCAAATCATTCTAAGATGTACTGCAAAACCACCTTTTAATGTTTTCCCCCTCTTTTCTGCCTTCAGTATGTGTGGATTCCTTAATCCCAACAAGCAGACACACAGGGAGATGGTGTCCCACATATGTGTGTAAGTACAACCACAAGATCGAATAGACACACACACACACACCTCGCTCTCTTGAACTGAGTTATCATTGCCCAGCGGGGGCTCACACAGACACCGGCCCAACGATTCCACACAGCAAGCATATTTCTCCTCCAGATCTGAGTGGGCTGGGGAATGCCCGGGCCTGTCTGGACCCTTTAACACCAGTGGACAGTCAAAGAGACCAGGAATGAGCAGCCCCAGCTGCCTTCCCAGGCCACGGCCATATTCCAGAGCTGCTGCTGAGACGTGGGAGAGAAGCAGACACATTGCCTCCAAACCCCCCCCCCCAGTGCACACACATACACTCAAGCACGCGCGCGCACACACACACATACACAAACCCCAGCTGGGGAAAATGCAGGCCGGGCGGCCAACGTCAGAGGCTGACCAGTCGTGTCCTGTCAGGAAGCCGGCAGCCTCTGAACTCACCCAACCAGAGGCATTACTGCATTGTTCTGGACACAATCAGGATAGACTGTGAGCCAGCCCCAAGTCTGGGCAAGGGGCGGTGGGGAAACGGTTGCCACCAGGGTCAGGAAGACAGCAAAGGGGAAGCGCTTGCAGGTTGGGTCCGGGACAGGAAAGGCACGGGCCGCCGCTCGGGCCGGACCCTCCACTCCACGGCGTGCGTGGAGCTGGGAGCACGTGGTCCGAGCAGGAAACCGCGGCGGCGGGCTGGGGTCGCGAATTCTCCTGCGGCAGTGGGGGGGGCTTCAGACCTCCATCGAGGAGGCTTGGGGTGGGGGCGCGGCCCGAGGGGCCGCGCTCGCAGGCCCCAGAGTGAGGGCTCCGTAGGGCCCTGGCTGGGAAAGGAAACGGGAGGACGGAAGGAGGCTGGGAGGCAGCCGCCTCCCTCTCAGCCGGGTTTTATTTTTCGCAGTCTTGGAGCGAAGAAGTCAATCGATTAACAGCCAAAGCTCGGGTTATACCCAGGGGAGGCAAAGAAGAGGGCGGGGTGCAGGACCCGGCGCACGGCTCACTTCACAGACGCGCGCAGAGGGAGAGGGGCCCGAGACGAACCGGGACGCCGGGGTCTCCTTCAGGCCAGAAGCGCCGCAATCCCAAGGACAGATTTTCCGACACCCTCCCCCCTCCGCCTGCCCTATGGAGACGAGCTGGAAGCGGGGCTGGCAGGCTCGCGGGAGGGGGGGGGGCGGATGGGGCGCCCCCCACTGGAGGAGCCAGGCCTGCGGGGTGAACCCGGGAGACTCCTCCAGTCCCGCCAAGGACGCGTCCGCGGAGGTAACGACCGCAGCCACCTTTGAGGCCGCGGGCGTCGATCTTTCCCGAGCCTTCCCCAAGCCCACCCACCTCACGTCCCCGAAGTCTGCAACACCAGCCCAGGCTGGAAAGTCAAGGGGCGTGGGCGTCCCGCCAGCGCGCATTCCCTTCACCTGTGCAGGTGAGTGGGCGCCGGTGGTGCCCCTCTCTCGGGCGCAGCCGCCCCCCGAAGCCCCTTCCTTCCTCCACACCCCTGGAGCCCTAATCCTCCCCGTACTTCTCCAAGTCTCCCTGCTCGGCGCCCGGACTCAGGCGTGTCCCAGAGTCTCTGAAGTGGCGGCAAGGTCCCCGTCCCCCTCCTCCCGCCCCTCCCGTCCTGTCTCCGTTCGTCCCCTCGTCGGGGCTCGCGCCGGGCGGGGCCGACTAGGGTACTCACAGGGTCACGGTGCCGTTAGGCAGAAGGCCTGGCTCGGGAGGCTCGGGGAGGTCCCCGCCGCCGCACACCACTCTCCTGCGCGCGGGGTTGGGGGCGCCGCCGCTCAGCCCCTTGGGCCGCTCCCCCGAGCATTTGCAGCTGCGAATGGGGACGGGGCAGCCGGGCGCGCCCCGGGTCTCGGGCGCCAGGAGCAGTAGCCACGGCAGCAGCGGCAGCAGCAGGCGCGCTGGCGCCCCCCGCATCCTGCGTCCCGCGGCGCCCATCAGCCCATCGCCCCGCGGGGACCCACAGCGCTGGGGCCCGTCTGCGCGCCGGCCAGAGGGACCTGGGCTTGCGGGAGGCGTGCTCAGCGGGGGCCCGGGGCGTCCGAGGGCGGGGCAGGGGGCCCTGGGCGGAGGCAAGCCCCGGGGTCCCCGCCGCCGCGCCCCGGGGGCATGTCCGGCGAGCGCCCCGGCGGGGAGGACGCGGGCGCGGCTGTCAGCGCTGCGCGGGCGGCCCCCGGCGGCGCGGCCCGAGTCTCTGCGCCGTGCTCCCGGGCCGCCTGAGGCCGGGTCCCTCCGCGTCGCCTGCTCGCTCCGCGCTGGGCTGGGACCTAGCGGATCGTGCCGGGCTCCTCCTGCTGCCGCCGCCGCCGCCGCCGCTCCGTGCCATGGATGGAGGCAGCTCGGCGCGGCGCCGCTCCCGCCGCCGCCAGCCCCCGCCCGCCCTCTGGAGAGGGCGCCCTCCCCTCGCCAGCTCGCCCGTCCGCGAGGCCCTAGCGCCTCCCGCTACGCAGCCCGGCCGCTGCCCTCCTCGGAGCGAGAGCGGGCCAGGCTGCTTGAGGCCGCGCGTGTCCCCGAGCCCGCCCTGGGCCGAGACTCCTTCTCTCTCCCGCCCCTCTTCCCCTGGGGCCAGGACTCTTCCTCTCCACAACCCATCCCAGCCCTCAAAGCCAACCAACATCACTTTCCACGAAACCCTCCCTCGCTCTTGCTCAGCCCGCACCCCCTTGTTCTGGGTCTTTCATTGACTTGCGGGTTTGGCCAAAGATGGCTGGTGCTCCTTGTTTGGGGTTGGGATTGAACTTTGTTCACCGCCCTGGCGTTGCTGACACTCGGCTTCTCTTGGCCCCTGACCTGATGGGCCAGTCTGGAAGCCGGCTCTCCCTCCCGCAGCCCTGCTCCAGCCACTGCAGGATACAAACCAGAGACTTAGGAAGGCTCAGACCCTCCTCTGCTGCCAGTGACCTCACCCAGCGGGGGGTGCATGTCACTCGGCCACGGAGGGGTCAAAGGCCAAGGCAACAGGCTAGATCTGGCCTCCTACCTTTTCCATATCCCAGTGTGTGTGTGTGTGTGTGTGTGTGTGTGTGTGTGTGTGTGTTTGGGTGGCAGTAGGAATGAGAGAAATGGGAAGAAAAGCAGGGATCTGGGCCGGGGTGTGGAAAGAGCACTGCACTGTGAGTCAGTCAGGAGAGCTTCATTCTAGATGGCTCTATTTGACTTTGGATACAGCCTCTAACGTCCTGGAGTATCTAATCTCTGGGGTCAGCATGGGGCTCTGCGTGCCTCCTAGTTTATGAATGTCAGTTGTGGCATTTGAATGAGCTAGTGGAAGAGAGGCGGCACTCAGTTCCCAAAGGCACAGGGCTGGTGGCTTTGGGTCGTGTCTGACCTTGACAAAGGGGGATGGGAGTGAAAGTTGCCTGAGGATCCTAGATGGACTGTGATGCAAGCTGGGAATGGGGCTGGGGACAGACGGAAAAGGAAGTGTGGCCTAGTGTGTCTGCTCCCTCAGTTTCCCCACAAACACTGCCTTTTCTGACACTTAATAGACCCTTTGCTGCTGAGGGGCAGGCTGCCTGGGTTGGGGGATCCCTGGGCAGAACTCCTATTCCGCATTTTTCACTGTATCGCCAAAGAAGGTCGCCGCCACCTCCTTTCTGTGGTCTTGGCCCTGCTCGTGTGTGTGGCACCTTTTCCAGCCCCGTGGCTTTTCCGTCCAGTCTCCCAGCCCCCTCTGCAGGGAAACACCTTCCCTCCCTGGCCCTTCAGAGGCAGACCCTGGGCCCAGACACTGGCTTCTTCACTTTCCCTCTCTGGCTCCACCAGTCTCTCCCGGCTGCAGGCTCTGGTGCCTTCAACTTCCAAAGATAAATAAATAGTGATTGCAAATGGAGTAAGAGAGAAGGGGAATGGACTCCCCAGCAGGAGCCCTCTGCGCACACGGGGGCAGGCTGAGACTGCATTCCTTTGGCAGGGTCGAGATGGAGCCTTGGCCACAGGCAGGGTCTGCCAGTCAACTCTCTTGCTCCCGGGCAGGGGAAACTTCGAGAGGAGGAGGAGAGGCCTCTGGCCTAGGTCACACAGGGTTTTTTTGTCAATTCTTTTTGCTAAATAAGTAAAAATTAAAAAAATAAAAAAAGAATAAAACGCTGTCCTGTTCCGTATGTCATCATGTTTGGCTTCCTTACCCTCCCCCTGCAGAGAGGTGAATGGGGCAGAAGTTATTTTCCCATTTTACAAGTGTGGATGAGGAAACTGAATCATGAGCAGTAAAGAGCCAGGGGTGGGGATTTACCCTCTGGTTGCTTTTCAAGTGCTCTTTCCTCTGAGCCACTCAAAGCTTTTCCTACAGGAAGCTGGCTTATCTGTCCTCAGAGGAGCAGGGTGGGATGGATGAGTGGCCCACATGAACGTCTTTTTTATTTTGAGGTTTGTTTGAATCGGAAGGAGAACTCAAATTTAGTCCATATCTCAAGAAATCTGGCTAAGGAGTTAGGCCAATTAAATACACCCTGATAGTGTGATAAGCTTTTTAACGGACTAGGGGTAAGGTACCATGATAATAGAGAGGAGGCTGAATTGATCCTATTGAAGCAAGAGAGGGGGGGGCTTACCAAAAGTTTTAGTCCAGTTTAGGGCAGAGTGTAACCCACCTGAGTCTACTAAACCATCATTATTCCCTTAATATCTGGGGCTCACGTCTGCTCTGCCTCTCTCAAAAGAAACTTGCCTTTGCTAGGTTCTAGCTGCTAGCCAACCTCTCTCTCTGCCCCCAGCTTCAATGCTGATCCAGTCCTCCTTGTCAAGGAGGAGCTGGGGCCTCTTACCACCTGGTAGACTAGCCCCTCCGATAGGAGCAGCTGAGGGTGGAAGGTGGGGGTAATGGTCGGTGTCTCCTCCCTCCGAGCTCGGAGCAGACTACAAGAGCTAACATCTACTGAGGGCTTATTATGTGCCAGACATTTGTTGACTACATTTTATAAGAATTCGCTCATTGAGTCCTCCCAACAGGATGGGGATGACTGTTTTAGCAGACTGGGAACTGAGGCTTGAAAAGGTACCTTAGTAGTCCAAGGACACAAGCTAGTAAGTAATAGGACCAGGATTTGAACCCAGTCACTCTGGGCTCCAGAGTCCAAATTTTTAACCACTGTGCTCTGTAATTTGTAGGGAGGAGAAGGGGCTCTCAACAATTCCCCCCAAAGTTTACTTCTCCTTGAGGTTTTCTCATTTTGATTCCCTGGCCCTTTCTGAGCAGAATCTCTAGAGGTGTCCACTCCCAAACCATAGCTTGTAGTAGGGCCAGCCCCCGCCCCCCAGTCTAATAGAATCGAGGAGGGAAGAAACTTTCCAAAGTAGCCTTGCTGCTCAGCTAGAAGAAAGGAAGGGGTGACTAAAGACTCTGAGCCGGCAAGAGTCCCAGCCCCACGTGCTACTCTCTCCCCCCAGCTGGCAGGGGGCCCCAACCTGGATGTTCACCTTTGAAATCTTAGGTTTTCTTTTTTTTTTTTTTTTTTAAGATTTTATTTATTTATTTGAGATAGAGAGTGAACAAGAGAGAGCGTGAGCAACGGGAGAGGCAGCAGCAGAAGGAGGAGCAGACTTCCTGCTGGGCAGGGAGCCTAATGTGGGGCTCAATCCCAGGACCCTGGGATCATGACCTGAGCTGAAGGCAGATGCTTAATCTACTGAGCCACCCAGGTGCCCCATGAATTCTTAGGTTTTCTAACTCCCTTGTGGCCTTTCAGAAGCAGGGTCCTAATACAGACCCAGGACAACAGTAGAGGAGATAATGGCCCATAATTGGGTTGGTAAAGCAAATATGACATTCCTCCAGAGCTCCATTAGCTTAGACAGACACTGCAGAGGCACAGAGCCTGTGACACCCAGCCCACCCCCACCCCCCAGCCCCGTTCTCCTACCTGCCTCCCAGAATGGCTGCGCTGGGCCATCCTGGGAGCTCTCTGCCTTCTTCCCTGTCCTGTCAGTTGCTGAGCTGCCTGTCCTGTTGGAACACTCACACTGGGTATTCATGAGGGAGAAATGCTCGTGCCTCAACCAGAAGGAATGAATAAGAATTGTGAGAAGCTGGGGCACCTGGGTGGCTCAGTCAGTTAAGCATTTGCCTTCGGCTCAGGTCATCATCTCAGGGTTCTGGGATCGAGCCGCACATGGGGCTCCCTGCTCAGCAGGAAGCCTGCTTCTCCCTCTCCCTCTGCCGCTCCCCATGCTTGTACACACTCTCTCTCTTGCTCTATCTCTCAAATAAATGAAATCTTAAAAAAAAAAAAAAAAGAAAGAATTGTGAGAGGCTACCTGGATAAATATTTGGGCCTGCAAGGGCTTCCCTTTGGTGATCAGATTTTACCACGTTAGGTACCTGGGTATAATTTAGGCACTCCCACAGGAAATGGTCATGATCTCTGTGTCTATTAAATTGGACTCACCCTTAAAGTGAAATCTACTCACATTCCCTCAGATGATGGACTATCTCCTGCACTTTAAGTTTAGTGACAAGCATGGACTCTGCAGCTGGATTCAAATCCTGGCTCTCTAGCTTATGGATCATGTGACTTTGGGCAAATCACTTAATTTACCAAAGTCTCAGTTTTCTCACCCGTGAAATGGGGGATAAAAAATAACATTTACTTCAGAGAACTGTACTGATGATGTGAGTTGTATATAAATGATGCCTGTGTGGTATAACACAAAAGTACACTTGCCCTTTGTCCTGGTTCCTGACCCAGAGCTCCTCAAACCCTTGACATTTTCTGAGTGATTGGGGTTGGAGTGTCTTTTCTTAATCCTAAGGAGCCTCTTTGATCACACCTGAATTTATGCTAATGACTGAGGGTGGGACTCTTAGGTAGCCTCCGGATGGGGCTGGTCACCAGAAAGGCCTAGTGATTGGGGGCGGGGTTGGAACTTTTGTTGCCACTGGCCTCTGCCTCTGGGAAAGGAATAGGGGCGCCGGAGATTGAGGGCTAGAGAATCTCTCACAGTGAGATTCAGAGTGCTTCCTGGTTGGCGAGCACATCAGGGTGCTCGGAGGGCCACACACCTGCCGAGGGCATGGGAGCTCGGTCTCCTCTCCCCATACCTTGTCCTAGGCATCTCTTCCATTTGGCTGTTCCTGCGTTGAATCCTTAAAAATAAACCCGCTAATGTAAGTAAGTGTTTTCCTGAGTCCTGTGAGCCATACTAGCAAGTTACCGAAACTGAAGAAGGGATCATGGGAAGCTCAGATTGACAGCCAGTCAGTCAGAAGTATGGGTGGACCAAGACTCCCAACTCGCATCTGAAGTGGGGGACTGAGCCCTTAACCTGTGGGGTTTGCACTATCTCTGAGTGGAACTGTATTGTAGGATACTCAGTGGGGAATTGATTGGTGTCAGAGAACACCCCAGCCTGGCACACACAAGTACTCAGTAAATGTTCACTAGGCTCCTCCCCTAGACTTGTTGCTGTTTTTCTTATTGGTACTGTTGAAAAAGAAACAACAGATCCAAAATAGAGTCACTTGTGCTAAGCCCCACATCAGCAAACCAAGACTTAATACCCAGCCTAATTTTAGTCTTAGCCTTCCCAGAAATCTGACCTTTCACCAGTCAGTCTGGAATTACCTTGTCAGCACTAGTGAGGTAATCTGCCCGATAGACCCAAGCCTTTTCCCAAAGGAAGGAGATCTTGCCTGAACCGATCCACTCTTTGCTAGAAACTTCCTTTTCCCACCCCCTTCTGCCTATAAAAGCCTTCAGTTTTGTACAGCTTTAAGGAGCCCCGTTCTACTTGCTAGATGGGATGCTGCCTGATTCATGAATCAGTGAGTAAAGCCAATTAGATCCTCAAATGGGGTCAGTTGAATTTCATTTTTTTTTTCAGTTCTGTCCTCCCTTAGAGTTCACTCTTTACGTATCTGATTCTTCCATTAGCCTCTAACGTCCCCAAGGAGGGAATTCTCTTCTTTATTTCTATGATTTCCAGCCTGTTCTAGTGCTCAACAAATAGAAGACACATTTATTTAATTTGTTCAACAAAGTGTTACTGAAGTCTTAGTCATTCATTTAAGCAACATTTAGGCAAGGATAAAATTGGGGGAGAAAATCAAGAGTTTGGTCTATCACTGGGGGCCTCGGAGCTGGATATACAATGGTTAAAGAAAACAAAAGAAAAGCTATGGTTGCCGCCCTCAGGGAGTTGAGAATCTAGTAGGAGAGGCTGTGATTGAACAGAGAAGGGCACAGATGATTCCATAATTACCAACTGTGATACGGGTGATGTGTGTGAAGGGAAAGGGGCCGTTAGAATAATGGGGGAACAGAGAGCCCGTAGGGTCCACTGGGGACCAGAAAGTCCTCTTGGAGGGAGAGTGGCGAGGCTAACCTGGAGGGTAGACAGGCATCAGCCAGGCGAGGAGGCCAGGAGCTTCCCTAAGCCTGGGCAGGAAAAAGCTTGGTGCCTTAGACAGGGGGGAACCCGTGTTGTGTGAGGGAGTGAAGGGGGGCTGGTGGCAGAGGGGTGAGGGTTCCTCTCCTCCCCCCTTCCTTTCCCAGGTGGGCCCTGAGGCACCTCTGCAGGCTCCTAGGCTCCTCAGAGCTCAGGGGATAGAGTGTGTCTCTCCAGCTCAGGATCCTACAGATGGATCAGGACTCAGGAAGCCTCTCTATTCACAGCCTTTTTTTTTTTTTTTTTTTTTTAAAGATTTTATTATTTGACAGAGAGAGACACAGCGAGAGAGGGAACACAAGCAGAGGGAGTGGGAGAGGGAGAAGCAGGCTTCCCATTGAGCAGGGAGCCCGATGCGGGGCTCGATCCCAGGACCCTGGGACCATGACCTGAGCCGAAGGCAGATGCTGAATGACTGAGCCACCCAGGCGCCCCTCATTCACAGCCTTATCAGGTCACAGAGGGAAGGCCTTTTCTGGTGAGCTGAGCAACACTGGCCGGAAGAGCTCGAGTGTGTGTGGATGGGGGTGGGATGGGGGAGGGGAGGCCTGAGGCAGCACTAAAGAAAACAGAAGAGGAGCAAAAAGCTACTTAGTGGCTTTTCGTGTTATTCTGGGCAGGAGGAGAGGTCCAGACAAGCCTGGAGTGTTAGGGGTCCCCCCAATGCAGGGGGACAGGGTCAGCTGGGGGCCAGTGAGATTGAAGACTGGGCTCTCCCTTTGCAAGGCACATGGCAAGGGGCCCAGGTCGAGGCAGACCTCAAACTTTGTCTAGAGTTAAGCCTGCTTCCAGTCCTCACCACTATTTAGAAAAATTATTTTTATCAAAGTAGCGCACATACATGGTTAGAAATGAAATAGCATGGAAGCAACATTCTCCTCTGGAACCAGCTCTCCAGAGGTGGCTCTCACCTGGTCTGCTTTTAGTTCTGTACTTTGTGGATTTGTGGACACAGCCACTGAAGGAGCCTTAGTACTGAGAGGACGTCCCTGTCTGAGGGTGGCTCTGCAGGTCCAAATTCGAGAAGCGCCCCCTCCAGCTCCCCACCGGGCCAGGGTGGCCTTCAGGGTGGTGGCTCTCCATAGATTTTCAAGTCTGATTCTCTGGGTCACTGTCACCTTCTCCCTGTCCCCGCAGGGCACTCTGGCCCACTTGGAGCGTTTGAGAAGCCCCTCAGGTCACGGGGAGCCTCATTAACACACAGCTGAGGCTGATCAGCAGCCTGGCAAGTTGGATTTGTAATTTGCGTGGAACCCCAATTCCCTGAAGCCGCTGTCCTCTGGATGCCTAGCTGGCCATGGGGGGTTTCTGGGCTGGCCCTTCAGCCTTTGTCTCCCTTATCTCCCTCAGCTTCTTTCCCTCTCTCTGTCTTTTCTTTCTCCTTTCCTCTCCTGTCCACTTTGTGTACCCTAACCACCCCCCCCCCACAACTTCACTGGAAGGTCAAGGTCAGACTTCTGGGCAGGAGGTTGGGCTCTATTACCTAAGATCTGGTTGGCGGCCTTGGGGCCCTGGCAGGCCCGTGGTCATGGACGGGGAGGTTGGGAGAAATGCAGAAACAGGAGCCCCCTCCCTGGGCCTCCCTCCCGGGGACTGCACTTGGGGAGTTTGGGTGTGTCACCAGAGTCTCAACGCCCAGGGTATGTGAGCCAGAGTGTCTAGTTTTGGTTTCACTCTGGGCTGATTTTGCTGTTTTTATGCCCCGGTCCCCAGCAAGGTCTTTAGTTAAAAGCTGTGGGGACAGGAAGGGAAGGCTTGGGCGTCCACATTTGGGCAGCACGTTAAGGGGATGCTGGGCCTTCCCACCTCTCTGCGTCCAGCCTCGTTATGTGCCCAGTGAGGTGCCCGCAAGGAGAGCTTGTCGTGGGCACTCAGAGCTTTAGCTGCCTCTCGGAAGGTCACCCTTCCTCCTCAGCCTTAGAGGATCATGTTTCATCTGTGAAGGAAGGCCCCAGCTTTCCCGAAGGTCCTTATCTGCTCGGTCCATCAGAGCTCCACCCGGTTTCTCCATGGAGACTCAGCAGACTGCAAAGCCCAACCAGGGTGGGTCTGGTGCAGACGCACCAACATTTACTGAGCTGCTATTATGTGCCCGGTTCTGTGCACAGCGCTTTACCTGCTTTGTCCCATTAAAGGAAAATGTGTCCTTGACTTTAAATGTTTAAGTCATCTCTACACATCACGTGGGGCTTGAACTCGAGACCCTGAGATCAAGAGTTGCGGACTCTTACTGACTGAGCCAGCCTGGGGGCTCCACGCTTTGTCACATTTAAATTTTGCAACAACACCAGGAGGCAGTCACTCTTGATAACCCCCTATTTACCGATGAGGAAACTGAGGCACCAAGGAGCTTAAGTCTTTGGCCCAAGGTGATTTGACTGGTGAGGAACAGATGTGGGGAGTCAAACCCAGACAGACTGGTTCCAGAGTCTCGGAGCAAGCATTTTGGCTGTGCGTGTGTGTGCACACGTGTGTGTGTGTGTTTGTGCACGTGCAGGTACACACGTGTGCACGTGTGCGTGCCTGCCCGCAGTAGCAGCTCCTCACCCCTAGTGTGGGCCATCTGCTTTTACTCCTGCAGCTCCTCTCCCTGTGAGCATGTTCCCAAACTGACTGCATAAAGTCCTTTTGATGCCTGGGCCCCTTGAAGCCGACACAGTGAGAGCCCTGTTCATCCATCCCACAGCCCCACACCCCCATGCTCTGGGCCCCAGTTCAGATCTCCCAGTGGCATCGTGGCTGCCAAAGTGGGCCTGGGCCCCACAGGTGAGCAGAGCCAACTGGGGACAGCCGACAGCACGGCCCGGGCGCACACTCAACCCCGGAGAGGGCCGGTGACCTGTCCCAGAGACGCACACCAAGGCAGGGGAGGAAAGTGGCTGTCAAACCTGGAAGAGAGCCATAGCCAGGCAGAGGCGCTGCCCTCTCCAGCCCGTGCAGACCCCCAAGTCCCCACACCCTCGGCAGCAGGGTCCTGCTTCTGGTGGGTCAGGCGGGACAGTCCTTATCCGCATTTGCGGCTAGAGTCTGCGGGGGACTCTTCGAGATCTCTGCTTCGAGGTTCTTCCTGTCCCCCGTGGTTTGTGGGGGAAGGCTTATGAGAGGGCTCAGAGGGAAAGGTGGCTAGAAAGAGGAAAGGGGGGGGAGGAAGAGAGGGAGATGGCTGGGCTCCCCCAGAGGCCCCCAGTTGGAGGGACACCCTCGCCCTTTCTCCGTGTCCCTCTCTGGAAGCCAGCGGGGGGGCAGGGAGGCCAGGCTGACTATGCGGGGAGGTGTCCGTGGGGAGCCCTGGGGGGTCAGCAGCAGCTCCTCGAGCCTGAGGCCCAGCCGGTAATCCCCTCCCCAGAGGCCCGCCGCCCCAGCTGAGGAAGCTGTTGGCAGAGGCTGCCTCTGCACATCCTGGCTTTATCTTCCCCACACATTGAAACCATCAGGCCGGGCCCTGCGACTGCAGCCCGCCTGGCTCTGTCAGCTAGAGACAGTGCGCTTTCATCCAAACCGGGCCTGCCCTCCTCCGGGTCCCCACGTGGAAACGGGGGGGCGGTGAGCACAGCCTCACTCGCACCCCCCTGGAGCCAGTCTCCGAACTTCTTAACTTTTGTCCCCTATTTTGCTCTCCGAAACGTTTATGAGGCCACTTTCCACGCGGGGGCCCCTTGCTCCGCCCTCATCCTCCAAAGGGAATTCTAGTGGAAGCTGCAGAAAGTGGGAGTTCTGGGGGCCCCGGAGCACCGAGCTACTCCCTGAAAGCAGCGAGCACTCTTCTTTCGGGGCTGCATGTTCTGGGGAAGCCAAGTCAGAGGCAAACCCTGAATTCCTCTTGCTCATGGCCAATAAAAACCTAGCTTCGGTGCCTGCTTCCTCTGCTGCAATCAGATATCCTAGTAATAAACAAGTCCGAAAGGCAGGGGAAAGCTCTTGCTTCTTTCTTCTGATTAGTTTTTCTTCCCTTAAAAAAAAGTTTTCTCCTCTAACAGGACGCCAGCCCCAGAAACTTGAGCCCAGAACTGTGCTCTCTCCCGGCCTGTATTCCCCACTCCCTGGTCCTTACCCCCTGGGCTCCTGCAGACATGGGTGGGGGGCTGCCTTCCCCAACCCTAGGAGACTTGGCTCAAAGGCAGGTCGAAGGGTCTTGGGGAGAAGGGTCTTTGCTGCCTGGGGACCTGGCTGCCAGTTTACGGGGAGAGCTAGGTCCTCGGCCTTCTGCTGCTGCTGGGGGGCGGTCAGCAGTGGGGAAGTGAGGACAGGGGACCCCTTTTTTTCCCCTAAGACAGTCCTTCTGAATCCCTCTTGGGGGATTCAGTAAAGAGCCCAGCACTGTGGGTTTTGGTGTTGAGCGCACAGGTCAGAAAGCCAGACAAAGTGCACCTCAGCTGCGAGGGGGGCTTGTAGGGCAGAGGACTTGGGAGCTTCACTTCCTGGGCTGCCCTCGCCTGGGCTCCCTGTCCTGCCCTTGTCCCGTTCCAGGGTAAGCGCGGCTCCGCACGTGGCCCACCGTGGAGTGCCTTCGCTGACATCTCTTTTCTCCCTTCCCTCCCCCAAATAGGGCTTTCAGTGACTTTGCTGTCAGAGATGCTATTCTGTTTGTTTTTCCTTCTGACACTATCTCTCTGGAGAGTTTCTGGTCAAAAGAATTATGTCGAGGCTGCAGATTGCAAGAGAGTTGCGCCTAATGGGGAACAGACAGACAAGACACCTTTCAAGTCCAGCCAAGTTATCCCCCCTCTTTCTCTCTCTCTCCCAACTTCTCATCTTCCCTTCTTGGCTTCAAAGTTGGGCCTAGTTTATGCTAGTTTCTTTGGTACAGCTGCTGAGTAAGGTCACACATTGATCTTATTTGGGAGATTGGCAGCTGGGTCAGGCTTTGCTCTGGAGCCCGAGAGCCGGGGAGCTGGGCTGGGGCACGGGTGTGGCAGGGAGTGTGTGGGGAGCCCCTCGAGCCCCAGAGTGAAGACATGCAGGCCCCCAGGCGGTGGCTTCTGCTCCTTTGTGAGCTCAGAAAACATCTTTTAAATACAAGAAAGGTGCCAAAGGCCCCCTCCCCTTTGTCCCTAGCATATTCCATTTCAGCTCATCTGTGCTGGACTTCATGGGGAATAGAGTGTTAGCTCTGAGGTCCCTTGGGCCCTTGAAAGGGTTTTAGGAGAGGAGCTGAAGGTTAGGAGCCCCCTACCCTGTGACTAGCCACCCAGCCCCACACAGCTACGGTGGATGCCCGGTGATGCAGACTCTGTGGAAAAGGAAGCCGTTTTCGTTCTTTCTTTTTTTCTTTTTTTAAGATTTTATTTTATTTATTTGACAGAGAGAGACACAGCGAGAGAGGGAACACAAGCAGGGGGAGTGGGAGAGGGAGAAGCAGGCTTCCCATTGAGCAGGGAGCCCGATGCGGGGCTCGATCCCAGGACCTTGGGATCATGACCTGAGCCGAAGGCAGATGCTTAATGACTGAGCCACCCAGGCGTCCTGGAAGCCGTTTTCTTCACCTATGTGCTTCTTGAGGGGAGAGGGCAGATTAGCAAAGCTTCTCGGTGGACAGTTTGGATTCTTTTGCCCTTAGTCATGAGGCTGATGTAATAGCATTCAACTGATTTCATGGTAAAGACGGTCACAGTTCCCAGAGCAAATCGGTTCCAATTGCACCGCTGGCGACACCCCCCTTAGCGCAGCCCTTCAAATTGGTGGGCGAGTCCTTCCTGTCCAGAGCTTTGGGGGAAAGCACAGGGCCGCTTCCTTTCAGAAAGACAGGGGTGTCTTGGGTTTTACGAACGTCCCATTTGACCTCATTTCTCCGCTGTAGCCGTGGGGAACAGAATCATCTGTCAGTCTGGCTCTGGGGGGAAAAGGGCACAGCTCTGCATGATCGGGGCCTCGCAGCCCATGGGATAGTTTGAATCCGGGGGAGGAATGTGTGTGTTAGGGAAGGAGGATGACAGAAGGGGGAGGCTAATTCCACTCAGGCTGGGCTTAATTCTCTCCTCCCTGCTCATCCCCATGGCCTGCGGTTTCAAAGTTTGTTCTGCATTAAAAATGTGTCAGTTCTCAACAACTACAATAGACTAAAAACATACACTTCTTTTATGGTAATATGCTTGTCTTAACTTTAAACCTATAAATCTAAGAATATGCCACTTAACAATTGTTATAAGCCCGGGACAATAGTAGATACCAGTGGTATCCCCTTCTGGACTGGGAATGAAGAGCCTTGAGCTTATTTCTCGTTCTGCCACCAACCCACTGGGACCTCAGAAAAGGAGAACAGGATCTTCTCTGGGACACCATGTCGCTGAAATTATCCCATCAGCTCTTGTGAGGGCAAAATGAGAGAATATAGGGGAGAGTGCTTTATGGGCTGGGAATGTTTAAAAAAGGGAGGGGGTAGAGTTAATTTGAGTAATTAAGAGATGCAATGGTTGGAATCTCTGAGGAAGTTTGCAAGGACAAAACCTTGCTGGATTATCGGGAGCCTTTGAGCATCGGAACCTTCTGAGGCGGGCACGAGGCAGACAAGGGCCCAGGCTGGGGGCAGGGAGAGAATGCTAGGCTGCATGGTGGGTCTGTCCCGGAACAGCTGTTTTAACTCAGGAAACTTGCTGTGGATGCTGTCACCGATCTGATGAAAATCTGGAAGGATTCAGATCTGCTGCCTATCACGTGTACCCAAATCAAAGTCACCGTTTTGCTCACTTTTCTCTCTGCCAAAGGTCCTGGCCTGCTGTGGGTACACTGGACAGACCTACTTTCCTTTCCTTTCCTTATCTGGTTTTGACTCAGCCTCCCCTGGCTTGCCTCCTTCATTGTTCTCAATCTCAAGGCACAATCCAGAGAGTTCTTTATGAAAAAGCTTAGACCAGGTCACCTTTCCCAGTGTTCCACAGCCACCCTTGGACCCCTAGTCCGGTTAGCAAAGAAATGAGATATCTGGAAAAACCTAGTGGCTTTGCAAGAGTCAGCCCTATCACTTGGAAAAATCATGTTCTCTTTGGCCTCCTTTCCTGCCCCCTGAAGGGGTGAGACTCAGGGTGAGGGGTCCCTCCCAGGAAATTTGCGTTGGTGGAGTCCCAGTGCTTGCCCCAAGGCTAGCCAATGTCGCCACCTAGAGGCCACTTAAAATAGAGGTTCTTACCGCTTTCCTTCGTAATTCCTGAAATGCCGGCATTTCATTTTCTTGCCTTTAGAAGTTCAGAATTCCTCTTTCATCTACGGTGTGGCTTTGGCTGCATCTCTGACCCAGGGCAAATCCTCCTCTAATGCCGGGCTGGCACGGTGTCAATTGATGGGCACAACTGCTACCTGTTGGCCCCGATGCCCCGCTCCTGTTAGACTCACTCATTACACCAGGTCTTAAAAAATAAATCTTTTAATTGCTTTGTAATCGGCACAGATGGTATAATTCAAACTCATATTTTTAACACACTCTGAAACATGTTATAGCTCTGACTGAAAGAATACGGAATCATCATGGTTTTAGGTTTTACAAAATTACATTCAGCAGCAACAATAGGTTCTAGAAGTTATTTCATGAAATTAAAAGACTGGGGCTTGAAAAAATTAGGAAAAAATATCCAGAAAATAAACAATGCAGACCGAAGTTACCTGTTACGAATATCTGAGAATTGTGCTTTCTGGTTTTTGAAGATCTTGCTACTTTATTAACAACCAAAAAGTTGTAAAATTCTGGCTTATCAGGATAGCAGGGGAGGGGAGGCTATAGATGTGCCTGGAAAATGCTCTGCAGGGGCGGGAACCTCAAAGCCAGGCCTCATTGGAAGTGTGAGCCTGAACTGGCTTTGAAGGAATTTCTGGGAAGCGATGAGATTCACAGGTCTTTGATAAGAAATTACCATTAAGAGGATTATGGTGATGAAGAAATCACAGCATTCAGTTCTCCTCACCGGAGAGCCCAGGGGAAAAAGCTCAAAGCCCTGTCTCTTGAGGAGGATGTTAGAAAGGCCCAAACCCATTTACGTTACCTCTGTCATTTCCAGGGTCAATACCGCGAGGTGGCGAGTGCCATAAACTCTCAGGAGCCATGATTTGGGTTTGGAGCACTGCCTTGAGCCAGTTCCTGAAGTTACCTGTACTGCCATTCCAGAGCAGAGATAAATATTTACTGGGTGGGGTGGAAACTGGGGGCAGCAATCATCTTGCTCCAGAGCAGCAAAGACAATTACTCAGGAGGGGTTTGTAAGAAGATAATTTTCTATGAAAGGGGATGACAAATGTGAATCCCTCTCACTTTGGTGATTATAGCCATCAGTGGCCACATTTTAACCTGGGGAAGGCATTCATGGGCTGGTTGGTATTCCCGGGCAGGCCTGGAAACTGAACTCAATCCCTGGCTGCTGACTTATATCCATTCTGCGGAGATGTCTAGATTTCTCAGCTCCAATCCACAGCCACTACCTGAAGTGAACTTCTTGGGTCAGACCCTAAGTACAGATGGTTTCAGTCAACACATGTCATCATCAGCACGTTCTCTGCAGGTCACAAGGAGGGCACGGCCGTGCTGTAACACAGGGATTGTCAAGACGGAAATCCAGCTGAGTGCAGAGTTCGTCCTCCTGGACAGGCCCTGGCCTCAGTGTCCCTGTGCCACTTCCACCGGTGCCTTCAGGTCGGCTGCTGACTTGTCCAGGGCAGGTTTCTTGGAGTAATCTCGCTCTCCAAAAATGGTGCTTCCTACTCGGACATTCGTAGATCCCACTTCAATCTGCGGGAAAGAAGAGAAAGTATCGGGGCCCGAGTTTAAAATAAGGAAGCGGCTGCGGAAGCCGTGCCTGTCACTGTGGCTCTCGAGGGCCTTCTACAAACAACAACGATAAGGCAGCTGAAGAGGGCCACGGCGCAGTGGTTAACCTTGGGTGTGTTTGAGAAATCAGTAAGCCCGTCCCTGGCGGTCACCATGATTAGGGAAGATGACTGCCGCTTATCTGGGGCTGGGGATATGAGAGGTCATGCTGTGTGACTGAGACGCGGTGGCACAATGAGAGGTCTCACAGCCCACGGCCCTTCCTAATGCTCCATGATTAGGCAGGTGAAAAAATCTCCTCCCGATTGAGCACAGGATCCAGTTCCATCGTACTTATAAACACAAAGTATTTTTGCACTGTTCTGATTTATGTGACTTTCCAAGAATGCAATTACTGGATGCACAGAGTGAAGTTTATATTTTGATTTTTAGCACTTTATCAAGTTACTTCCAGAAAAGCATATATGATAAATAAACTTAAAAAAATCATAGTTTAATTTTTTTAATTTTTTACTTTTAAGTAATCTCTATACCCACCATGGGGCTTGACCTCACGACCCCGAGATCAAGAGTTGCGTGCTCTACCGACTGGGCCAACCAGGTACCCCTTCTTAGTTCTTTAGAATCCACTTAGGGAATTAATATTGAGTTTAAAAAAGTTATGTGTCAGGCTATAATTTCTATACATTTCATTTCAAAAAAGAAGGGGGTGGGGGATGCTGGAACAGTTGAAAGCCACTGCTATTTGGGGCCCTATTGCTACGATGAGGCATTTTCAAAGATTCCTCTGGTAAAAACCGCTTCCTGCTGTAGCCTTTTGGACCCTCCCCTTGAGGTGGATAAGGGCCCCCAGGGAGGACACTCACTGCATGTTGGAAGTCCATGGACATGCCCATGCTCAGCTCGACCTGCTCAGTGGGGATGTTCAGCTTTTTACACAGCTCCTCTCGGAGGGACAGTAACACCTGACAGAAAGACAAGAGTGACATTTATTCTATTCCTGCCTTCTCTAAGGATGCCTGAAAGTGGCTGAATCTGAACATCTCTGCCAAAGATTATTGATTCCTAGTGGTTTCAAGGCCTGTCAAAATTTCCAGAAGTGAAAGTTGTTTTTAGCAAATGCTCCTATTTTCAAAAAAAACTGATCAGCCATTGGAAAAGGAAGAAAAGAACTCATGTTTTAGCCAGGTTCAAGTGGGGTTGAGAAAGGTCTGTGGGGTTTTGGAAACCTATTTTCTCCTCTCCTTATGAGAAGAGTTCAGAAGACGGCTATAACCCCCGAGGCAATATCTGGGATGTCTATGAAGTTTATTACGACAGCCAGTCCTGTGACAGCATTTCGCTAAGATGGTTCCTTAGAATGCGAGCAATCCGCCCCCCACCCCATCCTTGGCCCCCAGTACCTGGAAGTCCGGATTTGGTCCTTGACTAAGATCATAGCCAAAGCTTCCTATGGTCATCAGCCCCACAAATTCCAGGCTGGGGCACTTGGCATTTATGTGTTCCACCACGGCTACTGTCTCTGAAGGCAGAAGGCCGTGTTTACCTTCACAAAAAGGAAGAGAAGACACTAGTACCAACATGTTAGAAGTAGCCAGAGAAAAGCCTTCATTTTCATCCCTTCCTTATAACAAAGGAGGTGACTTTCGGGCTGGAGGACTTCTTGAAAGAAATGTATCCTCAAGTCCTAAAGAGTAACTTTATTTTTGAGGTCTTTGTCTATGTTGCTTCCCTTCTGGTCATGAAATGAGCAATAATCATCTGAATCTCAGTGATCTGCGTTGAGAACAGCTAGAGCAGAGGGAAGAGAAAAAACCACTGCTTTTCTTGGGACACCAAGAAGACTCACATTGTCAAAATGCCAGACTCACCGGAGAATTCTTTTCCTAGCTCTGGTATGTCTATAGTTTCATTAATTTATTAGGACTGTAAACATTTTAAAATAAAGTATGCATCACAGTGTTCACTATGTATTTGTAAAATTTAATGGAACTTGCTAATTAACAACCGGAGGAGGAATCTGCTGCAAATGATTATTTGTTACGCAGTTATAAGCAATATGGATATTCTCTTTCCCTCATTTATCAAATGGAGATGCTATGAATGTTCACTTTAATCTTTAGTTACAGCAAATTATAGCTAATTATCAAGGAATGATGTCACAGACTCAACCTGGAGTTAATTTCAGATGTACCTATATTGATAACGTATTATATAATCTAGGTGCATGCAGAAATAATAATTGTTACAATTTACAGAGCACCTATGTGTCAGGCACATGTGCCAAGTCCTAAGAGCTTTTCACTTAATATAATAACGATACAGTAAGTACTCTATCTCCACTCGAAAAATGAGGAAACTGAGGCACAAGGAGGCTCAGTACCTTGTCCAAGGTCACACAACTAGAAACTATGCAGCTGAGATTTAAAGTCAGGACACGTGGCCTGAGGGTCTATCTGGAAAACAGCCTGCACTGTGTTCCTTCATGTTACGGTTTGGTAAATATTGGGGTTCTGCTGGTCGGTCTGTGAACACTTACTCTTAACAAGTGCTAACAAGTAAGATGTACAGGCTTCCCTGCCAACAGCTCTGCCCATATTACCACTTTCAATCCTCACAACACCCTCTGACGTAGGCACCATTATGATTACCACTGTCTGCCAAGGAAGCTGAGGTACAGAGTGGTCAGGTAACTTGCCCGAGGTTACAATGCTGGAAAGTGCGGGGGCTCAAACCCGAGGTCTGATTTCAAAGCTCCTGCTCTGTTCACTAGGTTACCCTGTCAACCCAAGCCCCTTAAAGATATTAACTGGTGACTTTCTTCTATTCTCTCCCAATGTAACACTAAATAATTTTTTTAACACCTGAGCGTTACAAATGTAACTATGCCATCTCTTTCAGGAGTGATGGACTTCTAGGAATTTTCAGATCAGAGTTACAGTCCCCGTCCTGACTTGTCCTATTCTGGGCCACCAAAAAATTAAGAATTACCAAACCACAATGTATGAAAGAATTATACATGGATTGGCTTAGATGTCATTGTGCCATCTAGATCCTACAGAAAACAGCTTACTTAAAGGCCTGTCATTTCCTTCTAGAACCTTAGCTATCAGATACTTAGGCCTGCCATTCTTCCTGACCTTCAACCATCCTAAAGGAAGAAAAATCTACAATTCAGGTCGGGTCACTTACTCTCCTCTCCACTGGTGTTAACCTGGACCATAACCTTTAACCTTTCAGGAGAACCTTTTTTCTGCCACGAACTGTTCACTTTGTCTGCCAACTTCACAGAATCCACTGTTTCCAGCATGAAGAGATTGGGGACAGCTGTAACAAGAAAGAGGCAAGGTAATTCTTCACTCACCCTACTGCAGCAAGCAACATACAACCAATCTTTTTGACTTGGTGGATGAAAGAACTATTTCCCAGAAAAAGAACAAGACAGTGAAGTATCAGTTCTGTTCAGACTTATTGACGGTTTTACTAGATGTCAGTTTGAATGTCGGCCCACTGCTATCTCATCAGAAAGGACCAATCAGGGAAATAGTGACCTACCGCAACCAGGTGACACACACATTCAAGAGGGCTGGAAATTGTGCAGATTCCCAAGAGCAGGCTTGATGGGACTATACATCTCAGTTCACACTGTGAGAACTGGGTCAAGATGACCAAAAAGAAAGGATAACTATGGAGGCCAAAGTGCTTCCCTGGCATGAAAACGCCATGTTCTTAAACTATGGGACGGGGGTGCTCTGATTCAACAAGGACGGCAGAATGACAGCTAAGGGAGATGCTGACGTCATCGAAACCATCTCCTTTTCCAAAGAAGCATGTGACATGAAGTATCATCACTCTTGCCTCAGATACGTAACAACAGACACATCAGCAACATTAGCAGCTTGCTCTTGTCAAACAGGCAATTTGCTAACCAGTATACATGCATTACTGCTTTTTAATCTTTACCATGGTTCATGAAGCACTATTATTACCTCCACCTTACAGAGAGGGGAAACTGAGGCTCAGAAAGGAT
Organism: Callorhinus ursinus; assembly: GCF_003265705.2. NCBI lineage: Eukaryota > Metazoa > Chordata > Mammalia > Carnivora > Otariidae > Callorhinus > Callorhinus ursinus. Next base: position 34,763,261 of record NW_027397079.1, on the reverse strand, counting down.
AAAGTGTATTCAAGTTTACAAAACTAACAAATATTAGAGCTGTAATTTAAACAATGGCAAACTCCGTATTTTTAAAAAGATTTTATTTGTTTGGGAGAGAGAGAGTGAGAGTTGGTGGGGAGGGGCAAGGGGAAAGGGGCAAGCAGACTCCCTGCTGAGCAGGGAGCCCAACATGGGGCTTCATCCCAGGACCCTAAGATCTGCTTAACCATCTGAGCCACCCAGGAGCCCCATGACTCCAAATTCTTTTTTTTTTTTTAAAGATTTTTCATTTATTTATTTATGTGTGTGTGAGAGGGAAGGAGAGAGCAAGAAAGCACAAGCAAGGGGAGCGGCAGGCAGAGGAGAAGCAGGTTCCCCGCTGAGCAAGGAGCCTGATGCAGGACCCTGGGATCATGACCTGAGCTGAAGGCAGATGCTCAACCGACTGAGCCATCCAGGCGTCCCCTGACTCCATATTCTTAATGCTGAATTTGAGCTCAGGCTACTTGACTTTAAAAAATATGTATTTAAAGGGGCGCCTGGGTGGCTCAGTCGTTAAGCATCTGCCTTCGGCTCAGGTCATGATCCCAGGGTCCTGGGATGGAGCCCCGCACTGGGCTCCCTGCTCAGCAGGAAGCCTGCTTCTCCCTCTTCCACTCCCCCTGCTTGAGTTCCCTCTCTCGCTGTGTCTCCCTCTGTCAGATAAACAAATAAAATCTTAAAAAAAATATGTATTTAAAAAAGAGACCAAAAGTAGACATGCTTGAAGTAAAAAAAAAAAAAATGCAATATAGAAGTATATGCAGTAAAAACTCAAAGCCTCTCACCCTAGAAACTACCACTATTACCATTGGGCTGAGGATTCTTCCACATCTATTTTAGTGTATTTCCATCCAATCACACACACACAGCCCCCTGATGCATAATTTCCTGTTATTTTTTTAAATAACATACAGATTGGATCATACTGGTTTTTTTTCCCCTAAAGATTTTATTTTTAAGTAATCTCTACACCCAATGTGGGACTTGAACTTATAACTTATAACCCTGAGATCAAGAGTTGCACGTTCCACTGACTGAGCCAGTCAGGCGCCCTGGATCACAGTAAATGTTTTATGGGTTGCTTGCTTCCAGTTAGCATTTTTTTTTTCCAGTTACATAATTTTTTTTACATTAGTACCATAAATCTACTGGTACTTTTAACAACTGCAACATTCCACAGAACAGATGATCACAATTTACTTAACATTGTTCTTATTGTTTCTTTTTTAACTATATTGTTTTTTTTTTTTAACTATAAAACCAAAGCTTAGAAACAGATCTTTGGGCACATATACAAGTTGCTATAGGATACATGAGTTCTCAGAATTGAAATTACTAGTTAGGGAGGAAGTACAATTAAAACTGTGTTAGATACTAGAAATCCAAAAAAGCCCTACCATTTTAGAATCTTCCTGGCAAATGGTGGAGTGCTCATTTACTCATGCTCTCAAAACACTGGATATTAGCAGACTTTTTATTTTTTGCAAACCTGATCAGTGAAAAGTAGAATTTATTATTGTATTCTGCATTTCTCTTATTGAGGGTAAGCATTTTTCATTCGATTACTGGTCTTTTGTATATTTTATCCTTATAAATGGCCTATTAGTTTTTCCCTATGTTTTTTCTTATGCATTAACAAATATACATATGGTTCTTTAAACATTATGGACATTAATCTCTTCCCCTTTTAAAAAAATATTATTTTACTACCAATCTGTGCTTCCCTTTTGCTTTGACATATAGAAAGCTTTAATTTTTATGTAAGCAAATGTGCTAATTGTTTCTTTTATGGCTTCCCAACTTTATGTTTTATTTAGAAAGGCCTTTCACCAGCCTTAAAAAATAGAAATATTTTCCTATTTTTCTTCTAATACTTCATAGTTTTGATTTTCAAGTTAAGATTCTTTAACCTCGCTGGAATTTATTTACACTGTGAGGAAGGGAATCTAATTTAATTATTTCTCCAATAAAAAGCTGATTGTCTTGCTGCCACTTTTTAAAAAATTTTTATTGTTATGTTAATCACCATACATTACATCATTAGTTTTGGATGTAGTGTTCCATGTTTCATTGTTTGTGCATAACACTCAGTGCTCCACGCAGAACATGCCCTCTTTAATACCCATCACCAGGCTAACCCATCCCCCCACCCCCTCCCCTCTAGAACCCTCAGTTTGTTTTTCAGAGTCCATGTCTCTCATGGTTTGTCTCCCCCTCCGATTTCCCCCCCTTCATTCTTCCCTTCCTGCTATCTTTTTTTTTTTCTTAACATATATTGCTTTGTTTCAGAGTACAGATCTGTGATTCAACAGTCTTGCACAATTCACAGTGCTCGCCATAGCACATACCCTCCCCAATGTCTATCACCCAGCCACCCCATCCCTCCCATCCCCCCACCACTCCAGCAACCCTCAGTTTATTTCCTGAGATTAAGAATTCCTCACATTAGTGAGGTCATATGATACATGTCTTTCTCTGATTGACTTATTTCACTCAGCATAACACCCTCCAGTTCCATCCACGTCGTTGCAAATGGCAAGATCTCATTCCTTTTGATTTGCTGCCACTTATTAAGTATAAATAGGCTCCCTACTTCCCCCACACTTAATATGAAATAGCTTTTAAAAATAATATAATAGACTTCTGCTTTCTGACAAGATGAAATACAGGGGTCAGATTTACCCTCCCACCTGAACGTCCAAATGGACAAAATATGTAAGACAATGGTTTACAAGAACTGGGTATCATGCAATGAAAGACAGTGATCTCTGAGGGATGAGAAACGAATGAAGTGAGCTCTACAACTGCCCCAGCTTGCTGCCTGGAGAGTTTCTAGAATGTGGCACAGGAAGGGGGAACACGGGCAGAGTGTGGACCCAAGTTGAGGACATGAACTGAGTATCTGGAAAGACTAAGGAGCTAAAGTGCACAGGGCAGAATTCGGGAGAGGACAGAGCTGCACACAGAGAGATCACTGGTGAGTTGTGAAGGGCTCCCTTCCAGAACTCAGCTGGGTACAGATCAGCATGTGCATGTGAGGAAATCAGCCCTGGCTGAGGACAGAACTGTTTGAAAGGATTAGAAGAAATCAGAAATAGGCATGGAATAGTGCCTATTCCCACCAGACAGGCTCAGGATTCATGGGGCACTGGGTATAGAGTACACGGAGTAATGGGCAGTCACACCAACTAATCTTAAAAGCAAGACCTAAAAAGATCAAACTGTTCTCAAGTAACTTAACTGTGTTCCAAACAAAGCTCAAAAATATTTATAAGAATACAAAAACGACCAGCTCCCAACAAGAAAATTCACAATGTTTGGCTGTCCAAAAAAAAAAAAGAAAATCACTCAAAGAAGCAGGAAATATGATACATAATGAGGGGTTAAATCAATCTGTTGAAACTGCTCCAGACTGTCAAAGATGATAGAATCAGTAGATAGCACATTAAAATAGTTTCTATAACCATATGCCATATATAAAAAATATAGAGAGCCATGGAAGATATAAAAAAGACTCAAATTGAACTTCTAGCGTGAAAACTACCATGTAGGAGATGAAAAATCCACTGATGGGATTAATGGTAAGTTAGACAATGCTAAAGAAAGGCTTAGTTACCTTGAAGAAATGATCCAAAATGAAACACAGAGGGGGGAAAAATCATAAAAATTAAAAGAGCATCAGTGGGCTGTGGAATCACCTCAAGCAGGCTGATAGGTAACTGGAATCCCCAAAGGAGAAGAGAAAGGGGGAGGCAGAAAATATATGTGAAGAAACAATACTTGAAAAATTTCTAAACTTGATTAGAACCTCAGATCCAAGAAGCTCAATGAGCCCCAAGCACAAGAAATGTGAAAAAAAAAAATTACACCAAGCCATATCATAATCAAATTGCTCAAAGCCAGTGATAATGAGAAAATCTTAAAAGTAGTTAAAGGAAAAAAAAAACATGTTACACACAGAGGAACAAAGATAAGGATGACATTATATTTCTCATTGGAAACAATGTAAGTAAAGACAGTGGAGCAACATCCTTAAAGTACTGAACGAAAAAACTGTCAAGCTACAGTTCTATCATCTGCAAAATTACCTCTCAAAAATAAAGGTGAAGTTGCAAAAAAGTTCAACAGAAAAGAATGAAGTTGCATCTCCCTCTTCCTTAGGCTATACATAAAAATTAACTCAGAAAGACCCAAAGGTGAGAGTTAACACTATAAAACTCTTAGAAGAAAACAGGAGTAAGTCTTTGTGACCTTGGGGGCATGCGGCTGGCTACTCTCGATCTGAGGGTTGTGAGTTCAAGCCCCACATTGGGCACAGAGATTACTTAAAAAAAAAAATCTTTGTGACCTTGGATTTCTTAGTTACAGTACCAAAAGCACATGCCACAAAAGAAAAAAGAGATAAACTATTGTACATTAAAATGAAAGATTTCTGGGCTACAAATGATACCATAAAGAAAATGAAAAGACAACCCATCGAATGGGAGAAAATATTTGCAAATCATATATAGCATAAAGGACTGATACCTAGGATATATAAAGAACTTTTACAACTCAATAATAAAAAGACCCAATTAAAAAACACATAAAGGATTTGAACAGACATTTCTCCAAAGAAGATGTACAAATGGCCAATAAACACATGAAAAAATGCTCAACTTCATTTGTCATTAGGAAATGCAAATCAAACCACAATGAGATACCATTTCACATATTTTTTATTACACCACTTTATCTCCTTTGTTGACTTATTAGCCATAACTCTCTATTGCGTTATTTTTTTGGTTGCTTTATTTTATTTTATTTTTTAAAGTAAGCTTTATGCCCAATGTGGGGCTTGAACTTATGACCCTGAGATCAAGTTGCAACGCTCTACCAACTGAGCCAGTCAGGCACCCTTATTGGTTGCTTTTAAAGTTGAACACAGTCTACCTTAAAATGGTGTCATACCACTTCATATAAAGTTTAAGAACCTGCTAATAGTATACTTCTGTTTCTTACTTTCCTTTTTGTATGTTACTGTTTCAATGCACTTTACTTTTTTATGTTATAAATCCCACAATACATCATTATTTTTGTTTATATAACATATTATACTAATATAACAGCAGAGAAAAATTAATGAAACTAAAAGTAGTTCTCTGAGGAGACTGATAAACTTGATAAACCTCCAGCCAGATGGATTAGGAAAAAAAAGAGAAGACACAAACTACCAAAATCAGGAATGAGTTGACATCACTACAGATTCTACAGATATTAAAAGGATAATAAAGAGATATTACAAACAACTTAATGCTCATAAATTTATTACTTTAGATGAAATGTGCAAACTCCTCGAGAAACAAAGTAACAAAGCTCATTGAAGAAAAAACAGATTATGTGAATAGTCTATTAACAAAACTGAAACTATAGTTAAAAACCTTCCTACAAAGAAACTCCAGGCCTCACTGGTGAATTCTACCAAGCAGTTAAGGAAGGGACCATACCAATTCCACACAAGCTCTTTCACAAGACTCAAGAGGTGGGAATACTTTCCAGTTCATTCTATGAGGCCAGCATTATTCTGTTACCAAACCTAAAAAAAGATATTACAAGAAAACAACAGCCCATGTCTCTTATGAATGTAGATGCAAACATTCTAAGTAAAACTTAAATCAAATGCAACATTACAGTAAAAGGATAATACTGCCTGACCAAGTGAGCTTATTCCTAAGAATATAGGGGTGGTTTAACATTTGAAAATCAATAAATATAATTCAATATGTTAATAAACTGAAAAAGAAAAACCCATAGGATCATTTCAATGGATGCAATAAAGGCATCTGACAAAATCTAACACTGATTCTTTTTTTTTTTTAAAAGGAAGTTGAGGACTTTTTTATTTTATTTTATTTATTTATTTATTTGAGAGAGAGAGAGAGCACATGAGAGAGGGAAGGGTCAGAGGGAGAAGCAGACTCCCTGCTGAGCAGGGAGCCTGATGCGGGACTTGATCCTGAGACTCCAGGATCATGACCTGAGCAGAAAGCAGTCGCTTAACCAACTGAGCCACCCAGGCGCCCTCTAACACTGATTCTTGATAAAGCCTCTCAGCAAACTAGGATTAGAAGAGTAATTCCTCCTGATAAAAGACATCAAGAAAAACATGCAAGTACACTTTAGCATTTCTATTCAATACTGTATTAGAGGTATTAACTAGTATAATAAGGCAAGAAAAAGAAATAAAAGGCATCCAGATTGGAAATTGTCTTTGTTTATAGGTAACATAATTGTCTACTTAGAAAATTATATGGAAATCTGCAAAAACAAAACAAAACAAAAAACCCAATACCCCCACTAGAATAAGTAGACTTAAAAAACTACTAAGAAACTACTAGAATAAGTAGAACTACTAGCATGGGTTTAACAAAGTTGCAGGATAGAAAATGAACATACAAAATCAATTGTATATTAGCAATTATATATTAGCAAAAAAAAATCAGAAATTGAAGTAACAGCATCAATAATAGTATCAACAGAGGGCATCAAAATATAAGAAAAACTTAGATATAAATCAGACAAAAGATGAGGAAATTCTGCACAATGAAAACTACAAAATATTACTGAGAGAAGTTAAAGAAGACCTAAATAAATACTGAGCTATACCCCCATTAATGTGTTGGGAGATTCAGTATTTTTACTATGTCGATGTTCTCCAAACTGATCTAGAGATTCAATATAATCCAATCAAATACCTGGCAGGATGTTTGTTTTGTTTTATTTTGGTAGAAATTGACAAACTGGTTTATATGGAAATGCAAAGGATCTAGAATAGCCAAAATAACTTTGAAAAAGAAGAACAAAGTTGGGTACTAACAATACTCAATTTCAAGAATTATTAAAAAGCAGGGCGCCTGGGTGGCTCAGTCGTTAAGCGTCTGCCTTCGGCTCAGGTCATGATCACAGGGTCCTGGGATCGAGCCCCACATACCCCAGAGAGAGGGAACACAAGCAGGGGGAGTGGAAGAGGGAGAAGTAGGCTTCCCGCTGAGCAGGGAGCCCGATGAGGGGCTCGATCCCAGGACCGTGGGATCACAACCTGAGCCGAAGGCAGACGCTTAACAACTGAGCCACCCAGGAGCCCCAATAAATAAAATCTTAAAAAAAAAATTATTATAAAGCTCCAGTAAATCAAAATAGCATGCTATCAGTGTAAAAGTAGGTAAGTAGATCAGTGGAACAGAGTAAACAGTCTAGAAATAAACCCATGGATAGCTGATTTTTGATAAAGGTGCAAAGGAATGAAATGGAGAAAGGACAGACTTTCCAATAAGTAGTGTTGGAACGATTAGATATTTATATGCAAAAAAACCCCTAACTTGGAATCATACCTTGCACCATTTACAATAATTAACTCAAAGTGAATAATGAAGCTTAATATAAGACTGAACAGTATAAAACTGCTAGGAGAAAATCTGTATGATTTGAACCATAGGGAAATATTTTTTAGATACAACACCTAAAGCACAGTCTATGAAAATATATATTGATAAAATGGACTTCATCAAATTAAAAACTTCTGGTCTTTAAAAGACACTGTTAAGAGAAGGAAAAGGCAAGCAATAGAGTGGGAGAAAAAATTTGCAAAGCCTGTATCTGATAAAGGACTATTATCCAGAATATATAAAGAATTCTCCTGTCTGAAAAGTAAAAAAATCCAATTAGAAAACAGGTAAAAGATTTTGATAGACACTTCACCAAAGAAGATAGATGGACACAAACATGTGAAAAGATGTTCCATATCATTAGCCATTAGGGAAATGCAAGGACACCACCACATACCTACCAAAATGGCTAAAATTAAAAGAATGACTACGTGAAGTGTGGACAAGGATGTGGAGGAACTTGAACCACTGCTGGTGGGAATGTACAACGGCACAACCACTTTGGAAGACAGCTTGGCAGTTTCTTCAAAAGTTAAACATACATGATGGGTAGCGGGTTTCAGTTCTAAGAGAGGAAAAGAATTCTAGAGGATGGATAGTAGTGGTGGTTGCAAACAATGTGAATGAACTTGATGCCATTGAACTGTATACTTAAAAATAGTTAAGATGATTAGTTTTATGTTATGTGTATTTTACCAGAATTAAAAAAGTTAAACATATATTTATCATGTGATTCAGCCATTCTACTCCTAGGTATTTATTCCAAGAAGAAAAAGTCCAGGGGTGCCTGGGTGGTTCAGTCTGTTAAGCGTCCGCCTCCTGATTTCAGCTCAGGTCATGATCTCAGGGTAATGAGATCAAGCCCCACATTGGGCTCAGCATGGAGTCTGCTTGTCCCTCCCCCCAACCCCTACTGCTCACATGCTCTTTCCCTCTCAAATAAAAATCTTAAAAAAAAAAATTCTTACAAAGATGTTCACAACAATTTTTCCCCCTTAACTCTATAATAATTTTATTTGTCATAGCCCCAAATTAGAAGAAACCCAAATGGCCATCAATAGGTGAATGGTTAAACTAAAAGGAGTGAACTACTGACACATAAATCAACATGATTAACCTTAAAATAATTATGCTGAGTGGAAGAAGTCAGACCAAAAAAAGTACATACTATTTATGATTCCATTTATATAAAACTCTTAACAAGGTAAACTAATCTACAGTGACAGAAAGCAGGTAAGTAGTGCTGAAGGAGGGGGGCACCTGGGTGGCTCAGTTGGTTAAGCATCTGCCTTTGGCTCAAGTCATGATCCCAGGGTCCTGGGATCGAGCCCCGCATCGGGCTCCCTGCTCAGCGGGGAGTCTGCTTCTCCCTCTGCCCCTCCCCTCTGCTCATGCTCACACTCTCTAAATAAATAAATAACAAAATCTTAAAAAAAAAAAAAAGTAGTGTTGAAGGAGGAATTGGGGGAAGAAGCAGAAAGAAGGGGTTACAAAGGACATGAAGAAACTTTTTGGGGTGATGGACGTGTTTACTATCTTGACTGCTGCAATGGTTTCACAGGTACAATCATATGTTGAAACTAATCAAATTGTGCACTTTAAGTATATACAATTTACTGTAGGTCAATTATACTTCAATAAAGCTGCCTAAAAAAATAAAGGTTATTTTAATTTTGACACGTTGAGAGAAGTACTCAGTTCCTTAAACAGATCTCCACATGTCATTAGCATATGGTTAAATCCTTCTGTAGTTAATTCTTAATTTACTGTACTTTACTGTATTTTGCCGTATATATTTTATTATTACATACCGTGTTTGTTTTATTGTATGTTATTATATTTTATTTACTGTAGCTTTTTTTTAAGATTTCATTCATTTTTTTGACAGAGAGAGAGAGCACAAGCAGAGGGAGTGGCAGGCAGAGGGAGAAGAAGAAGCAGGTTCCCCACTGAGCAAGGACCTGATGTGGGGCTCGATCCCTGGACCCTGGGGATCACGACCTGAGCTCAAGGCAGACGCTTAACCAACTGAGCTACCCAACCACCCCTATAGCCTTACATTTAAAGGGAAAAGGACAAAAATGTCTCCCTTGTCAAGTGAAAAATTTTATGGGCTATAATTCCTTATAATTTATTTGAAAGACCACCAAATGATACCTAACATTTCCAAGTAGGGTAGGTTTCCAAGTATAAACAACCCAGTCAACGGTGAATTCATTCTGTTCTTGATATGAGGCTTTTTCCTCATACTAAGAATTAAGATTTCTTTTCCCAAAAAACTCCAAAACACAAATGGTGAATTAGGACTATTCTAAAAGCTGTTCCCTTTTCCAAAGAAAGTAGTGTAAGTAATATAATGATAGAGATTTTGTCTTCATATTTAGAATTTTATCTTACCCATCAATTTGTTGACATTTTGTTTCTGTAGGTGCCCAATGAAGTGCCATTTGATATCAGGACATGAAGAAAGAATCTGAAGAGAAAAAGGTAACCATGTTTGACTTTGAATTTATGAAGGCCTTGCTGGCTCAAATACCTTACACACTCCCTTCTGTCTTTTCATGTCTATGCAACAAACCACTATCACCATCTTCAGCCAGGCAGGTTCCTAAGGATACTTAGAGAAAAACCTAAGGCTTCTACTCTGTTTCTCTTCCTTGTTCCCATCAGCTCCTTCTATCTTTTAGATATCATCCATGAAAAATGAATTGATTGTGGAGAACCTGGCTGGTTCAGTCGGTAGAGCACATGACTCTTGATCAGGGTGGTGAGTTCAAGCCACACATTGGGTGTGGAGTCTACTTTTTTTTTTTTTTAAAGATTTTATTTATTTATTTATTTATTTGAGAGAGAGAGAGAGAGAGAAACAGCATGAGAGGGGATAGGGTCAGAGGGAGAAGCAGGCTCCCTGCTGAGCTGGGAGCCCGATGTGGGACTCGATCCCAGGACTCCAGGATCATGACCTGAGCCAAAGGCAGTCGCTTAACCAACTGAGCCACCCAGGCACCCAGGTGTGGAGCCTACTTAAAAAAAAAAAAAAAAGGATGAACTGATTAAAGCTTTCAAATCTCAGAAGGACCCAGGATTATAGCAAGCTCCTAAATCACCACATCCAAAAAGCTGCAAAGGAGAAAACTATAGTCTTAGTGTTAATAAAGAAAGAAAATCTAGCTGAGAAATATTTGGAGCTCAAGGTGAATGTAGACATTTCTACCACCAGTTGACCCTCCTGTAAAACTCAACCACCATAATGGGTCTAACTTTCAACTGAAGGGCCAAGATTAGATACAAACTGAAGGATTGAGGTATCCACTTACTTTAGGATTTGATGCTTTTTCTAGCAGTTCTTGAACCTAAAGGAAAAAAACAACACGAGTCAGAAGCCTGGCAATCACGACTCTTCCAAAGGCAGACTGGAAAAGGACTCTTACGTAGTTCTCCCCGAAAGTACGCTGGCCATGACTGTAGGCTTCAATCACCATGTCTGCAGGTTTGGTTTTGCTGACTGCTACTAGCCGGGGCTGGATGGCTGGGAGATCCTGCCAAGAGGGAAAGAGCCAAATGAGTAAATGTTTAGGAATATTATCCCAATAAGTTCTGTAAGATGGATCCCATAGAATCAATCGGCATAGGTCTTAACTTGACATGCGGTAAGCTCCATTATTCCAATACTGGAGGGAGACCAGCATTAAATAATGTTGATCCAATGTCTTTCAAATGTATGGCATCTAAATCTAGAGTGTTAACTATTTTAACATCTAGTCTCTCTCAGGAGAACTGGGAAGGTAAGTAAAAGCAGTATTTCCTTAAAATGCGGTCTTTGACCAACTGCATCAGCATCATCCTGGTACCACTCCAGACCTACTGAATCTGAATCTCTGGAGCTGGAGTCTGAGAATCTGCTATTTAAACAAACTCTCCAGATGATGCTCTTGTCTACCAAGGTTGGAGGTTTAAGAATCACTTCATTAAGGGAAGGCATTACCCTCTGACTAGAGGGGATGCCACTGCTGGCTTATGAAACTCCAAGTTAAGTTTTGGAAACTCATTCTGGGCCTGGTATATTCATTAACATTGCCCCCCACATTCCAAAGTGGCCTGAATGTCTTTGTAATTTACTGTGCAATCTATCAAGAACCAGTAGCAGAACTGAGGTAGGGACACCAAAAACTCTGGACTCAGGATTAGGCCCATATGACCCCCCGTATGATGTGTACGGCCATCACATAAAAAGCAGAGCTTCTCTGCATTCTGCTGCAACCAAATCTATACAGAGGCAACAAGAGATCATCTATCCTCATATATCTCAGTTTTCATGTACCCCATCACCCTCTGCAATTTTTACAGAATTACTGTATTTTTTTTTTCAAAGATCTCTTTTATTGTCTGTGTGTAGAACCAAACAGAGGCTCATTTTTCTAAGGGCAGCAATGATACACTCACAGTGATTCAGTAGAAATGAATGAGGGACACGTCATGTCAGGCACAGTGGATCCTCCATTCACGTGGATTACTCTGCTGCTTAGAAAGACCCATAACTTAAAACAGGCACAACCTCATGCCTCTGAACACGACATGGAAGAAACCTTGAATGCTTTTTTCTAACACGACTGTGACAGCTAATTTTATGAGAATCACTATTTTCAAAGGCCCTGAAGAGAGAGGAGCGTCTGGGCACAGGACTGGCGCTGCTCCAGTCCGCTAATGCTTTTGACCTTTACACAAGGCGGGGTGGGCAATGGCCGCGATGTCGGAGGTGGTCATTTTCTCGGGTGGTGGACACCTTCTGCTCCAACTGAACCAACCTCCAGAAAACCTGGCAGGCTCATTGCGAGGTCACGGAGGAAACCCTTCGCTAGCTTTGTGGGGGCTCTGCAACCCGCGCCGACGCCAAGGCGGCAGGACGGCTCGCCGCCAGGAGACCCCCTCTGCGTCACCGTGACAACCCATTCCCACGCGGGCGTCCCCTCAAAGCAGCGGCCCACCGTCCCCACGCTGTCTCCTTCCTCACCCGCGGCCGCCGTGCCACCGCCTGCTGCACGCGCTCGTTCACTGTCCGCAGAGCGAACCCGACTCCCAGCTCCGCCGACATGCTGCCTGCTCTCCACATCCCCAGGGACCAACGCCGAGCCCAGACCCCTCGCACCCCCAGGCTGAGACCGCTTTCCGGTCCCGCCCAGCACGCGTCTTGTATGGTCCAATCGCCGCTTACCACCGAGTCGTCTCATCCAATCGACACTGGGGCGGGGGCGGGATGGCGGGCGGCTCCGCCCCGCGGCGGCGGCCATCTTGGGGAGGGCGCCGGGGCCTTGCTGGGGACATTCTGGCCGGGCTCCGGACGCGGGGCTGGGGTGTGGGGGCCGCCTCTGGAGTAGTCCCGGTGCGCCCCCCGCCCCGGCGAGCCTTCCACGTCCAGCTGCCTGAGCCGCCGCCCCCGGCCCTGTGGGAGCTTTCTGACGAAAAAAAAGAGGGCCTGTTCCTGGGTCCTTGTCCTTTTCCAAATGCCCCACAGATCTGCCCGTCCCTGGCGTTCAAAGAGCTGCGTGGGTACCAGGACTTGAAGCTGCTGGAGCGGGAGACATGGCTTTTAGTGTCTCAGATGAGTCTTGTGAGGAACCGGTTGTTAAGAGATATAAAAGAAAACTGTTTCTAAAGAACACGGCCTGATTCAAATGTGTGGTTATTTCTTCTTGTCATCCTTGAAACCAGTGCTGTCCAATTGAAATACGCGATCCACACAAGTAATTAAAGAATTTCCAGTAGGCGCATAAAAAGTAAAACATTTTAATGAATACATTTAACCCAGTACCTCCAAAGTTTCACTATGCAACCAATAGGAAAACTCAATGAGGCCAAGATGCCCATCGACAGATGAATGGATAAAGAAGATGTGGTATATATACACAATGGAATATTATGCAGCCATCAAACGGAATGAGATCTTGCCATTTGCAACGACGTGGATGGAACTGGAGGGTGTTATGCTGAGTGAAATAAGTCAATCAGAGAAAGACATGTATCACATGACCTCACTGATATGAGGAATTCTTAATCTCAGGAAACAAACTGAGTGTTACTGGAGTGGTTGGGGGTGGGAGGGATGGGATGGCTGGGTGATAGACATTGGGGAGGGTATGTGCTACGGTGAGCGCTGTGAATTGTGCAAGACTGTTGAATCACAGATCTGTACTTCTGAAACAAATAACGCAACATATTTTAAGAAAAAAGGAAAAGAAGAAGATAACAGGAGAGGAAGAAAAGGGGAGTATGTCAGAGGGGGAGACGAACCATGAGAGATGATGGACTCTGAAAAACAAACTGAGGGTTCTAGAGGGTAGGGGGGTGGGGGGATGGGTTAGCCTGGTGATGGGTATTGAGGAGGGCACGTTTTGCATGGTGCACTGGGTGTTATGAACAAACAATGAATCATGGAACACTGCATCAAAAACTAATGATGTAATATATGGTGATTAACATAACAATAAAAAAATTTAAAAAAAAAA
>NW_027397079.1:34684736-34748910 GCF_003265705.2 Callorhinus ursinus | reverse complement strand
GTAATCTCTATGCCCAAGTGTGGCTTGAATTTAACAACCGGAAGATCAAATGTCGCATGCTCTACCCATTGAGACAGCCAGGCGCCATGAGATTTTGTTTCAGTGTACTTAACTTACAAAACTCGCTGTGTAGTTTTGATTTACAGCATGCCTCAGTTCGGGCTATCCATATTTCACAAGGTCAGTAGCCACCTGCGGCTGGCGCTCCTTACTGGAGGAGAGCACAGGCAGCTTTAGACGGCTAGCATGACCTCGGCACACATTCAGTCCGATTCTTGAGTGTCCTATGTGTCCAGCTCTGGGCCACATGAAGGTCATAAACATGAGGAGGAGCCAAACAATAAATTTTACTAATACAGTAAAATACAAAGTTTGATAGTCAGATGGTGAAATAGTAGGTGCTGTGGGTATGTAGAAAGAGATCAGTTGTGTTAAGGAAAGCGCTTTTGTACCTTTTAAAGATTCTCAGGCATTTCAACTTAATGAAGTGGGATGCTATTATGTTGGAGAAAAGGCTAAAGTTTGTTCCTCAGGTTGTCTTGGGGCCACTCGGCTTACTTCGAATCTTCGGGAAATAAAGGGCAATATTCTTTCTTCTCTCACCGTCTTCCCAGACCCCAAGAATGAGATGAAATTTTGTATGTTGTGCTCTGGGAAAATCACTTTTGAACAGAACCTAGGGTGCTTGCCATCAAGGACTACTTTTTGGGAAGTTTCTCTTTACCAGGTACAGGTAACTGGGTTGTTTGTAAATTAGGGTTGCCAAAGACATTAGTAGGAATTATGTTGAAATAAAATGGCTCTGGACTTGATAATTTTTACTCCTGACAAAATGATAACAACACATGATTAGAACAGGCTTTCATGGTGTGAATAATTTGCTGTAGAGATAGGGAGTTGAAAGGCGCTAGGTAGCAGTCAGTGGTGGGAGGAACAAAGGGCATTATAGCAACTAAGACCGCGGTAAAGAGATGTATAAGGAAGGATTGGGTGAACATGACATACTTAAAGTGATAGGCTACTTCGAACACATTTATTTTCTTTTTTAAGGAAAGAGAGCACACAAGCAGGGAGGGGCACAGGGAGAGAATCTTAAGCAGGCTCCATGCCCAGCAGAGAGCCTGACATGGGGCTCCATCCCACGACCCTGAGATCATGACCTGAGCCAGAATCAAGAGTCGGATGCTTAACTGACTGAGGTGCACAGGTGCCCCTGGAAAACATTTTAAAAACCATAAATACCTCATCAGATCTAAAGGATGTGCATAGAATCCAGGGGATGGGTTATTATGACAACAAGCAGGAGTCTTCATTTAATAGATATCATTTAATACGTCAGGTGTCTTCTTTGAATTTTAAGGCCAACCTCCCCCACTCCCATTCCCCATATTGATGCCAAAAAGGCATCGTTAGAGTGACTTAAGATTTCAAGTTAATAAGGACAGTGGTGCCAAGATTGGGTAGTGGTGGCATAGAACTGCCACACATTGAATCTTGGTTTCCTCACTAAACTGTGATCTTGAATAAGTTACCGAAGTTCTCAATTTTTCATTTATAAAATGGAGTCCGTGTCTCCTTCAGAGGTGCAGTGGGGATCAATCAAGATAACATGTGTAAGACACTTAGCAGAGTGCTCCCCCATAGCAAGCACAAATGTTCAGTAAATGTTAGTTTCTCCACCCTGCTCATCTATTCAGTCAACATATATTTAGGGGCATTTCTCTGTAAAGATAACTTGGGGGGAGACCAGGATGAATAAGACAGGCTTTACTGTGGATTCATTTCTAAGATGCTTTTCACCTCTAACATTCTATAACCTTATGAAAATAGAAGTAAAGATCAAGGTGACCTGAGTCTCATCATTTCACATTTCAGCTATGCTTCTGAATGAATTTTATTCCACTTTTTCCCCTTATTTTCTAGTTTTTTCTCTTCCACTTCCTCAGACATCAACCATCTAATTTAACAATTCATTCTTCCCTAATCCTTGAAAAATGGAGGTCCACAATCATTTCATCACCCTTAACTGTCTTCAAATTGCTCCAACAGTTTGCAAGGACAAAGAGGAAGAGAGAAAGATTAAAAAGCCAAACACCCAGAGGAAAAGATTTTATAAATAATTTTATAAAAATGTAGTATACTTATTCACCGTAAATGCCATCAAGCATTTAAAACATTCACCTCTGTCATCTGAGGCCCTTAATTACGAGAAAAACATTCATGGATTTTAAAACTGTTTCCTTCTGAGCTTACTGTGATTCTTTTGGGGGATAAAAAAAGATAAAATAATAGAAAATTACAGTTGCTTGGTTACTTAGCTCTAAAGAGAAATGGAGAAATAATGCCCATGTCCCAGTTTAAATGAATTGAGGTGGAGAAGCCATCGCAACAATCCCTCAGCAAACATACGGTCACATTTGGCTTTTGAAATGTGAATACAGATTCCAGAACCACAGACCTGGGGGAGGACCTTTAGAGATCATTTGATCTTTCATATAGAATGACATTTAAACCATCCCAAACAGCATAGACTCTCCCCAATTTCTGAAGACCATCGGAGAAGAAAATGTTATTTATATTAATCCCTGGATTTATTTTCTATTTGCACGCAACTACTTCTCCTGATTTCAAATTTTAGCCAATCTTAAGTGAAATCCTCTAAAATACTTTATTCTGCAAGCTAATTTCCTCTTCATTGGTCTCAGAGGAGGTAGAGAATACCTAGCCAACCCTTATGCAACTTTTATAAAGCAAAGTCGTTAAATTCCCCTTCTGCCTTTTATGGGGTCAACCCATGGGCTTTATTTTTAATTTTTTTATAAGAGTTTATTTGAGAGAGAGAGCGAGAGCGAGAGAGTGAGAATGCACACGAGCAGGGGCCTGGGGAGCAGAGGGAGAGGGAGAAGCAGAATCTCTGCTGAGCAAGGAGCTGGGCCCAACAGGGGTTCAATCCCAAGACTTGATCCCAGTCCCGATCCCAGGACTCTGGGATCATGACCTGAGCCGAAGGCAGACACTTAACCAAATGAGCCACCCAGGCGCCCCTGGTTTTATTTTTTTACTTTTTAAATTTTGGTTTTAACATTTTGTTTTGCCAGCCTCCTCTTAAAAGTCTTTTTTTCCAAATTGGAGCCCTGAACTGGGAATTCCCCTCAAGAGGGCCAAACCTGCTTATTTTGTACATATGACATTTCTGTAGATGTACGTATTCTCAATACTGTTCGCTGCATTCCAATATTGTTCCCTTTTTCCTCTTTGTGCTATGATCTTATTCTGTGTTATCACATTTTTTTGATTTTCTACTTAGTGGTACCCACTTAATAGCTGTGTGCTTTCTAGCCTGTTTTCCCAGCTGACTGAAAACTTTATACTCGGCAGGCCCAGTGCTAACCCCTTCACATGCAGGATTTCATTTAATACACTCAACCCATTTTATAGATGAAGAAACTAAAGTTCAGAGAGGTTAAAGAATTTATTTAAGACCATATATATAGAAATGGTGGAGCAGGGATCTGAATCATGGCAGTCTAACCAAAGGGACTACATTCTTAACTTACCTATTCGATTGTAAGTTCATGTTATTTGTGTAGGGGATCTCAGACCAACAGAGAAAGTTTGAGAGCACCGTTAAAAAACCTGAGGAAGCCTGGGCTTGGGTTGCCATGTTTGGCAAATAAAAATGCAGGATATTCCGTTAAATGTGTGTGTCATATAAATAACAAATAATTTTTTAGTATGTCTCCTGCAGTATTTGAGACATACTTATACTAAAAGTTATTAGTTGTTTAAACGAAATTCAAATTGAAACAAGCATTGTGTATTTTATTTGGCAGCTTTAGGCTGGGCAGCTTTCCAGATTAGAGACTGGGACTTTCTCACTGAATTGATATCAAAATGAGTTTTGGGTCAACTGAAAGCATCTCTACCTTTTGGGCCAGAATTGCAGCAGTGAATGGATTCTTTAAAATGATCAATTTCCATAGCACCTACCAAGAATCATGCCGTGTTTACAAATTACTTATTGTTTCTACCTTGATAATGGGGATAGCCATCTGAATATATTTTTAGGGTGATCTTGCACTCCACTCACTAGGGAGGGACATTTTATTTCTTTGTATCACCTATCCTAATATTATCAGTTATTACTAAATTTCACTTTAAAAAAAAGTAAATACAAAGAAGAATGATTTTATTTAGCAAGACTAAAAATAAAACTGAGACATAAATTAACACCTTTAGTGTGGTCTAAAACAATTTCTCCAGCTATCAACCCAAGGTGATTAATCCAGCATATTATTTATAGAGTGATTAATAGAAGAATCATTTCTTGTTTACAAAGGGGGTCATTAAACTGTTGGGGCTCTTTGAAAGAAGAATTAGTTTTGACTATTCAATCACCAGCTTACACAAAAGCAGAAATAAAAAGAAATGGAAATCCAAACACAAACTGATTGGCTATTACTTCTTTTCTAAGGAAGCAATAGAAACAGTGGCTCGAACCCTACTGAGTAGAACTAATGAAGTAGCCCGTTAAGTTCAGACACACAGAGTAGTCACTAGCCAACAACACACAGGTTTATTCTCAACTGAGGATTGAGGTTTATCTTCAATCAAACTTAAATTGATAAGTCAGTAAAGACGATGATCTTACTTTCACTACTTACTCGCTGTAAATGGCAGAGTCATCAGTGCAGAAAGATACATAGACCCATAGAAATCACAACAGATCATTTAGAAAACAACTTTTTTTTTTGGATCAATATATTGCCAGAATTCTTTCAATTATCTTTTTTTCCTCCTTCAAGTTAATATGACCACAGATCCCTTCAAGTTTATATTAGTCTTATAAAAATTATTAACAAACTTTGGCTTCCTTGCAAATATTCTATCCTTATATCAAAAAAGTGATTAAAAACAGTACTGAATATGAACCACTTCTGTAAAGTTTAATGAGAAACATTCAACCAAGGTGACTTTTCCTTGGAAAAATCCTACAAAAAACTGAATTTTATAAACAGCTACTTATTTTGATAGAAGTTCCATTTACAAATAGCAGCCATGACTTTACTGCCTACAAAAGTGTAGGCTGTCACATTTTACACATTTAGAATTCAAATGTTTTAAGATCAGATTTTCTAGTGAGTGTTGAAGACACAGAATCGCACAGATTGGTTAGTCGTCCCATGCTGAGGAAACTGCTGAGTTCCATGATTTTACTATTCAGGCAGGTGCAGATGACCACTGAATTTAAACTGAAGGGCACTATGACATTGATATTTTTTGTTCAAAGGGGAAGCAACATTAGCATTGACGGAGGCAGGGGCAGCAGGATTTTACTTCATTGAGGCTCTTTTGTAGTTAAAGTATATCTAGTGCAAGGGACAAGCTGTCACAGGATGTTAGTATTGGGCTTTCAAGTGAGGAACCTGAGCAAACGTGCTATCCAGAGGTGGAGATATTCTTGCTTTTTGTTCTATTGAAGTAGTGTTTTCTGAGCCCTAGGCAGCAAATCTCAGAGTAGAGGGAGCAAATATGTAAACTGGGGAAGCTGGATGTCATGTGTCATGTTGCTCCTAACAAGTGATTAATGGCATTGAAATGGGAGGAGGGTGAGTATATCTTAATAATGGATACCCTGTGTTGGCCTTGGGAGACTGTCTTCTGCAAGCACTTCTGAGCACATTAAAATCCATCATTCCCACGAACAGTTGGCTGCTTGCACAAAGTGTGACCAGGACCAGTGGTCTGAGAATACTAAGTCCCAGAAATTAGAACAGGGAAGGGCAACATTTGAATTAAGAGGAGTTAACATGCTGTTTCTACCTAAGCGCGCTGAATGCTCCCCAGACTCTCAAGACAAGCCTGGTGCTACCTGGGAGCAAGGGGGCCTGAATTCCAGGGCCATTCAATAAAGCAGAAGTCTGGGCATGGGACCAAAAATGAGGTGGGGATCTGTGCCAGAAAGTATCGTTCATAGTATCACTGAGGGAAAATTGGTACAGTGGTAGTTTCTTTGGTGGTGGTGGTGGGGAGGGCAGCTAAGAACAAGGCCAGATCCTAAGCCAGAGTTTGTCACGGAGAACACCGACATGCCTGCAAGTTAGATGGAGCTAAGCAAACAATTTGGTACACAACGCATGGCCATAGGCTGGATACCATCCCCCGACCCCAATTTCGGGATGTAAGAAAACCTTTCTTTCATGTTTGTTCTCCTCCATCCCAAATCTCCCAGAATGACACAAAATTTTCCTAATTAGAAATGAAGAAAAAAAAACAACAAAAACCCCAAAAAACCCAAACCCAAAACATTTGAACATTTTGATGCAGCCCTTCCAATCCAGGGACCTGGGCACGAACTCTTGACATGGACCCCACAAACTGTCTCCGGAGACAGAGCATTCAGTCTGACCCGTGTGGCTGTCGGTGCCCTAGATTTCAAAACATGTGCTACTTAGTGGGCTCCCTTTTTATCACTCTGTCAGACAGATGGCCGGCACAAGCTATAAGCTTAAGACCAGGAGATCCTTCAGGTGATCTCAGCCGCCAGAGGAGCTCTTCAACATAGAACCTCCACAATGAGAACATACGTCGTCTGCCAAGCAGGTACCATGGTGGCTGAGAGACGGAACGATCCCCCTTCAGCGGCTAGTAAGACACTTGGGTTGTTTGTTCCTATCTTCCTAATGCTGAGTGGAATCAACGAACAGATTTGAGAGAGAAAAAAAAAACAAAACAAATCACAGAACAGGTGAAAAGTTTTAAAAAGAATTGTGGGGTGGTGCCCAAACCCTGACTCTGGAATGTAGTCAGAAACCACTGCTCTCTAAGCCCTGGGGCAAGGAGGGTAGGAGAGAAGAGCTTGCAAAACCTAGCACCAGTCCTTCCTTGTGAGGGCTCGAGAAAGCGTGCCTCTAAAATGACTCACATATGCCGACAAAAATACCAGCAACGCCAAACGTTCTCTGCAGCTGTTCCCCTGCAGCTCTGTGGGCAGACTCACAAGCACACAGTTGCTCAGCTGCTGAGCCTCACCTACAGGCATCTCCCGCCTTGGAGGCAGAGGTGAGAAAATTGGACCGCGTTTTCCCAAATCGGGGAAAGCAAATCACCTGGAGGCAACACCCTCTATTTCTCCCACTCTGTAATGATTGAATCGCTACTTAAGCCAGCTTCAAAGGGCTAAAATTAGTGTCTGGAGGTCAAAGGTCAAACCCATGGTTTGCCCACCTTAACAGAAGTCATCTAAACCGCTTACCTGAATAAGACCCCAAATCAGCAATCCCTGCCCTCCCTTCCCAGGAAGGGGAATAGATTTAAATCCATTTCTTCTTTTTTCACCACAGAATGTGGAAGAGAGTCAAAGCAGGTAGTGTGGGAGGGAGGGGCATCTTGGTTCATCATTCAAAAATAAAGATCTCTTTTAAGTGTCATCCGAGGTTGTATACAAAAAACTTTCAATTCTCCTCAGGGTCTACGTCCAAGGGCTCATCATCGAAACTCAGCTTGTCAGCTAGCCCCTCAAACTGCTTGCCCAGATTGCCCGCAGAGTCCACGAACATATGCGGGATGTCTTTGCCGAAGTAAATCTTGCTGTTGGAAGCAATGGCTTTGTACTTCATCAGCTGCAGATACTCAGGCGTTAGCTTCAGCTGTAAGAAACAAATGAGAGCAGACTAGGTGGAGCCAGGTTCGAGAAGACTCTGGGTGGCATCCTTCACTTTTCACAAGGAGAGGGTCTCTGGCAAAGCAATGTGCCCTCTCGACTCTTCCTGGCCTCACTGTTCTATTAGTGACAGGGTACTAATGGATGTGCGAGGTCAGAGCTGCAAGTTTTAGGAGTTTCCTTGTTTCACACAACGATTAAACTTCTGCAGAGACTCGGCTAATGGGAAGGGCAGCACCTGTCCCCCACGGCACAGCGGCCACCCCTTCTGGCCAGGAGGGGCTTGGGTGGTGGTGGCCATCCGACACCGGGAACTCTCAAACATTAGCCCAAAGCCAGATATACCTTCTCTTCCCCAGATGGCCCTGGGCTTTACCTTGTTGGCTTCAGCGAGCTTCATAGCGGTGTAGCACTCCGCATCAGCCTTTGCCTTCTCCCGGGCCAGAAACGCAGCATCTGGGGACACGAAGGCAGTGAACGTGGTGCCGAAGCCACCAGAACACCGGGCCCTGGACCCTTCCCACCCCACCCCCCCTCTGCGACCTCGGGGAGACTGCTCTTTTTCCGCTGTGCTTTGGTTTCCTCTTCTGCAAAATGCAGAACGAGGCATTTTCCCCTATTTCACAAATCATGGTGAAAATGAACCATGACAAAGAGGTGCTTGGACGGCATCTCCCTGTGGTGGGGACTAACAAGGAGCACGTCTGTGGCTGTGCCCAGCAACATCTCTGACAGTAGGCTGGAGAAGAGCACTGTCCAGGAGACACTTCCTGGTTCCCCGCGCTTATGCCTCTTGCCGCTCCACGGCTGGGATGCTACGTGGGCCCTGTCCCCATGTCCAGCTTCAGAGCTCTCCACCCCATCCCTCTTGTGCTGCACAGCCACAGCACCAGGAGCCCAGGGAGGGCTCTGAATACAGCCAGAGGTGGCTCCGCCTAAAACCCAATGCCACGAACATAAAACAGCTTGGTCCCTCTCCAGTTTCACTTCCCTTTTTATTTCCATCGATCATTTCAAAAAAGGTACTCTTTAACAGTGGTGAAGCCGACATAACTCTACCTAAGGCAACTACATGCCCTGGTCCAGACTAACACCTGTTTGCATGAAGACCTATTTCAACTTCCACTGTGCACAACTTCCTTAATCTGCTGAGACAAGATTCTGTCAAGCTGATGCAAAAAAAAAAATTTTTTTTAAGATTTTATTTATTTGACAGAAAGAGACACAGTGAGAGAGGAAACACAAGCAGGGGGAGTGCGAGAGGGAGAAGCAGGCTTCCTGCAGAGCAGGGAGCCCGATGCTGGGCTCGATCCCAGGACCCTGGGATCATGAGCTGAGCCGAAGGCAGACGCTTAGCTAACGGAGCCACCCAGGCACCACCTGATGCAAAATTTTTGATGCTTACTCTCTTGCCTTGGGAATGAGGCCAGCCTCCTGTGAGTAATATTTGTAGCCAGAAGCCTGGGAAGGACAGCCAGTCTGGGGGGGGGGCAGCTTTCTTCCTGCACACCCTCAGCACGATGCAGGGTGGAAGGAATGTGCAGTCTGGCTGGGGTGCTGGCTGCCTGTGGCCCACTCAAGCGGCCTTAGCACCTGATGACATGTTTTTATAAGAAATAAAAATGTCTTGTTTTGCTAAGAGCTCCCTAATGAGGAGCCACTAATCTGTAAAATCCTACTTGGCTCCTCACCGGGCCCCCGCAAAACCTGACAGGCCCCATACCATAGTGAGTACAAGTGGACACAGCGCTTTGAAGCTGGCCTCGAGGTCGCATTTTTGTCCTAGAATTTTCTTAACTTGAGGCACCACATGAAGGGAAGGGTAGGCGGTGGGAACGAGCTGAGGGCTTAGGGGCAGGGAACTGAACGTGAATCATGTTCAGAAAAGCCAGCAAAGCAAGCACTCTTTCTCCAGCTCCAGGGTTGTTGGTGCTGAAAAGGTGTCTTGGTAACCATGACAGGGGGTGCCGAGAGCAGACTTAAGAGGCCACAGCTGTGGTGTTCGCTGATGTGCAGGGGGCTAGGGAAGGCACAGGGAGGAGGTGCTGTTCTGGCCTCACCTCTTCGCTCACTTCCAAGGCTCTGAGATAGCAGGGACTTAAATGATTTCCTTTTCCCTTAGGCCTCACACAAGCGCGCCTAGCCGCACTTAGTGGACATCTGTTGAGCGAGCGAATGTTCTCTGAAGTGGAAAACTGACGGCAGCCTGGCTTCATATCTCCCCCGAACTCGATCAAAAGCACAGAGAAGTGATTTTCCAAAGAAATTATCACCTCTTAGAACAAAGATGAAGGAGCGAAGGAAATGACTCTCCCACCCCCTTGCCACAAGGTGTGGGGCCTGAAGAAACCTTGGACGTTCACTTCACCTACGCTCACCTTCAATTTCTGAAATCTTCTTCTCTGTCTCCTTCTCCATCACCTTCTGCCCATAGGTGATTTCTGCGACCTGAGCCACTTTTTCTGCCTCTACAGAAATGAAGTTGAGAAAAGGCTCAGAGCACTGGTATTTCAAAAGCCAGACTGTTTGACCTTTCCTGAGTCCCTGATGCTGGCTGGTTGGTGGGTTAGCTCGGAGGGAGAGGCCTGCGACGGGCACGTGTGGGCGCACATGGATTGTACCAGTGAGTGCAGTACCACAACATTAGCATAAGACAGTAAATGGAGAGACCTGGGCTCTCCGGCGGAAGCGAGGAGCAAGCCCTAACCTCTCCCCTAAGTCACAAGGGTATTTCTCCTAGAGGGATAGTCTAAGGAATGAGATACTGTCCAAACAGTTTCTTCCTGCCACTTCACTTTGGGAAGCAGTTAGTAGTGGTTGATAATCTGGTGCAGTGGTTACGAACCAGGTTCTGGACAGAGTCCCTGGGGTTGAACCCCGTTTCCCCCACTTATTTGCCATATGACCCTGGGCATGTTATTTAACCCCCCTGGTCTCCGGTTCAGGAAGATGAGGTTAACAGTAGTACCTATCTCACCTTGTGGTTGTGAGGAGTGAGGTAATTCACATATAAGTGCTTAGAAAAGTATATGACTCATGATATCTGGTCGATAGGTATTAGCCATTATTATTACTCATTAAGAATTAACAGGAAAGGTTCCTTTCATTTCAGAGATAAGGGGAGACTCAAAGCTCATTGCCCCTGGCCATGATCTGACAACTTCAGCTTTGCTTCCGGGAGTATGAATACCCCTCCTGCGCCTGGCAAGGGTTTGGGAGACTGTGATCTAGCTGTGCCTGAGGCGACCTCGCGGCTGCCCGCCACCCTCTTCAGCCTGCTCCGCCCTGTAAGGTGATCACAGAACCACATTCAGACCAATGAGGGCCTTCTTCCGCTCCGTCTCAGCTTCCTTCTCCACCACCTTCTGTTTCTGGGCTGCAATGAGAAGCTTCGTCTTCTCGCTTTCCCTGAAGGGAAAAAAGGTACGAAGCTGTGGGGCTACCACGGAAAAAGCTTCTGAGGAACGTCACTGTCCCCCGGAGAAGCCAGGCTTCTGCTGAGAGGCAAACTGTGAGTTCTTCCTCTCTCTTGGAAGGCTGTTCAATGTCCCAAGTGAAAGTAGATCTGTTGCAGACAGTAACATGGCTCTCTTTCGCCTCCAAAATAACTCACTTGTGGGAAATAAAGCATAATTTACTTTGGTAAAATGCACCTGCCAGCCCACTTAAGCATCTTTCGCTCCCATCTTCTTTGGTATGATCCATGAAGCACAAACAATACCCCCTGGCCCTTCCGTGAAAGAGCTGAAAGAGCTTCTCCTGTGGCTCTCCATCACAGTTCCAGAGCCCAGGTGGTTCTCCTGACACACCCGCTCCATCTTACAGAGCGATGGGCTGTAACGAACGCTCAAGAAGGGGAATGAGCGTCTGGTACGGCTTCGGTTAACTCTGGGATGGGATGAGGTGGGGGGTGGGGTGTGAGAGAGTGGTGGATATAGCTTGGGCAGAGGGAATACTCACATCAACTCGTAGTTTCTGCGGATTGCCTCAGGTATATTGGGCTTGGTCACCCGCACCGCCTGGAGAAGGATAAAAATAGCACGTGATGGGAAGGTGAGGGTGGTGAGGGACAGGAGCAGCTCCCACTAGCCCTTCATCTTCCCGCAGAAAAAAGACATCCCTTGGAAGGCAGGGGGTGCCCCTTCAACAGAGGGTGCTCCCACTGTGGCAATGCTTACTTGGATGACAAGCCCGGGGGCCATGGAGGTCAGGTCCTGTTGTAAAGCCAGCTTGAGGTTTTCGTCAATCTGATCTGGAATCAAGAAAGACAGAAAAAGTTGTTCCACTTTGTAGGCAGGGTGGAGGAAAGCAGGTGGGTAGAGGACAAACTAAAACACTACTCAAGAATGCACCTGACAGGCCAAAGGGCTTTCCAAGGCAGAGTGCTTATCAGAGCCCAGAAATCCGAAGATCCCCAGGCACATCTTTCAAAGCAACACACCTACACAGCCCCTCCACGCAAGCTGGATGTGAGAGTATCGTTTTCCTGTGGCCTCCAGATACAATCACCCGAGGCTGTAGAAAATAGCAACCTTGCCCGACAGGAAACTAAGCTTTAATAAGAAAAAGAACAAACAAATCTCGCACATTTCTTGAGTTGGGCGGCAGCCTTCCCCTAGACAACAGCAGCTAAAGAGAAGGCAGGCACCCCGTTTTCAAGAGGAAGGAAGGCTATGCTAGGTAGTTTGAAGAGAGCCAAGCCATTGAAATCCAGTCATTTTAGAAGTTTCTAAAAGAAAAACAGACTCTGACGTCAATGAAGGCCCCAAGGAAGACTATTTCCATTAAGAATTCCATCAAAGAACACAGGGGGGGAAAATGAAAATTTATGGTTCTGGAAACGAGCCCGAGTCTTCTGTTGTTTGCCTTGGCCCTCATTGCTCTGTCTGGAATTCACATGGGAGTTGGTTCATAGGCAAGTGTAGGAGGAGCTCTGACTGACTCCTCCTTCTGGCTGGGGTCCTGCAGCACCCACAGCTGCCCTCTCTGGCCAGGGCCTTCTCTTCCTGACGCCCTGCCTGCGAGGTCCTCAGGAAGATCCTGGACGGCGCTGGGAAGACTCCACGGAACCAGGCTGGGATATCCGAACTGGATCACCTCCCTGTCGGCTGCCACCCGCTTTAAGTGGCCGTTTTTGGTCACTGGTGCCCAAAACAGGGGCCTCTGAGGAACAGCAAGTGGAACTCCCTGCCTTTAACAGATGCCCAGACCAGACTGAGGCCCATGGAAGTTCAGTGATGTGTTCAAGCTAGTTAGGAGCCAAAATAATACACTTGTTTAATTACTTGCTTTAATTTTTAGGGCTGTTTTATGCTTTAAAACAGCACTATCCTCTACTGTCATATCGGTAAGCAAGGGATTTTAACATTTCCACGCACTGGATATACTCTCACAGGCCTCTCAGCATGAGGGAGAAATGCCCCAAAAGGCAAGCACCTCAGACCTGATATGTGTTTAACAATTTGACAGCATAGATAAACATCACATTTCATATTTTCTAACTTCAACAGGATACCAACCAAACTTTGAGATATTTTGTGCCCTAAGTTAATAATATATCGTCATTTATTAGACCAAATTATACCTGAGTTAAAGCAGACACCTGTGGTCCTGGGCTCATAACTTTCTAGGAAAATCTGGAAATTATTTTGCCAGGTGGTTTATTACCAAAGTAATATTGGTAATAAGTTGTTTATACATTACAGTCACACAGACAAGTGCAGATTAGGTTACATTACACAAAGAGGTTGCTGCAGGTCAACTGCTGAACAAGAACTATGAAATGTTTTTATAAGATGGACAGAGAGTATGCACTAGTGTAAGCAGTGATGAGAATTACACAGTAATGCGGGAAGTCAGGGCCGTGAGGCCTAAGCGGACAGAACTAGGGAAAACCTCCCACATTCTAGGAATGGGATTAGAGACATGAATTCCTCCTTTATAGACACAAACAGATTCTAAGCAAGACAGTGTTTGTTCAAAAGACATTAACTTTAAAAAAAGAAAATTTCAAAGCAATTACATTTTCCCAGCTTCTCTGTACAATAAGCTTCACTAAGCTATTAAGTTTACCTCTTGGGCAATATGAAACTTCCACTTTTTGGTCTTTTTTAAAGATTTTATTTTTTTGTAATCTCAACATCCAATGTGGGGCTCGAACCCATGACTCTGAGATCAAGAGCTGCATGCTCCACGAACTGCGCCTTCCAGGGCCCTGGCAGTAAGAAGTTTTCTAACACAAAACAATTTCATATTTTCATTTTCTCTTCATGGAAGTTAGAGTCCTTTGTCTCTTGTTTCAAATGCTTTAAAGTGTTCCTTTAATGGCACAAGTTCTAAAACCAGGGCTACAGAGAAAACTGATGCTCTTTTATAAAATGCTCTCAGTTTGAGGTAAAACAAACAATACCAAATTTACAGAATCTTTCTTAAAAGTATACTGAATCTAAACCCTGTAAAGTGAATTTAGATTCATTTTCTACTGCAGAGAAATTAAAAGTGATTCCGATGATTTCCCCAATCAGAAACAGCGTGCAACGGGCTCTGACTGAGATCACGGGCAGCACCGGGGTCCCTCCCCGCTCCTGTCTACTCCGTGGCACATTCTCTCAGGGTCCTATTTAATGAAGATTCCTGGGAAAAGACACTGTCCAGTCCTGGTATCAAGAATAGTTGGACTTTTCAGCACTGGCCACTAGAAAACTTCTGGCAGCAAGCTTACACAGAATACTTAACCACAAAAGAGCTAGAACAATTACTGAACTGTTTCTTTCCTTTGCTGCTAAAGTCAGGCTATGTTTACTTTGGTTAAAAAGGTCAAAAAGTATGTACTTAAGGACATGGATTCTTTTAAGTGTTTTCCCATTCATCTCTACATGCACAGGTTTACAGAAACTAGGAACTTCAAGCAGCTACAGTCCTTGTCCCACTTCTAGGTCCTCCTCACCTTTCCCCGGGGCCCTTCATGCAGGGTGGCGGGCCGAGAAGCACTCTGAAGCTAGAGCCAGGAGAGGAAGGTTCTAGCCGCAGCTCGGCTACCAACTAGCTCTGCATCTTTCTCTTTGGGCCTCAGTCCCCTTCTCTGGAAATGAGGCCATTGGGCTGGATAATCTTGAAGGTTCTTCCTCTAGAATAGGCCCTGTCTTCATTATAGAAGGCTGTTTTAGGGACAGTGGGAATGCCCCTGCCTTCCAGTCCTCTGATTCGGGCCAGGAGTACCCTAGTCCACTGTGATCCCTGTGCCCAAGGCTCACCTGCTTTCACGACCTTCTGCCACTGCCATCAACATTTTCTAGAAATTTCACGTGGGACCAGTTCCTGGGCACGGGGGTTGACACTTTCTGTCCATGGGAACCCATCCTCCCCCACGGTGGCTCAAAAGCAGGCGGTGGGCGAAACAGCAGGTGAGGCATGCTACGGCCAGCAGAGGCTTTCTTACCAAAGAGCTCGATGTAGACCTCCTGAAGTGTGTGCACACTGCAGAACTGGTTCAGCTCGTGGTGGATCTTGTTGAAGATGAGGGCCTTGTCGTAGTCGGCAGTGTAGTTCTTCACGATGTCATACACTGGGAGGGAAGGCAGGATCGCAGTCAGAAAAGGCAGGACTCCCTTTCTCAGACACAGCGGCTCTCCCAGCCGGAGGTGCTTCGACAGACCTGGGGTGGGGGTGGGGATGGGGGGACATGCTGGGCAAAGTAAGCCTGTGGTGAAGGTCAACTGGAAAAACGTACCTGCATTTGGGACCAAGAAGTTCACCACTTCAATTCGGTCAAAGTAGATCATCACACCACCACTGTCGGGGGAAGAATGAACAAAGAAGTCACCAGTCGGCTCTGGAATATAGTGCTGTCTCTCAGTGATGGCATCAGGTGTGTGACTTGGCAGAAAAGGAGCAGAGGGGTTCACAGGAGGCCAGAGGGCATGATATCTCCAAGTAGGAATCTTCAGAGCTTAGAGCAAGAACACAATCTCCTGAGAAACCACACCTCCTCAAAATATCTCCATAAGGAGAAAAGTAAAACTTCTGGCTGCCAGGAAGAAAACAATAGTTCATATCTGTTGAATCTGCAATGCCTTTTGATGAAAACAGTCCACTGAAGGGAAAAGAAAAGTCAAGGAATTCTCAGAACTTGGAAGGCCACAGTGGGATTTTATGGTCACCGTTTCTCACTTTGTCTTCACCATCACTTTGTTTCAGCACCTTCCTTTCCCCACAAATATTCATTATAATTTTAAGCATACAGAAACACTGAAAGAATAATACAACTAACGTCCATACACAAACACCTAAATTTAGCAATTGTTAACAGTTCACCTTATAGATTGATCTGGTTTTTTACGCTGAGCATTTCAAAAGTAAGTTGTAGTCATGATACTCTTTCTCCCTTAACACGTTAGTAACACTCACTGAGGAATAATGACATTCTGTGTAGTCTGGCTCCATTCCCAAACCTAAGAACATTAGCAATAATTCCTTAGCAGCCTCTAATACCCAGTCCTTATTCCAATTTCCCCAGTTGTTCCTGTTATGGACTGAACTGTGTGCTTTCCAAAAATCCATTTGCTGAAACTCTAAAACCCCCTTGTGACTGTATGAGATAGGGCTGTAAGGTGGTAATTAAGGCTCCATGAGGTCATAGGGCTGGGGCCCCAACCTGATGGGCTTGGTAAAGGAACAGAGGCAGACACCAGAGTTCTCCCTGTGTGCACTGAGGAAAGGCCATGCGAGGACACAGCAAAGTCGCCATCTGCCATCGAGGAAAAGAGGCTTCACCAGAAACCAACCCTGCTGGGTCCTTGGATGCAGTCTGCTGCACTCTCTATGGCCGCCCAAGCGGACTAATCCAGTTCCCCTGTCTTTCATAGATGGTATTTTTGAACCAGGTTCTTTTTTTTTTTTAATTTTATTGTTATGTTAATCACCATATATTACATCATTAGTTTTTGATTCAGTGTTCCATGATTCATTGTTTGTTCATAACACCCAGTGCTCCATGCAGAACGTGCCCTCCTCAATACCCATCACCAGGCTAACCCATCCCCCCACCCCCCTACCCTCTAGAACCCTCAGTTTTTGAACCAGGTTCTAATTAAGGCTCACCATGGCTTTGTTTATGTCTTTTAGTTCTCCTTTTCAACCCAAAGCTCCTCCTTGTGATGCCATCAGGCCAGCTGTCCTGTGTGATGCCCTAATTCTGGATTTGCCTGCATGTTTCCTCGTGGTGGTGGTCTGTGATTCTATTCCAGTTTAGACCTTTTTTACTTTTCCACCAGACCACTAGAGTGGTCTTCTGTTTGGATTTCCAGACCCTGAGGTCACCCCCTACCTTTATGACATTCTCCATAGCTGGTTATGCTAAGCTTACCTTCCTCTACCAAGTCATTTATCTGCTGAAAGCTTTTGGTGGATCTTCACTTGTAACAGAAAAAGCCCACACTGAGCACAGCATTCAAGGCCCTCCTGAAGCTGTCTACCTTCTGTGATTTTCCCTACTGCACCGCACGGCCTAGTCAAATCAGAACCAAGGGAGCAAGGAGGCAGGGAACTTGGTAAAACCACCGAGAAGGAATGCTTCTCCTTTCACTGTCTCTAGGAGCCAGACAGCCCTTCCACCGACACAGGATTAGCTGCTTCACTCGGGGTACCTTACCTAGTCCCGCAAGGCACGTTCTTCACCTCATCTGTCTGCAGTGTGGTCTAGAAATAGAGGAGACATAAAATGCTGTAAAATGGGCAGTGACAAGCACAGTAACTTAGTTTTGGAACCCCAAACCCCCGGTCCTTGAGGTTATCTGGGTTGAGCTTTGGCCTTGTTAAACATGAATACTCCGCCTGGGTGGCTCCGTCGTTAAGCGTCTGCCTTCGGCTCAGGTCATGATCCCCGGGTCCTGGGATCGAGCCCCGTGTCGGGCTCCCTGCTCCGTGGGAAGCCTGCTTCTCCCTCTCCCACTCCCCCTGCTTGTGTTCCTGCTCTCGCTATCTCTCACTCTGTCAAATGAATAAATAAATAAACTCTTAAAAACAAAACAAAACCTGAATACTCCCCCAATCCTCTTTATTTACGCAGGGTGTGAGACTTAGATGAACAAAGGTACCTAGCCCAGCTTCACTGTAAGTCAATCACCATTCGAACAATCTAAGCAATAATGGTTTAGTAACAAAGGCCCTGGATTAGGAGTCTTCAGACCTGCCTCACCCCTACAGTCTTCCTTTACTAGTCTTGAAACAAGAGGATTCTGTATTTAACCTGGCCCAGCCCCTTCTCAGCATTATTGTGAGACCCCTAGGGTCCTGGGCACGAATGCACTCAGAAAACCATCAAACACAGGAAATGATAGAAGAAATGAACGTGGAGAATGCTGAGGAGGTGTCCCAGTATATCTTCCTGGGTCAGTTTAAAAGTCATCCTCTAAATCTCATCCCTCTTGGCTGGACATACTTCAAAGACGGCTAGCTAGTCTATCTTAGTTAGGCTTTCTGTCCATCATAACTAATCCTACTCCTCCTTGAGATGTTATTTCCCTTCACCAAGTCCAACTTTCCTCTCCAAATTCTGTTCACATCTATGAAGTTCAAATAAGAACCAGCAAAACTACCATGTTTTATTTCCATTTATCTTGGTAACCTGTGATTGAAAACACAGACACACACACCCTACTTTTCCTTCTGTACATTCGGAACAGATTCTTCTCTGGCTCTACCCTGAAGTGAAGAAATAATTCCCAGCTGGGGCCGAAGGGCCGAGGCAATGACCCTATTCAACTCTTTCAACAATCAAATAAAGCTCTAGGGTATGTGGTTCATGGAGCCTCATTCTTTATATATACATAGGATACACTATATATATATATACATATATATATATACATATGATTCCTTGAAGAAGCATTATACTCACCTAATGGGAAATAATTCCAAATTATGCATCTGCCAACACCCCAAACCTGCAGTGGCCCAAACATGCCCCACAAGCCCAGTTTACCTGCACAGACTTATATGATGTGATGAAAGGTAGCATGAGATGGAAACCCGGGCCGCTGGTGGAAGTCAGGAGGGCTCCGCCCCTGTAGAGGAGAAAGAGAGAGGCAGTTCAGCAATAGGTAACAATTGCAGCAACACTATTTGCATCGACCTTCTCTACGGCCCCATAAACATTTCATACGGAGTGAGACATATGCCCGAGCCATTCCACAGACCCCTTCCTCTCAGCTTGACCCTAATATTCTAGGAAGCCTGATGGTAAAACATAAAGCCATTATTCATGCTTTTGCGGCAGGAAAAATAGGCACATGGGCTAAGTGGAATGAAGACAGCAGGATCCCTGGCAATCCTTAACAGAAGAGGAAGTCTTTTTAACTTTGTCATACCCGTTGAGTTTGGGGCAATCCATGGGGGCAGTTAAATTCAGTAATACATTTATCAACTAACTGCACTAATGTTGGAGTCCAGGGGCATGAACAACCAAAAGAATAATTTTAAGAACGCTTTAAAAATCATTTACATACCTTTTTTGGGCAGTAGTATTACCTTTAGAGCCAAGTTATATGTAAAGGGTAATAAAATTAAAAGCCTTTTTTGGGGACATATGAGCAGAAGGTGGGGAGAAATAAAGGGGAGAGTGGAGGCCAATGAGACTTCTAGAACTTGCTATTGGCAATCCAGCAATAAGCATCTTGGGCACATATAAGAAGGAGTTTGTAAAAGACTTAAAGAAAAAACTTGGTTATGGAAGTTAC
This sequence comes from Callorhinus ursinus, assembly GCF_003265705.2. Taxonomy (NCBI): domain Eukaryota; kingdom Metazoa; phylum Chordata; class Mammalia; order Carnivora; family Otariidae; genus Callorhinus; species Callorhinus ursinus. The sequence continues at coordinate 34,729,512 of NW_027397079.1, read as the reverse complement.
TGAAAGGAAAGCAACCCAAGATTTATAAGTGCTTCCCTGCTTTGCGTTATGAAGGAAAAAATACATTATTTTTTTCAAAAATAGAGCAATAAAATAAACAGTGACATAACGGGCTCCTTTCTTATAAGAACCACTACTCTAGGGCTTGCCTTGATTAATATAGATCTGCAGGATTCTTTTTTCCTGAAATGTTAATTTTCAAGAGTGGGTACAGATCAGCAGAGCAGGCTAGCTCCTCAAGTTGCCATCAAGAACTGGTGCTCATTGGAGGTAACCTTGTGGCGCCAAGATGCCCGGGAGGGATGTAGGAGAAGACAAGGTTTCAGAGATGATCTGCAAGCACTGGTTTCCTTTAGATCTTGTCTCTAAATTTCTAGACGCATTTATTGTTCACCACCCATGGCATCAACTTAAGACTATTAAATTTTATATTTACATCTATATTGAGTGTGTGTGTATGTCCCCTTCCATGGTCACTGACACCACAGCTCAATATTTAAAAAGACTCCTCTAGGGGCACCTGGGTGGCTCAGTTGTTGGGCATCTGCCTTCGGCTCGGGTCATGATCCCAGGGTCCTGGGATGGAGCCCTGCATTGGGCTCCCTGCTCTGCGGGAAGCCTGCTTCTCCCTCTCCCACTCCCCCTGCTTGTGTTCCCTCTCTCGCCGTGTCTCTCTGTCAAATAAATAAATAAAATCTTTAAAAAAAATAAAAAGACTCCTCTATTCAATGGACACAGATAATCAACAGAATCTGCTAGACAGTGACTAGGAGAAAGAGACATTTAACAGGGAGTTGCAAGCTTCTGTCTCTTCCTTACCTGTAATACACCCCAATATGTCCCTCTTCTATCTTGTGCACGGCTGAGAAGAGAGATGCACAAAAGAAACTGGTAGCCACAGCCACAACTGCTCCCAACTGAGCCATCAGCGAACCTTTATCCTAGGGAAAAAGACACAGGAAGACGTGTGTAGTCCGACATGCAGGAGAAAAGCTATGACAGGGAGAGAACTTCACTGAGCTGAGCTCCCTGCAAGTGGCTCAGGCCAAGCCTGTTGTACTATGAACACAAGGCTAGATCTACAACTCTTTTCATCCTTGTTCTCAGGCAACATTCCCACTCCTTCCTTAGCTGTGGGATCATATTCCCTACCTCCCCAAGGCAGTGGCTCCAGATACAGCCAGGCCCCAAGAGAGAACCAGTGCCAACTGGGCAGCGTTCTCTTCCTGTGAACACGAATGTGCTGCCACTGGAGTCACTCATACTAGTAAAAGGGAAGAGAGGCAGCTGCAGTATGTTGCCCAAATTACAGAGGATGTCAAATGACAGGCAGTTGTGGTTATGTAATTCTGGCCAGAGCCTCCCAGTCCTAATTGCCTGCCATTTCAAAGGAAACCATTATTTACTCCTTTCAGATGCTGGAGAGACAGAGTCAGCATGTGAGCAGAGTTCACATGTTGGGATTCTCTGGCCTTTCGTCCACCTTCCCAGTTGTTCCTTTGGATCTAAACGGGGGAGGGCTCTGAATACACCCTCCCATACATTTGACCGGCACTTTGCACCTTACCGGTGCCCACGCCCATGGTTAGAGGAGAAAGAGGGTTCCCCAGGGTAGGAAGTCCGGCACTTGGCACCTCACCGGTGCCCACGCCCATGGTTAGGGGAGAAAGAGGGTTCCCCAGGGTGGGAAGCACCAGGACGAGAAAGAGCTGGCATCTGGAGACTCATTTCCTGAACACTGAAGGATCTGGAAAAACGACGGTAACTGACAGCAAAGTTCACAGCCAGGAGTGCCTGGGCCCACCCGCGCAGGGCGTGGATTCTGCCTCCCGGGGCTAACATAACTCGGTCTCAGACGTCTGCGAGGCGCTTATTTTACCGTAGCGGACTCCAGCTACCGATCTGCAGCTGCGTCCTTTCTGCAAATGCTCCCTTCCCTGCCCTCTTCCGAGAGAGGGTCGCGCATCCCAAACGCCCTGGGGCTCGCGGGGAAGGGACGGAACAGAAAAGGGTTGCTTTCTCGCCCCGGAGGGAGAGAGGTTGCTAGGGCTGGGGCCCGGGAGAACCGTAGAAGAGCTTCGGCCAGAAGCCGCAACTAGGCCCAGTGCGCACCCTAAGGGGCGGGGGCCGCGTACCAGGCTGTCCCTCCAGGCGCTCCGTACTCGTCCGAACCCCCGTGCAACCGTAGAAACCACCACGCCCTCCACACGCTACTTCCTTCCGGGCCTGTCGCTTTGATGACGCCATTAGTTCACGCGAGAATACCCCCCCTTAGTTCGTCAGCCCCGCCCCCGCGCTCCGAGCGGCCAGAGTCCGCGCCTGGCCGCCGGGGGGCGCCCGCGGCTCGGTCCGGCCCGTCAGGACCTCGGCTTAGGGTTTCCAGGGTGGGGACGGCGCGGAGTGCCTGGAGAGTGAGGCGGGGGAGGACGCTCGTGGCTGCGGGTGCTGAGTGACTGAGGGTGTCGCTTTCCGAGGTTCTAACTTTGGAATTTGCTCCGGACCCCCCGGCCCCATTAGGTCAAGTGTGTTGTTTTCCGGAACAGGTACCAGCGAGTTGCCACCGTTCTAGCCCTCTGCTCGCGCTTGCCTATGGCGCCGCTGAACCAGGCTCATCTTTCAATGGGTGGATTAGCCCCACTACGTCGTTCATCAACAAACAGTCCCTATTTTGAATGGCCCTTTATCCTTTTCTAGGAGCCTTGGCCTTTGAGGCCCCCACAGCACCATCCAACAGCTTAAGAAGGAATTACTATCCCAGTTTTAGCGATCAGAATCTTGAGCTCCGGGAAGTGCGAGGGTAACCGTGGATGAAACGCTCCTTGGCGCTTTCTTAACCTCGGGAGCTTAACTGCCTTTGTAACACCTGCCCGCAATCCACAGGGCTGGTGCGTGCCACCGTCTCCCAGGCTGGACTGTAGGTTCCCTGAGGGCGGGAACTGCGTCGGCATTTCCCGGTGCTTAGGTACTCAGTAAATGCAGGCTGCAAGCGTAGTGGCACCAGGAGCAGGATCTAGATCTCTCGTGTGTCCTAGTCTAAGGGCGTCGCGTTGTCCGCAGCCTTGGCTGTTCAGCAGCATCACATTGGGACATTTCTAATTCAGCCACTGAAGTTATTTTGTTTGCAGAAGAGAAAGAGTCCACTTAATTGCAGCGCTCAGTAAATGAAAAGCTTTTACACAGAGAAAATGGCAAGATGGTGGTGGTAGACAGATTTAGGACACAGGGAAAGGAAAGCGTAGGTTATCCAGGCATCTCAGCTTGGAATTCACCCCGGGTTTGCTCTGGATGAGTCTGCGCTGGGATGTTTCAGCTTTGTATGGTTAAAAGCCCACAAGTGGGCGGCCTGGACTCTTTGTGTGCCCATAACTCTCAATGAGGGCTCTTGTCTCCTCACCCTGTCTCTACAAATCCCCTCTTCTCTCACCTGCCCAATCTCCTGAGTGATCCTGTCGGAACCTAGGAGCTTTTTGTCTCCATGTTCAGTATATAATTCAGCTGGGCATGCTTAATAACTTTAATAGTTGAGCGAATGAGTCAGAAATGGAAATATTGGGGTTTATCAGCCCAAGGAATGGGGCTTAGCCTGCAACATAAAGGATTTGAGTTAGTTGTAATTTAAGAATTTCCTGACTGTTAAACTTTGGAATGAACTATGAGTAGAAGTTGTGGGATTCTGTTCTCAGGAAGCTTTCTGCCAGTCCTGGATTGTTTAACTGTGGGCTTACCTAGAGGCTGGGGAGGAACTTCCCATCATGCTAGATGATCTAGCATTTCCTAAACTCCCTGTCTTAAGGCCCCTGTGATTTTTCGAACAATATCCAGTATTATCAAGCAGGTAAGCCTGTGATGATTTCTTTAACAAAAGTGTTATAAAAATCCATTTTTTTAAAAAAAACGTGCAGTAAAGATGGTGGTTAAGTGTAGATAGTGGTTAACCGGATAGTGGTTAAGTGTAGATAGTCCACAGTCAGACTGCCTGGGTTTAAACCCTGCCCCTTCACCCCACCCCACGCCTCTTATTAAGTGTGTGACCTTGCAAAATGATTTAATCTGTCTGTACCTCAATTTCTTCATCTGTGAAATGGGGGTAATAATAGTTCGAAACTTCTAGGGCTGTTGTAAGCAATAAATGGCAGATCAAGGAAAGCACACACACACAATGAGATAACACCTCACACCAGTCAGAATGGCTAGAATCAAAAAGAAAAGAAATAATAGGGGCAGGAGAGAAGAGAACCCTCGTGCACTGTTGGTAGGAATGTAAATTGGTATGACCACTGTGGAAAGCAGTATGCAGGTTTCTCAAAAAATTAAAAGTTTTAGAAATACCATATGATCCAGTAATTCCACTACTGGGTATTTACCCGAAGAAGATGAAAACACTAATTTGAAAAGATACAGGTACCTCTCTGTTTATTGCAGCATTATTTGCCATAGTCATGATATGGAAGCAGCCCAAGTGTCCATCCCTGGATGAATGGATAAAGAAGATGTGGTATATATATATATATACACAATGGAACATTACTCAGCCATTAAAAAAGAATGAAGTTTCAGGGCACCTGGGTAGCTCAGTTGTTATGCATCTGCCTTTGGCTCAGGTCATGATCCCATGGTCCTGGGATCGAGTCCCCGCATTGGGCTCCTTGCTCAGCGGGGAGCCTGCTTCTTCCTCTCCCACTCCCCCTGCTTGTGTGCTTGTGTTCTCTCTCTCTCTGACAAATTAAAAAAAAAACAAAAAACAAAACGAAATTTTGCCACTTGTGACAACACAGATGGACCTGGTGGGTATTATGGTAAGTGAAGTAAGTCAGACAAAGAAAGACAAATGCCATAGGATTTCACTTATATGTGGAATCTAAAAAACAAAACAAATGAACAAACCAACAAGAAACCAGACTCTTAAATACAGAGAACAAACTGGTACTTTCCAGAAGGGAGATGGGTGGGGGTACAGGGCGAAATAGATGAGGGGGATTAAGAGGTAGGAACTTACTGTTATAAAATAATTAAGTCACGGAGATGAAAAGTACAGCATAGGGAATATGGTCCATAATATTGTAATAATGTTGTATGATGACAGATGGTGGCTACACTTACCATAGTGGGCACTGAGTAACGTATAGAATTGTCAAATCACTGTGTTGTGCACCTGAAACTAATATAACATTGTATGTCACGTATACTTCAAGAAAAAAAGCACACACAATGTTGGACACATTTTAAGTGTTCAATAACGTTAGCCGTTGCTGTTTTAAATAGCAAATTCCCATAATGTGTTCTTGTCTGTTTGTGGATTTGGATTATTAATGTGACAGAAGGTGAGAGAGGGATAAGCTTAAAGTTATGTGGTATTGAGTAATAACAAAATGAAGGCTTATCAGAAGGAGAGATAAGGGACTCTGAAATTCTGCTTCAACAGATATTTACTTACAATACAAATTTCATAAAGCATTATCGAGTGCTTTCCATGTTAACAGGCCCTACGCCATTCTCATTTTATATAATCTTGAGGTAAGCCCTTCGAGGTCAGCTGCATTCTAGAGGAGGAAGTTGAAGCTTAGAGAAGTCAAGGAATTGCCCAAGAGCACAGAGCTTGTAAATTGCAAAGCAGAATTCAAGTGATCCCAAGAAGATCTGTTTCTTCATTATAGTGAATGAATGAGAAAATAATGATTCAACTTAAAATGCACACACGCACGGAGTGACCACATTTATCTCACATGTAACCTTTCAGGAATGTAGACCAGTGGTCAAAAATTGCAAAACCTCTAAATCTTTTTTTTTTTTTTAAAGATATTATTTATTTGACAGAGAGAGACACAGCAAAAGAGGGAACACAAGCAGGGGGAGTGGGAGAGGGAGAAGCAGGCTCCCCGCTGGGATCATGACCTGAGCCAAAGGCAGACGCTTAACGACTCAGCCACCCAGGCGCCCCAAAATTGCAAAACCTTTAAATCGGGCCAGTTCATTTTACAGTTGTGGGTTGCAGCAGGATAAAAAAGTACTCCCACCCCAGCTACCCACCTCTTGCTATCTCTGGATTGCTGTTTGTTTAGTCCTCTTACCAAGCTTGTTGTTGGTGAGAGAGTCAGTCCAAAGGGAGAAGATACCCCCTTTTTTGCACAGAGCAGAATCATTAATAACCAGGTGAGCCCCAAAGGAACCAGGCAACTCTTAAAATCTTGGTCTTCACTTCATTTATATCACAAGATTGGAAGTTTCTGGAAAAAGTTTTTGATTTTTCTTCTTTATGCCCTCAAACAGGGAATAGAGGTCTTTTTTAAGGACATTTGATCCCAGTAAGATTTTGGTGAGCGTGGGAGAAGAGAAGAACTATATCCTTAATAATGATGAAGGGGATTACTTACAACACTCCTCTCTTATTTTCAGTTGGAAAAACCAGGATTGGTGCCTTTTAAGAACAAAAGGATATTTGCTCGGGGCTAATAACGTTTCTTCAAAGGAGTTTGGTAAAGGGATCAAAGAGGAATCATGAAAAAAAATGGAGTTGGAAGTCGGTTGGAAGTCACCTAAAGATCATTTTGTGATGATATGTTTTTACAGCTTTATTGAGGTATAATTGCCCTACAATAAAGTACATATAGAGTGTACAACTTGATAAGTTTTGACATATGTATACACCTGTGAAACCATTACCACAATCCAGATAATGAACACATGCCTCATGCCCCCACATTTCCTCATACCCCTTTCCAGTCTCTCCCTCCTACCCCTCTCCATGATCCTGCAACCCCGATTTTCAAGCAACAACTGATCTTGTCACTATAGATTAGTTTGCATTTTGTACAATTTTATACAAATGGAATCCACACAGTGTGGATTCTTTTTGGGAGAGTGTGTGTGTCTGGCTTCTTTAAAAAAAAAAAAAAATATATATATATATATATTTTTTTACCCAGAATAATTATTTAGAGATTCGTCCATGTTGTTGAGTATATCAACAGTTCATTCCTTTTTACTGTTATGTTTTACTCCATGGTCCAGCTATACAACAATTTGTTTACCCATTCATCTGTTGGTGGACATACACATCGTTGCCTGTGATTTTAATACAATCCATTTATGGAAGAACAGAAGGCAAAGGGGAGGAAGTCTCCAGCGCAGGGACTTGGTCAAGGTCCACGGTGCATTTGGGGAGTGAGAGAAAGCAGCTTGCTGCTCTGGGAAATGTCCAAGAGGCCTGGTGGTTTGAAGTGTGGCTTGGCCTCTTTTGCCTGGGATGACCATTTTTTTGACATCTCTGAATCCATAATAATATGAGGAGTTAAAAGAAAAGATTGTATGCATTTTGTCCATGTATATTTATCTATACATCTCTTTGTTTCATTGATAGACTCCTTTTTGCAGTGGACAAAGAGGTACCTTAGATACCTGGAATGTGCATCTCAGAGGATAAGGGAATCCATGTTCTATTCTCAGCCAGTCTTTTTCCACCTGGATTCCTCATTTCATCCCTCCTCTGTCCTCAGGGACTGAGAGCTTTCCATCATCTCCTCACTCCACCATCTCTTTGGATGTGGGATGAAGACAAACCAATCAGGTGGCAAACTGAACTGCTAGGTCCCCTCAGACGTACCCCTCCCATGGAACGCGTCACCATGCACTCAACCCTGCAAGCCAGCCACTCAGCCTCTATCTTAATCTGCCCCATTCCTTTAGTCACGAAGTTCTCATTGTTCCTTGACACTGCACCCCTCCTCTCTAGACATTGTTCTAGTTCACGGCTTTATCGTTTCTCACTTGGATTATTGTAAGAATTTGCCGTTAATGATTTCCTTACTCCACCTTGTAGCTTACCCTTAAATCAGCGCATCTTCTGCACTGTGTTCCATGTTATCTTCATGTACCCTTTCTGCTTAAAAACCTGATCATAGGGTGCCTAGTTGGTTCAGCGTCTGCCTTGGTGTGGGTCATGATCCCAGAGTCTTGGGATCGACTCCCGCATCGGGCTCCCCGCTCAGTGGGAAGTCTGCTTCTCCCTCTGCCCCTCCCCCCAGGCCCATGCTCTCTGTCTCTCGTAAGTATTAAATAAAATACTTTTAAAAACCCCCAAACCTGATCCTATCGAGAAAAAACTTCCCATCTCTTAGCTAGTCATATACAATCTTCAGTGAGGTAATCCCCTACCTACACCTCCAGCTTTTGTGATATTATTCCCTGGCTTTTGTGTGTGTTTTTAACAGACCAGCTCTTATTCACCCTTCAAGACCCTTCTAAATGCTTCGTCTTTGTGTTTTCACAACATCTGTGCATTCTTCTCCTATGGCACCCCCTCTAGTATGCTGAAACATTCTGGTTATGTCCGTACGCGTACAGGGATGGAAGCTCCCAGGTTCTTTTTTTCCTCTTTGTGTCTCCCACCCCCACCCTGCAGGTCTGCCAGAATTCCTAGTCTATAAGCAGCGCTCAATACGTGCTTGTTGAACAAAATAGTAAACATCACATGACCCTTTGGGACGTAAAAGGCGCTTTCAGTTACATGAGCTCATCTGAATCTCCTAACGGTCCGCGAGGATAGTACAACTGTAACTGCATTTTACAAACAAGGACGTGCAGGTGAGCCGGGTAAGTCACTTCCTCATGTGATTTTGATCCAATACCCCCTTCTCCTCCACATTTGTGAATTTGGAAAATGTCAGTGTATCAGGACAGACATTTAGTTCAACTCAGTATACTTTTATTAAACACCTACTAGCTGTGAGCTACAGTTCTACGTGTTGAAAGCATGGAGGAGTGAGCGAGGCCACCTGTACCGGCTGAGGTCCGATGGCAGGGTTTCTCAACCCTGCTATTAACATTTGAGGCTGGATAGTTCTTCGGGGTTCTTTTGTGGGGGGAGGGCTATCCTGTGCATTGTTGGATCCTCTATCCCTAGATGCCACTAACAACTGTCTTTCTCCCCCATACCCAGTTGTGACACTCAGGTACATCCCCAGACATGGGCAAATGTCCCCTGGGCTGGTGGTGGTGGTGGTGGTGGGCCAAAATTCCCACCAGCCGAGAGCCACCGTCGTATAGCAAGACTTAGCAATGGGGTTCGAGAAAGAAAGCAAGCTTTTCCAGGCACGACAGATGTTGTCTGGGTGCAGTTCTGTGTGGGCTAAGAGAGTCTGGGGAGTGGAGTGTGGATGGAGAGGTCCTGAGGGTGGACGCAGGGAAGCAGAGCCCAGGAGTCAAGGACGGGGGGCAGGTATTGCTGGTGGGGTCCTAGGTATCCTGTATGAGGATAAAACCCCCGCAGGCTGGGGGCCGGGAGAGGTGGAAACATTAGTGTATGGGTGGGACATGTAGATCTCAGCTAACTTACTGAACAAAATTCCAAAGAGGGAAGCTCTGCCTTGGGGAGCGGCGAGGCCATAAATCCTAGAGGGGAGGACTTTAATGCCACTTAGAAATCAGGCCTGAAACACCCGTAATGTTTGTCAGTCCACATTTTAGTGTTCTTAAGTAAGTGTGCAGGGTGTGGGGGATGAAATATGGCAGGTATTTGATTTAAAAAGCCTGCACAGATTTAATGTCCTGATAAAATGTATTAAATCTTTTAAGGTTTTAATGAATCTAGTATGTGTTTCATAAATCAAGAACTCTGCTAAGCCGTCTCCTGGTTTAATAAGAGTAAACTAGGAAATTGCTCTGAGCAGAAGCAAAATACATTTATATCACACTGAAAAGTAATAGAGTTTTAAGCTGAGGGGGTCTTTCTGGGCCTTTTAAGCTGTTTGCTTATTACATTGCTCCAACTCCTTCAGATATTAAACCCCGGGCAAACACGTGCTTAACCGTATCAAGATGTGAACTAGCACAAAGGTAAGGATTATTTGTAAGAGAGCAGAAAACAAAGCCAGTGTTTCCTCACCCAGAGACCTCGGACCAAGTTGATTTCTGCACTGGAATCTAGCTTTGTGTATATCTGGGTTCAAGGGGGTTGGTTAAAAAACATTATTAACTGTTATTAAACCCTTTCCCTAAATTCCCTCACCTCTCCATCCTCACCTCCTCAACACATTCGCGGGAAAGAAGTGGCAAGTGTATAAAATACTTCTTGAATTTTACAGTTAACTGTGGAGTGGCTTGTTAAGGCTGTTGGTCAGACTGTCCAGAGCAAGCAGACAGAAGCGTCTTCCCCTTGTCTTAAACCAAGGGCTGTAATGTTTGCTTTTGTTTCTCTGCTTTCCTTTTTTTTTTCATGAACTCCCCCAATCCCACCGCTCAAGCTCCAGCAAGGGTGGGGAGGAGGCGCTTGGGGTGTGGGTGTAACAGATGGGTCTCTGTGAGCAGGGCTGGAGATCGAAACCCCTGTTACTCAGCTTCCTTTGTGGACGGGGCAGGTTCTGGGTGAGATGGGTGGTTCAGGGCATTGGGGGGGGGGGGTGAGGGGGGGGAAGGTGGGGGGGGGGGCTGGAACATTCCTGTGCACAAAAGCTGGCAGGGTTTGTGAGCTATGCAGGGGAGAGAGCCGGCCCCATAAAGCTCAGTGTGGAGAAGCCTGTCCAACCTCATTAGCTGTCACGGGCAACAATACTGATCTGGCAATAAAGGCGATTCCAAACCTGTTGGTCATTAATCACCCGCCTGACAGTTGCGAAAGGAAGTGGAAAAACCTCATCCCCCTCTGCCCTCCCCCTCCTTCCCTGGACCAGTTCTGGGGTTTTGAGTTACCTCTCAGTATATATGGGGTTCTCTGCTGGGGGCTGGTTGCTTCCCCCTTGGCTTTTCAAGGGGACTCTTTCAGTGTGGAGAGGCCACAGGTTGGCCAGAGCCTGGCAGACCATGGTTCTGCACAGAGACCGAGGAGCGAAGGGGAGAAAGGAGGTGGCTTCAGAGAGAAAGGAGGTGGCTTCAGAGGTCAGCCCTGGGCTGTGACCCCTCTGGGATCCAGGGCTGAGCCTTGGCAAGCCTGTGGGGTTGGGGAAGCCTGTCATCAGCGCTCCGGCCTCGTCTTTCCACACCCTCCCCCTCGTTCCCTGGCACTCCCCACCCTCCCTCCTTCGGCCACTAAGTGCCAACACCTTTCCCTCTATGTTCCCTTTTGCTCCCCTTCCTTGCCCCCACTGTTCCCAAGTAAGCAGGTTCTGCGCTCAGGACAAGTTTTCATCTCAGTCAGTCCTGTACGTCTTACCCTCAGTGTAAGCCCGTGTCCCTTCTCAGAGGCGCGGGTACTGTCAGCTTCATCCCTAACGGTGGCAGGTGGTGAAAACTGACTTTGGTGATGGCGCTACTTTGCGTGCAGAGGTGCAGGCAGCGGGCGGGCGGCGACAGGCCCAGGCTGCGCTGGCGCCCCTCATGGCGGCGCTGGGAAGTGCGCCTCTGTTGCCGGTCGGCTCAGGGCGGATACAGGGAGGGAAAAGCCTAGAAAAGTGGTGTGCCAGAGAGAGCATCTCCAGAGCAGGCCGGCTGAGGACGCACATAGCCTTCAAGTTGCTGGTGTGCTCTTCAGTGTCCTTGAGCCAGACTGTCTTTTAGAGCCAGGAGGTGCAAATTCTTCATTTCAGAGGATGTGGGGCAAGAGGAATGTGACGAATTAGCCAGGAATTTCTGAACCAGTAGCCTGAATATAATTGGTATACTTCTTGGCTCTTTGGATGGGCAGGCGCAAGATAGAGTAAACTGAATTCTAACAACCTGGCGGGGGGAGAGATTGCAACACAAGTTTCTCAGTGGTTTAAAATAGTCCTCTAGTTTCCCCGGACTTTTCTGATTCCCGTGGGTTCCGACTGACCCTGGCCGTGCCCACGTCTGTTGGCACTGCCTGTTCTCTCCAGGGCAGGGGGCAGAATCATCTGTCCACAGCGCCAGTCCATCCAGACTACTCCAACAAAGACAAATTCCCATGACAAACTAATAGAAACAAAATGGAAAAAGAAGGACAGACACGATAATAGTTTTTTAAGGCCTGTTTCCCAATATCTTTTATACCCCTTTTTCTTTTACTCCCCATTTCCCCCCTAATAGTATGGCTATCCTTACTCCCCAGCTGCACATTAGAATCAGTTGAGGAGCTGTTACAAAACAGTGATGCCTCGGCCACATTCCCTGGTACTCTGATAAAATTTTCTGGGGTCAGGCCTCCATGTGGAGTTACTGTTAAAAGCTCTTCAGGTGAGTCAAATCTCAGCCGGGCTGAGAACTACTGGTGTAATATCTTTAAGTTCATCCATGTCAATTCATACCACACAGTATCTTTGCTTTGGAGGTTTCCTGTGCCTGGAATGCCCTCCCCCTGTCTCTCTGACTGATGACCCAACAAATGGGAGCCACGTGTGTTGGGGGCCACGCCTGAACAGTGCTGACGTCATTCAAAAGAGAGAAGCAGCAAAAGACGTCCCTAATAATACACTGTGCACACATAGTGTTTTTATTTAAAGACTAAACTGTCTGATACAAAGTATATGTGCTCCAGGAGCTCAGAGGAGAGAGAAGTCAGGAAGATTGTATGAAGGAAGGGGATGGGGGCTGAGCATTGATGGGTGGGTAGGGTGTGGGTAAGGGGGCAGCAAGAGTAGAGGGCTGTAGGCAGAGGGCATGAGCAAGGGAGTATTCCGGAGGCTGGAATGATGCGGGCTGGTGCTGGGGACAAGGACAAGTTTTGCTTGATCAGATGGAAGGCTCAGTCTCCTTCCACCTGTACCCACCCCTGCCATGGCTCCTGCAGCATGACTGGGAATCCCATGTGGCCAAGTATCCTTGTGTATTGTTCATCTGCTCTCGTGTGTGTGTGTGTGTGTGTGTGTCCCCTTCTAACCAACAGATCTGTCAGCAGCTGAAAGGCAGGGACTATATATACTTCATGTAAGTTGGGACGTGTCATTCAATTCTGTTTAAATCAATTCAACTCAACTCAACTCAATTCACTATATATTTAGCAAGTTCCAAGCATGTGCTTTTGGGATTCAACTAAATAGGTCAAAGCACTGGCCCTCCTGAGCCTGGATGCTAGCAGGGGTATACAAACAACAATGAATACAATAAATCATATAAACTAGTCTAGTGAAAGGTGGTAAGTACCAGAGAGAGAAAAGAAAAAGGGGATCAGGGTGGGTGTGGGTGGGTTAATATGCATGTGTGCCTAGGTTTGCACAGTTATCACATGGAAGGTATTAAATAGAAGGTTAGACCAGGTCTCGCTGAGGAGGTGAGAATTGATCAAAGGCTTGAGGGAAATGAAGGAGTTGACCACATGGCTATGAGGGAGAGAAGTTTTCCAGACAGAGGGGACAGCTAGAGCAAAGCCCCTAAGCGGAAGCCTGCCTAATGTGCCTGAGGGATGGTGGGGAGGCCCCGCTGCTGGAGCCCACAGTGGTGAGAGAGGACCTGGGAGGGGAATGGGGGGCTGGCTCATGTGGGGTCTTGGAAGCCACCCTTTGGATTTTGGCCTCCATTCCAGGTGAGACGGGAGCCCTTTCAGGGTTTCAAGCAGACGAGTGACATGATCTGGCTCTGGGGTTGCTGCGTTGAGGACAGAGTATGGAGGTTCTGGTGGGCTGGAAGGCAAGGATGGAAGCAAGGAGGCCTACTGTGGGATTGCTTGCTACACACATGGCCAAACTCACGAAACTTGGTGGAAGAAGACCTTCAAAATATCCACAGGCGAGGGCTGCACATTATGCTTTATTAGAGCTTTATTAGAAGATGCACGTTATTTAGATTTTTGACCTGACCCAATAAGCCTGACCATCCAGCTTATGCACCGGGCTTGGCTTCAAAAGACATTTCTCTCACCTAATCAACACATAAAGATTTGTCATTGTCAGTAAAGAATGTGACCGACTTTGGAGATGGTTTTCAAAGAATGCCAAATTGTTTAGAGCATGATAAGGTATTTGAGTAAGTGTAGATCATTCCAAAGTAACTGTTTTGAATGGGACAGTATTTATTTTGATATCTAATTCCTGCTATGTTTGTTAAAAAAAATTCTATTACTTTATAGTGTTTCTCCTGTATTTGCCCTACAAAGTGAGCAGACGCTTGGCACTCAGCACACAGCATGCTCAGTAAGTAGTTGAGGAATGGAATTAAGCCCTGGGCATGCTGGTTTGTGCTAATTTGCAAGGCAGTATTAAAAATTCCATTTGAATTTCCAGATCCAACTGATTTTAAGGGGGCAAACTACCTTTTTTCCTCAAGAGAAAGGAAACATGCACATTTAAGAGAGGTCGGTTCCCTTCACCCCCTAAAAAGCAAAGGCGGCCACTTTCCTGTGATTTCCTTACAAGTCCATTTAAGTGAATGAGCAGCCCTGGGGGGTAATCAGCCCGTCACCTAGTAAGCAACACCACTGAGCGGTCTCCGTGAGTGTTAGTCACTGAGCGAGCATACAGAAGAGATAGAAACCACTGTCTCTGTCTTCATGCTGCCTTCAATCTGTGGAGAAATAGAGGAACCACAAAAACAAGAGGGCGCTTGCAAAGACAAGCTGGTGGGTGCCTGGAGGAAAGGAGGCTCTTTAGGACCCTGTTTGTGTATCATCTGAAACTTTCCAACCTAGTAAAATACCCGTTATCGCATTTCATATGGCCCTCCCAATAATTCTCTGAAGTAAAACCGTGGACTCTTACAGCGGAAAGGGGCCTTAGAGATCATCCCTTTGATCCAATCCCCTCCCTCTACCGGGAGGAAACCAAGGCATGGATGTGGGATGTGCTTTGCCCTGGGTGGGGGCCCAGAGGAGCTAGAAGTGGAACCCGGGTGTCCTGGCTCCCCCTTGGCCCCTACACTGTCGGAGTGGGGTTGGCTTACGGGAGCAGTGAATGAAGGTGGGGGAACAGCCTAATTTGGCGGGGTGTGGGGCGGGTGGGGGAAGAAAAAGCAGCTAGTGGAAGAGCCCCTAATGGCTTGCCACTTCAAAGAGGAGAGGCCTAGGCAGGCAAGGTGTGGTGGCTCATGGAAAGGGGTTTGGAAGGTTGGGTCACAGCAAGGGCACCCCTGGGCACAGAGTCTCAAGAGGAAACATTAGCTTTTAATGTTCTTTTTTTAAAAGATTTTTTAAAAGATTTTATTTATTTATTTGACAGAGAGAGAATGAGAGAGAGACAGCACTAGAGGGAAGAGGGTCAGAGGGAGAATCAGACTCCCTGCCGAGCAGGGAGCCCGATGCGGGACTCGATCCCGGGACTCCAGGATCATGACCTGAGCTGAAAGCAGTTGCTTAACCAACTGAGCCACCCAGGCGCCCCAGCTTTTAATGATTCTTTTCTTTTTTTTCTGTTTTAAGATATTATTTATTTATTTGACAGACACAGTGAGAGAGGGAACACAAGCAGGGGGAGTGGGAGAGGGAGAAACAGGCTTTCCGCTGAGCTGGGAGCCCAATGTGGGGCTCGATCCCAGGACCTTGGGACCATGACCTGAGCCAAAGGCAGCTGCCCAACGACTGAGCCACTCAGGCGCCCCTAATGATTATTTTCTGAGGCTGAGCGTCCCACAGCTAGGGTGGCAGGACCCAGGCGATCTGGGAGGTCAGGAGTGCCTGACAGAATGAAGGTCAGCGGTGGGCTGTAATTACACGGGGCCTCCATGATGAACTGAATTCCTCAGCACGGAGCATTTAGGTACCTACCACTGGGCCGGAGCGAAGAAGACTCCAGACCTGGGACACCCACAGGGGAAAGTCACCTGCTCCTGCCTGTGACTCCAGCCTTCCAGCCTGCAGTGGGGGCAGCAGGGGTGAGGCTCGCAAAGTCGCCCAGGGCCTTCCTGTGGTAGCGAGGCCTGAGACAGGCTGTCCAGCCATCCTGACCTGCCCCTGCTCCAAATGGAAAGGAGCAACCAAAGCACAGGATCCACATTGACGATCCTCCGAAGGGTTCCAGCCTTGGAGCAGGCCACAGGGTGTGAAGCAAGGTGGACAGGACAGATGCTGTAGTCTTGGTCTTCTTCCAGGCTTGAGTGGGACCCAGCGGACACTGCGGGACGTAGCGGTACGGTGGACGAATGTCAGCCGTATCAGTTCCTGGGTCAGGCCTGCTACCTGTGCGTGGCTTCCTGACCAGGGCATTTAGAGCTTATCAACCTTTATCAAACTTTGACATGCATGCAGATAATTTGGGGATCTTGTTCAAAGGCAGGTTTAGAGCCACAGGTCAGGTGTGGGGCCTGAGATTCTGCATTTCTAACAGGTGCCAAGGCCATGGTGATGTCACTGATGTTAGGGCCATACTTGCAGGAACAAGGCTTTAAAGGGGGGGGGGGGATTAATGGCAACTCAAATGTTCAAAGCCCTCACCTGGATAATGGCCTTGCTAGCTCTTTCTACCTGAGGGCCTCCATCTTTCAAATAGTTTACATATTTTCTGCCTTTTCTAGACATTTCTAGCCCCCGACTCCGAGCTGACCTCTCCTCTGAATGCTGGAGACACTGACCACCTCCTGCTGCCCATTTGGCCCTTAGCATCCACTGTCCAGGCTGTTCTTCTGTGTCCATTTTCTATTTCCCCAACTAGAGTGCTGGCTGCCTGGGTCTCACCTCCTTCTCTGCGTTCCCGAAAGGCCACACCACAGACGGTGACTAGAGCCAGGCCTCCGAGAGCACAGACTCCTTGCCTCGAGCCCACATCTCCTTTTCTCTGCGCCCTTCGTCACCTTGCTCAGCTGGCCCGCAGAACCCTCGCTGGGCCAGTCTCTCTGTCCCTATTGCCAGGGACTCTTGTTCTAGAACAATAAGATGGATTCCGTTCCTCTCCTAAGAGCGTGTTGAGTTCCGGAACGGGGGTAACCGTTCTGTCTTGGCAAAGGAGAAGCCGCCCAGTCAGGCGGGCCAAGGGACCATTGATCTGAGTCCAGTGAAAAAGTGGCTTCTCGAGCGCCCTGGATCCAGGCCCACTTCTAGACAACTTCTTCTTTCAACTCTCTTTCATGTGTTTTCACTTCACAAACATGCCCGTTCCCAGCTGCCCCTGAGAGACCACGGTGATGCTGGTGGGTGGTGGTGGGGAGACCACAGCGGTCGTCAGAGGCGCTGGTGGGTTGGGGAGGGGGCGGCGGGAGCTGCCGCCGCATCGGACTTGCCTGCCAGGGACTGAGGTCATCTTGCGGGTCTGCGGATACAGTCCTATGCACTCACTCCACCTGACTCGTGGGATCACGCAGTTACGCACATATTAAAATAGAGGTGACCCTGTAGGGCAGATTCACACAGCGACATCGACATCTTATCCCTTTCTTCTGCACTTTATACCTCCCTCTCTCTCTCTCTCTCTCTCTCTCTCTCACACACACACACACACACACACACACAAATACTTAACCAATTAAATCTGTTGAGCGCTATTTGCAGATGATGGTGTGGAATTGTGCTGGACTTGTGTCCGGCCTCATTAAATGTCAGCATTAACAATACGGCACTTGGCAATCAAGGCTGTTCTGTGGCTGTTAGTCATTAATCACCATCTGACAGTCCTGAATTGGAAACGAGGAGCCTGTTCACATGTGCTCTGTGTACCTAGTTACCCTCTTGGTAATCAGTCTCGGAAAAGTTTCCTTTGACTCCCTGCCTGTGGGGAGGGCCTCTGTCCTAGCAAGGGGGCAAAGGGTCATTAGGCTCTGCTCTCCTCCTCCTCCTCACAGGGAAAAGAGGTTGAGGTCCTAAGAAAACGGGGGGAGGGGGGAGAAGAGCATATTGTTTTTGGCCTACTCTTTCCCTCTTAGGCCTGTTTTATGTAGCCTTGTTTTTATATTCTGGCCCAATGGCCAGGAAAATTCTTTTTCTCCCTCAAGAAATCCTGAAAGACAGCAGGGAGGTCGGTTCTGCTTCAAAAGCTGGTGTGGTGAGTTTGCAAATGTCTCCTTTCCAAGCTGCTCAGGTGTGGACCTCTGTCTGCTAGATGGGAGTGCTTGGCTCATGTTGGGGATGGCTTCCAGCAACGTGGGTCTGAATGTCCACAGGTCTTCTGGGTCCCTTTGCAGAATTGAGAGCAAGGACTAGTTTCTCCTTGGGGTCCCTTCTTAGCACCTTCTTACAGCCTTATTAATTTATTTGTTTATTCAGGAAATCTCTGTTGAGTGCCTGCTGCATGCTGGGCACAGACTGGACACTGTGGGTACAGCAGTAAACACAGGGCATGGTCCCTCCCTCGTGGTGGTGGCTTTTCGTGGGTGAGATAAGTATCAAATAGAGAGTCGGTACTGAGGCAGGGTCGCTCCTTGAAGGGAAGTCCTCTGGCCCTGCCTTCTGGCTGCCAGGTCCTCCCTGGAGGTAACAACCCTGGAGCTGCCATTCCTGGGAAAATGTTCATGTTCCAGAGCTTTCCTGACCAGACCCCTTGAGAGTCTGACGTCCCATGCCTGGTAGCCCTGCTCTCCATCTGCTTAGGTGCAGCCTGTTCCCAAACAGGTTTAGTGAACACTGATGTCTTAAGAGGGGTGTCTTCTCCCCCTACCCCATTCCCAGAACATTTTTGCGATCTTTTTTTTTTTCCAGGACTTTGCTCCTTAACTCCAAGAAATGAATTGGGGTGGGGGGAGTGAGGAATTCCAGCCACCATGGCAAATAGGCAGAGGAAGGTGGTCACTGATGGCCCATACTTCAGTGGGCATCCTCTGCCAGCCTCTAGGGTTTGCCATGATAGCCAAGGTCCTCAGAGTGACCCTCTGCCCTCAGGATCACCTCTCTTGTTCTGGGTATGTGGGGACCAATGAGAGAATGAGAGAAGGGAAGGCTTCTGGAGCAACTGGCCACTGGGCCACTGGTAAAGGGTGTGCATCTTTTTTTTTCTCTTTCCTGATTTCTCTTTTGTCCCTCTTGTTCCTTCTTTGAATTTTACCTCCCAGGTCTCTTCTCTCATCAAATTAGTCATTTCAGCTCAAAGATGTTGACAACTGCTTAAGTTCTTTAGCTCTTTTCCAATTAAATGGAGTTCGGCAAGCATTTATTGTCTACCTTGTGCCTGGCCCTGTCCTAGGATGTGAGTGTGTGTAAAGGACCCTTCCTGGCTTTAAGGAACTTATGGTCCAGTGATGGGTGATGAGGGGTCCTGACATACAGAAGGACTATAAGAGAGATAAAATAAGGGGTTCACGGGATTCAGAGCAAGGGGAAACTGCAACCAATTGGGGTAAAAAATGAGACCAGTGAATTTGTCGGGGGGGGGATAGGCTTTTTAGGAGGAAGGAACAACAACTGGATGCAAGAGCTGGATGTCTAGGAAACAGTGAGTCGTCATGTTTGGCTCCTGCGAAGGTTCCGGCAGGGGTGGGTAGAAAGGTGTGGGGGCCATTCCATGGAGGACTCGATTGCTAGGTTAAAGGTTTGGCCTCTATTAGACAGTGGGGAGCCAATAAAGGCCTATGGGTTTCCAAGAGTAAGAAACACATTCTCCTGTATTTCATTAAAATATTATCTTGGAAGAGAGAAAGCCAGGTCTCCCATAAGCTTCACTCTTGGGCAAGAATCTTGTAATTATATGTTAATTTGTGTCATCGTTAGTTCAATTTCTATCTCCATCAGCAGCTGCCCACATCACAGTTCCAGGAGGTAGAGAACCTCAAAACTTGGCCCCAGGGCATTCCCTGAAACTCCAGGGAAGAGGTCCTGTCAGCCCCAGATCAGTCTCCAGTCTCCCTCTTGCTTGCCGAGATGGTTGGTTGTGCCCTGGACTGTGGAGTGACTGGGCGGTCACCTTCTCCTCCCAGCTCCTTCCCCTTCTGGTTCTTCCAGGGCTTGGGCTGAGTTACTGAGTTTTTGTCCTTTCATGGAGGCACGGCTACAAGGAAAGCATCTCACGACAGGAGCATTCGGCTGATGTTCAGGTGTGGATTTCCCTAGCCTGAGACACTCTTCCTTTTTTATTACCTGGCTGACCCTGCTCAGCCTTCAGGTCTCAGCTTCATGGTCATGATGCCACAGAGGCTCTCTCTGACCTTTGTTCTAAACAAGGGTTCTTTGCTACACCCTCTCTGGATGCACTGTAAAAGACACTCTGCGTTTCCTTCATTGCTACTACCACAATTTATAATCCTACATTGATCTGTTTCATTTTTTTTTCTTATTATTAGTCTGTAAGCTTCATGAAAGCAGGGGCTGTGTGTCTTTTTGCTCACTATTGTAGGCCCAGATTGGAGCCCAGTACCTGGTAGGTACTAGATGCTCAGTAGATGGTACTGAATGAAGGCACTGATGGTGCTGGGTCCATCTGGGGGCTGGAGCACCTGGCCACTGACTGGGCCATTGATAAAGGGTGGGGTTGGGCATTTACCCAGTGGCTTGGGAGTGGGTAAACTATGGGTTTTTTTCCTTATCTTTTTCAGAAGGAAAGGGAGAGAAGAAAACATGGAGTGAGGAGAGTAGGTTTGGGTTGGTATTCTTGGAAACCCTCTCTCATGGCCTGGCCCCATGGAATCTGCTCCACAAGAGATCATGGGAGATGGCATTGGTTATAGGAACTCTGCTTCTCCTCCGATTGAGTCCCCGGACCTTGCAGCCTGGCTTGAAAAAGAAATATATGGATGTTCCGAAAAGAAACAGCATATTCCTGACCCCAACTACTTGTCATTGGCCTGTTCCGGAAGGATTCTGAGCTTGGAAAGCCCAAAGAGGTTTTGGGCACGCTTCTTTCACCTGAAGCGTAGTTAAGCTGTAATCTGCTGGGGAAAATAGGAATGCAGAAGAGGAAGGGAGGACTAAAGGGTTTCAAGTAGGACTGATCTGCGGCAAGCAGCGGAGGGGAAAGGTTAGTATTGAGGTGGGTGGGAGAACACCCTTCTTTCCTTCTCTCCCCTCCTTCAAGGTGCTCTCCCCACTGAATGACGTTGAGGGTTGTGAGAGCTGGAGGAGGCAGAGGGGAGGGCAAGGCCCTCAAGACACGAGGGAGGCAGGGAGGCAGGGAGGCAGGGAGGCTTTCTATCCTAAGGGTGTTTCTCCTGCAGGGCTGGGACCACCCCCAGGGGCATTTGGAGTTGTAGGGGATGGCTGTGGTTATCTCCATGACTGTGGTTGCTACAAACGAGTAGTGTCTTGAGACCAAGGATGCTAAATCTTCTGCCTACACCAGAGGGTCCTGCTCAATAAAGAATTGTCTTGCTCCAAATGGCAATTGCGCCCCCTCTGAGAAATCGAAGGAGCCGAGTGCGGAAAAGCAAGGACTTTAAGCCTTTATCTCTCTGGGGACTTAGACACCCCATGGTTTCTGTCCCCAGGGCTCTTGAGGTCCATGGAGGAAAAGGGGACAGGCCTACCCTGTCCACTGGAGCATGTGACATGGCGCTCAAGGAGAACCTGGGCGACTGTCCTGTTTGGTGCCCTCTCAGCCCTCTCTCTGTGCCCCTCAAACTTGCCAAGCTCTCAGGGGGCCCCGTTCGCTCACGCCAGGCCTCACTCAGCTGTGCTGGTTAACTTTTTCCATATGCCGGGGCTGCTCCTGCACCAGAAAATGAGGGAGGATGGGCGAGAGATGTGTGGCCAGAGTGGTTGTGGGTGGAGGCGAGGGGTGGCCACGGCGATGTCCAAGGGTTGGTGGGAGAGGTTTTTTGGGGGGGCGTCGCCGTGAGGGGAATGTGTGGTGGTGGTGGGGGGGAGTCAACAGCAACACGTTCTAGCCTGTTGGGAGGACGGCTGTTGGCACCAGGAGAAATCCATCCAGCGGAGCCAACCCTCATTAATCATCCGGGCGGCTGAACTGCCAGGTCCTTTCAAGATCTTTCAGGAAGGGTTTTCACCCAAAATAGAGTTGAAAATGTGCTGGGCCCTACTCAGAATCTCATCAGTCTGGGCATTATGGGAAGTGTCAGGCAGGCTGTGACAGACAAGGCCCACTCTGTTCAAGGGGTCCTGACTCCCACGGCCTGTCATATCAAGCGCCTGATCAAATTTGACAGCTTCATTTGTACCTACAGAATAGATAAAAGGGGCTGTTCATTGAAACAAATGGAGGGGAAGGGGTGGGGGAGGGAAGGGAGGTGAGAAGGAGTGTGTGCGTGCGTGCGTGTGCGTGTGTGTGTGTGTGTGTGTGTGTGTGTGTGTGTGTGTTGGGGGGAGGAATGGCACCGGGGGTAGGACAGAGGGGAGGGTGATGTTCGGAGCAAGGGGTGCAAAGGAGGATGCTCTCCAAGAACATTTGCTCTAACACTCCCAGAGAAGGGAACGGGGGTCAGGGAAGACAGGTGAGTATCAGGCAAGGGATGGGTGTGAAGGACCCACCTATCACTGCGACCCTCTCTGTGCACTGGTCCCTGACGCTGTCACTGGGGCCAGGAAGGCAGGCCCTGGGAGTTGGAGCACCCAGGGCGGGTGGCTGGAACTGGACGAGCAGGGCCAGCACATGTGATGCATGTTTCAGTTCCGAGCCTTGAACTGAATTGTGCAGAGCCTCACTTCCCTCCGCCACAGCCCCTTCACTGTGCTTACCTGTGCTCTGTCCACCCGGAGGCTGTTGCCCTCCTTTGCCGGGGTTGGGGTTGCCGGGTGCCGTACCTGTGCTGGTGGTCCCCGAAGCACGGACTGCGTGAAGCCATACTGGCCTTCGTGCTCCCTGCTGATGGAAGCCTGTGGGTGTGAGCTGGAGGGACATCCTCCCACACAGTCCAGCTTTGGGCTTTTCTCAGGCTACCCCACTGGCCTCAAAGACCTCTCCCCTTCTTCCTCTGGGGGCCGGGTGAACGAATGAATCCTTCCAGCTCCCAGGGTGCTCTGGACACCTGGCACTTTCTGTGAGTCCCCTTCACATGTTACTGTCAGACCTTATTTCACATTATTAGTATGTGTTTGTACGGTTTTCCCTACTAGACTGTACACTTTGATAGGCGGGGCCATGTCTTATCCATCTTCTGTCCTTTGATAGCACTTAGCCCGGGTAGTAGGTTCTCAAGAAATATCTCTGCAAGTACAAGTGCACTGCAAAGTTCAGGTGTGACCGTCAGGAGGTGAGCCTGGGATCAGGGGATTTAAAGTTCTTTTCTGACCTATAGTCTTTAGAGGAGAGGGTCTGAAGTTGGCACGGCTCTGCCTACCCTGCCCCCACCCATCTGGTGCCTTTGGGAGGTTTCGAGAAAGTCCTCTTTTGACGCTAATGCAGCCAGGCCAGGTGTCATTGGCTGTGGACACCTCACTTGCACCCTTGGCTGGATGCTCTCGTGCAGGACACCAGCCTCACAAGAGCACATGGTAGCCCTTGTGACCAGAGTATAGGTTTTGGGAATCAGATAGACTTGCTAGGGAATCTTGCTTCTACGGCTTACTGGCTTTGTGACCTTGAGCAAAATGTGTTCCCTAATAGACTCACCGCAGAGAATTGTTGCCAGGAGTAAATGAAGCCTTGTGTGGAAGGTGCTTAGCACAGTGCCTGGTGCACTGTGAGCACTCCATCAGTGTTAGAGAAGGAGAAGGCCGTGTCTGGTCCCTGTTGCCCAGACTGTTTTCCTTTCAATGGAGAGCACATACAGTTCATCAAACAGTACTTGTTTGCCAGTGACCATCGATCATTATCATTTTCAGTCAATCCTTACCTTTTCGTAAGTTTCACAGATGAAAGAGTTCCTAGAGTTCAATATACGGGAGGTCCCTACCCTTCTCGTAAGGAGGGCTTGTCAATATGCTGCCTCAGTGCTCCAGTAGGTGGTTCTTTGCAAGCCACCTGGTGCAGATCTGAGGACTACAGAGTATGCAGAAGGTCACAAATCTCTTTGAACTTCAAGGTCTCATAGCTCTGAGATGTTTGTCCTAACAGTGGCAAGGCCACGCTTGTCTGGCTGGAGCATTCCATCCCTGGAGGCACCTATTTCCCATGATTTCGGATGCAAACTTTCTCCAGGTAAACAGGGCTCAGTGGGTTTGGAAGGAGTTTCTGTTTGTTGAGGCCCAAGGAAGCAGTGTGGAGGTGAGCTGGAGGGAGGGAGAGGAGAGTTCAGCCTTACTCACGTGTGGCCATGGGCAGTCATGCATACTTTCATCTCAAGCACAGATTCAGCTTCCCCCTGTGTACAATGAGCACGGGGAGAGCAGGATGGAAGCTGGTCAGAGCTCCCAGGGAGCACCTGTGTAACCCCCTCCAGCGCTTCTCTCCTTCTGGGCACAAGGCAGGGGGTCAGCATCTTCCTGTCCTCGCAGTTAGGAGGGGCCGGGTGATTGGTTCTAGCCAGAGGAGTATGAACAGATGAAGAGAAGTGACATATGTCATTTTGGCCTGAAATATGGAATTGTTTGTACAAAATTCTTCAGCTCTTCCCCTGCCGTGACTGAGGATGTTCCTTCATTAGTCACTGGGTCTGAGAAATTATGTGCAACACTGTGATGATTTCTGATGTGTCATCTTGGTTAGACAGTCCCTGGTTATCTGAGAAGGAATTTTGCAGATACGATTGTAGTTCCTAATCAGTTGACTTTAAGTACATCAAAAGGGAGGCTGTCTGGGGGTGGGCCTGACTTAATCAGGAAAGCCCTTTAAAAGAGAGGCTAAGCTTTCCCTGAATTTAGAGGGAATTCTCTGCTCAAACCCTGACTGATACAGAGATCCTTGTCAATGAGGGAGGTGCAGTAGAAATGAGAAATAAGCCTTTGTTGTGGTAAGTCCCTGAGATTTGGGTGTTTGTTTGTTACCGCAGCATAATCTGGCCTATACTGACCACCACAACAGTATTAATAGAGCTCTTGGTCCATCATATATTTTAGCTTGCACATCTGTCTCCGACTGGAATGTAGGATCCTTGAGGCAAGGCCCATGTCTCTCTCATCTTTCTAGACCCCAGAGAAGACCACAGTTCCTGGTATGCAGTGGGGACTCTGTAATGTTTCCCCAGTGAGTCAAACCCCTTGCACTGAGCAGCATCCTGGCACTTGGGAGGGAGAGGCAGGACCGAGGTAGTTGGAAGTGCATCTAGCACAGTCCCAACCCATGCAGGCATACTGGCCAAAACGTTTTGATGGGACAGATCCCCGTAGTCTATCCACCTGTACCATCTAGACTCCCTTTGAAACAAAGTCTGAAGCTATTGGCTTAGTGCAAAGAGTTTTATAATCAGAACTGTGTTAGCATCCTGGTTCCACAGCTCTTTAACTGTGAGACTTTCGGCAATTTGCTTAACCTCTCCACATGGTGGTTTTCTCAGCAAAGGGAACTAGGGGTTTATTGTAAGTATTAAATGCCCAGCATATATCATTACATTTAACCATGCTATGGAGCACTCAAAATGATGCTTCTTGAGAAACCCTAGGTGGGCCTGGCCTATTGCTTCTGCACATTTGTTTAGCGGTCTTTATATTTGAAATTGTCAAAGGTAAAAAGGAAGAGCATGATCACACCATTTATTTATGGACAGGGTATAAACCTGTATGTAACTTGCACTACACACACGCACACATTTATAGGTACACATACCCAGGAATGCAAACGGGACACAGGGAATGGGCATTGACATTTTCCAAGTTACTATTCGCATTCTAAAATCTGGCTCTGAGTTAAACTCCGGAAGGATCATTTTATCTTATGTTCCAAAGAGCTGTGGAGATACCCAGTGCCCACTCAGAGCAGAAGTCCCCCCCACCCCTCTGTGGTTTGATTTTTATCTATTTTTCACTTCTTCTCTTGCCAGTTCCATCTTCCAAAAGCAATCAGCTGTAGGTTACAAAACATGTGATTCTTTTCATAGACCTTGGTTTAACCTCCTAGGAGTCTGCACATTATTTTAAATAATTTTTGACCCACTTAAGCACCCAGTCTTTGAAATACCTGTATCACCCGAAACTCAGCATCTCCTCAAATTAAAAACATATTTTCATAATTCACTTTGTTGGAGTCACTTCTCTGGGTGAAAAATTCACATGACAATATTTTTCTCTGTACACTCCACCAGCTGCACACCCCCCCCACCCCCGCCGCCCCATCAGTGAGGTAAAGTCACAAAGTTTCTTTCCCTGGATCTTTCACACTCAGTGTCCTGACAGGAACTTTAGAATTCTATTTGACTGGGGACCAGGGACCAAGAAACTCAGAATATTCCAGTTAGAAAGGGCTTCAAGATTATTGGGCCCAACAGCTTCATTTTAGAAATAGAAAAATAGACTCAGATTAAGTGACTTGCTCAAAGTCACACAGCAAGTAAATTCCAGAGCTAGAAGAAAATCCCAGTTTTCCGACTCCCATGTCTTTCTACCAGATATGCAGTGACTAGACTTTCTGGAGTTTCCTAGAGTGTCCTAAAGTTAACCAAAGTCTACTTCTACCATTTGTCTCTATTTTGAAGTTTATGAAATATGGTCACTTCATTCTTTCTCAGCCAGTAGGTTCAACTTCTTTCCTCCTCCTCCTTCCTCTTTTTAAGATTTTATTCATTTATTTTAGAGAGGAGAGAGAGAGAGAGAGAGAGAGAGAGAGAGAGAGAGAGAGAGAAGCAGGCTCTGTACTTAGCACAGGGCTTGATCCCAGGACCCTGAGATCATGACCTGAGCTGAAATCAAGAGTTGGATGCTTAACCAACGGAGCCACCCAGGCGCCCTTCAACTTCTTTTTTTTTTTTTTTAAGAGAAAGTTTTCCCAGCTCATCTGTGATCCAAATCCACTGACAGCTTTTCCTGTTTTAGGAAGTGTTAATAATGCTGGTGATATACCTCCACCCTGGGAAAACTTGGAAAGGCACTTCATTTAGGAAGAAGTACAAACCATTTCCATGCCTGGAACGCTCTGTGGAAGGTGCAAGTGGATTAGGGAGAAAGCGGGTGGAAGGAAATTCAGATGTGCTGTATGTCGTGTTAGTGAAGCCTTAGAAATGGAAATTACCGGCTCAGGGGCTCAAGTTCCAGCTCTCTTATCCCTATGGAATGAAGGCCTCATCCATCTTCCAGCCTTCAAAAGAGGAAGGGCCTCCAAAGAGCTGGGGGGCCTCCCAACAGATTGGAGCGTCCACGGCAGGGCCCCCCCACATCAGCCCCAGTGGTCTCCCCCTCCGGCCCCTGCAGCCCGCCCTTCTGATCGTCACAATTAGCACCGGATCACATGCTATCCTCATCTCCACTGTCTGCGCGGTGCGATTCAGCACTTTATTAGATCAGCATAAATGCAGTTATATGTAATGCTGTCTTGTTCCCTGTCTCATGGGTGTGTCTTGTCTCCCCCAACTAAATCAGACCAGAATTTCGTCTGAGTTTTCTCCCATGTCTCATGGCATCCAGCACTGTGCTGGGCATATAATAGGAATCCTGCAGATTCTGTGGCCTTCGATGACTGACCGTCTGGAAGTATAAGTCCCCAGATACCGGGACTCTAGTGTCAGGCTGCCATTTCTCTACTTTTGTCATTGGATACATCACTTGTTAAAACATTAAATGTGCGGTTGGAAAGAGGTAGATACCACTCTCGTGGTCCCTCGACCTCTTGAAAAGTTGAAATCAATCTCTGGGCTCTATCAATCAGTTTCCCACAAAGCCCCTGGCCTGGCTCCCACCCCCGGACCTGGGCAGACGTGTGTGTGTGTGTGTGTGTGTGTGTGTGTGTGTGTGTGTGTGTGTGTGTGTGTTGGGGGGTTTGCTCAGTTCTCTGTTTTTGGCCTGGCCACACCCCTCTCCTCTGCAGCCTCCCCCTCCTGTGCTCAGACCCAGGGGCCGACAGCTGGTCTGGGGGGACTGGAAGAGGAAATGTGGGCATGCTGAGTGTCACAATGGGACAGGCTTTGTCCAGGGGCCACGGTGAGTCTCCACTGACCTTGGAATGGAGTGACTGGGGACAACTGAGGGGAGACGGCCTCCTTCCCTCTCCGGGCTGCAGGGTTGTAATGTGTCCTTTGTTGGACTGGGCCCCCAGAGACTGCCCCGAAGGGAGAGACTCGAGGCTGTTCCCTCCCTCCCGGACAAAATGGCGCATGCTTTTCCTGTTTAAACAGGGCACAGTTGTGAAGAGCCCTGACTCCGCACACACCAGGGCCCGGCAACGGCTGCAATAAATCAATAGGAAAATAGAAGCTGCCAGTTAGACTAAACAAGTGCATTTGCAAAGACAGCTAGCCCTCATTAATCACTCTGACAGTCCTAAAAACACATTTCCCCTTTAATGACTGTATTTGGATAATCAGTGCTTTTTCCTCCTCAGTCAGAGTTTGAGTAACAGACAGCTGGCGTTATTACAGCCATTGGGGAGGGAGGGCTGGGATTAGGGTCTACGGAGAGCCATCCACTGGAGGTCTCCTCAAACCGGGTTGGCTGCAAAGCTGTTGTTACACAATAATGGGGGAGCTTTGTATTGCCATTGATGGCTCCCGGGCAGCCATGTGCGAGTTCCCCCCAAACCTTGACACCCACCTGCATTATGTGAACACAAAAGCTTCATGTTGGGTTTTATGAGCTTTGGCAGATTTAGCCCGGGCTGGGGAGGCAGGAGTTTCTCTGGCAGCGAGGTAAGAAGATGGGTCGATGTGATTTGGCTTTGTTTCCTTTAGGTGACTTTGGCTTTCAGGAGAAAGTTTGAAACCCAGCACATTCCTCTTTATAAATGATGTAACACATTAATGCACAGCACATTATGAAAATGGTAATTCAAACCCATAGTGCTCCAAATTAAACCATACATTATCGGATGCACTCAACCATCTATTTTGCAAAAAGACAGGATGAATGAAATCAAATCAAACAGAAAACTGGAGAGCAGCTTCCCCTACAGAATGATTAATAAAGTGCAGAGCCTCAGGATTATTGCAAGACGAATTCCACGGTAACCCAGACATACATCAGGCAGGAGTTAGCTCATATATTGAGAGACACGTCACAGTGTGCTGGGTAGGGCAAGGCAATTATGGCAGCCCCAGCCTCCCCCTTGGGCTGCGGATTTCTCAGGAGGTGGGTTTGGGGGCCGGGGGGGACGACGACTGGCAAGTTAAAAACCGAACACCACGCTGTTCTGTTTGTGTCAAACCTGTATCCGAGAGCGAGACTCTCCTCCTCCCTCTCCTCCCACTGCTGCCCACGAGGCCACAAAAATAACCAGGCGTGAGGTGTGAAAATCTGACCCGGAGCCAGGAACGTCCAGGGTCTCAAGTTCCAGCTCCGAGCTTCCACCCTTCCTCGTGCCTTGGGAACACAGGCCCCATTTCTGGCGCCTGGGAGAGATTAGGAGGAAGAGGGGGGAGGAGGGCTAGGAAGAGAAGGGGGTGGAGAAATAGAAGGTAGAGGTGATTCTTGAAGAAAAGAGTTGCTGGATGAATTAATTATGCAAATAAGCAGTTGGTGGGGAGTATTATCTCTATTAAGACAGCAACTTTGTTTAATGAGAATTTAGCTATTGAAAGTAACCAACTCCCCACCAGCTAATTAAAACAGTCACGTTTCCTAGGAACTGGCACCCATTTCTGGTGAGGAGGGCTGACATTTCAGGGTGAGAACTGGGCCACTCCAGACTACCCTGTTTGCCCTTTGATGTCACAATGGTAGCTGGGGACAGCCCATTCCAGCGAGGCACACGGCATCCTTCCCAGTCTGCGAAGACCACCAATATATTTTCTGGGGAAACTCAACAGTCTGAGGGGTTTCTAAGCTCCGGGTGAGCCAAGCAGCTCTAGAAACGTGACTTTTGCTATAAAGAGAGTTCACTCTGAGAGACAGTGAATCTATTTCTTTCTCTCTCCCAACAAGAGGAACTTAGCTAGGGAGGTCTGGGAGAGGCTAAGTTTAAGAAAGAGAAAAGCTCAAGTCTTCCTGCAGAGGGAGCAATTTCCAGCAGTTTTAGCAGGCATTAAAAAAAAAAAAGGTATCTGAAGGAAAAGGAAGGACTTGAGAAGAAGGGAAGATGGGAAATAACCAACAGCAAAACAACAACAACAACAACAACAACAACAAAAAACAACAACAACAATAAAAACAACAGAGAGAAAGAAAAAAAGCAAAGCAACTCGTAACATTTCAGGTCTTTTAAAGATTCTGGCCAATTTGAACTTTGAGAACTCGGAGAAGGATAATTCCCCAGGAAGACCCTGAGCTGGTCCCAGGGCGGCTTCTCCAGCCCTTCTCCCTGACTCCCCCGGCGGCCCCCACGTGCCCAAAGACACCAGCAGCCCAGGTCCCTTCCCCTGGGACACACGTAAGTTCTTACGGTGGCCAGCACTGACATTTTCTGCAGAAGCAGCCTGAGGTTCTCTTGATTAATGAAGGAATTTTGGCCAGAAACAAAGATATAGTGGCAAAACTTCAAAAAAACCGTAATCCAACCCCCCCCCCCGAAAAAAACATCTAATGTTGGGGTTTTGTCAAGTCCCGAGGCCCTCCTGCGATTCTCTAGCGGGGTGTGGCGTGGTCTCAAGCAACGCGGGCGGGCGGAGAGAGCATCCCTCCCACACCGCCCTTCCGCACTTGACCTCCGGTCTACCGACGTTTCAGAGGCACGCAGTTCGCGGAGCACCAACTGCCCGGTAAGTCTCAATCCTCACAGAAAAAGCCAAGCAAAACTGCAGCGCAACAACCGATCCCAAAGCTGCACGGGGCCGACGCGGAGAGCGGCCAGGAGGGGGCGAGGCAGCCCACTTTGAAGTGCGCCCAACAGGTGACCAGGTGTGTCCCCGGCCTGGTGCGCCCGGAGCCGGCGGCCTTGGCGGCTCACCGCCGGGGATGGACGTGCAGGTGGCCCGTCCTCTCTTCCGGGCTCGCGGAGTCCCCGCGCAGGGGGGAGGTGCCCGGCCCTGGTCCCAGCATCCTGGTAAACGGCACCCCATCCTCGCCTGCCCGAGGATGCCCAATCCAGTGTCAGTCGTGTGAGCTCAAGACAACAGGGACCGAGAGTGGCTTCAGAGTGCCGAGTAATCACCGCGCCTTTTCAACAAAACCCAAACCCTGTCCAGAGAAGTCTCTGGAGGCGCGAATGACTGGGGTCGACAACCCAGCGCTAGCCTTGGGGGAGCCCCCAGGCCTTGCCAACCACCAGTCTCAGCAGGCGCATTTACTCTTTGGTTTCAAGGTGTATAAAAGGTAGTCAAGAAGAGGAAATTATTCGCATTTCGAGTGGGAAGCGCGGAAGGCGTCGTCGGGGCTGGCACCCGTCACTCGTTTTTCTGCCACTAGGTGGCGCCAGAGGCACGTCGACTATGCATACCTGCAGGGCTCTGGGGCCGGTGCTGCCAGGGGTCTGAGCCCCGCGTCCTGGTTCCTTTCCCAGCCCCTTGTACCTCGACTCTAGGCCCAGAGGAAAAACCACATCTACAGACTCCCTCCACCCTGTCCCCAGGAAATGTCAAGGACTTTGAAGGGAGTCTGGGAGCTAAATAACCAAGTAGAAAAGAAAAAAAGAACCATAAAGGCGGTTTTATGTTATTTATAATGCGTTAGCAGAAGTTTTGTGTCCCCCCCCCTTTTTGAGGAAAGGCATTAAACTCGACCTTGAATGGAAATCTCAGAAGGAAACCATAAGGTATTTAAACAAGAATAAAAGAAGGACATCTACTCAGGTGTCTGGAAGTGGGACAGTGGGTGAGGCAAGAGAGAAACACACCACGGTGTGAATATAGCCAAGTATTCCATTTATTAACAAAATAAGTCTTACCAAGGGAGAGCTCTATTCATCCCAAACAGGCCCCACAGCCCCCCCCCCCCCCCCGCACTGCTGCATAAGACCAGGAGGGAGGGAAGTTGTGGGGAGAAGACCCAGGAGTCCGAGTCTTCAATCCCAGTCACTGAGGGAGCCCATGGAAGCCCACGGCCAACTTTGGGGATTCTGCTGGGTCAGGCCTGGGGGGGGGGATGGGGCTACTGTGATCCGTGTACTCCCCGACTCCCCAACTGTCCCCCAGTGGAGCTACCAAGGTTGTATCGCCCTCTGATATTGCCACTGGTCTGCTTTGGAGGGATCTAGCAAGAATCACTGACCCTACCCCTACCATCAGGAGAGGGATCACTGCCCCAATAATGGAGAATAAAACAGGACTATCAATGCACTTTGCAAAAAATAAAGAGCAAAGTTTCACACCAGCAGGGCCTCCTAGGACTTTTAATTGAATAAGATGAGCCCTACAGGTCCCCCACCTGCAGGCAGTGTGACTACTGAGTGTTTGGGGCCATGAAAAGTCTGGAAGGTAGAAAGGCTGTTCAGAGGCCACTTGGGCCTCTCTCTCAGGGGGGAGCCTCCTGGTGGGGTTAGGGCTCTCAGTGCTCAGAGCAAGACAGAGGAGCAAGGCTCTAATTTTGGGGGCCAGGGTGCAGACCAAGGACCCCAGAAGGAGAGGGTTGCAGGGGACGAATCACAGAGCAGAGTTCTGGGTCAATAGAACACAAGACCTCTTGCCACCAAGGTGGATCCCTGAACCCCCCAAACACGTTACAAAAAATATCTCCTCTCTGTTTCTTGTACAAAGGATAAAACAGAACCTCAAATGTAAGGAAACAAGAAGAAATGAAGGGGAAAGAGGGGAAAAGAGAAGGGGGAAATGTAGTCTTAATGGTTAGGAAGCATGCAAGAAACTCCCCAGGAAGGGAAAACAAATAGAAGAACCCCAGAATCCCAACTCTCCCTCCTCCCCCTAAAACCAAACCAATCAAAAAAAAAAAAAAAAAACAAGCAAAAGGAAAAAAAGAACCTTACACCTAAGAAAAAGAAAAAAAAAATAAAAGAAAGGAAGAGGGGCGGGGAACATGTAGTTATTTGTGTGATTAATATTATTATTTGGGGAACACAGACTTTTTGCATACCATTGACTCGTGTGGGCCGTTAATGCACTTATATTCCCAGCTTGTAAGCTAACATTATAGTAAATAAATACACAGTCCGGTGGGGAGGGTCTGGGCGGGGGATCCCGGCAGGGACAAGCAGAAGTGGAGGTTGCAGCGGCGAGGCGGTGGGTGGGGGCGGGGAGGGAGGCGGAGGGGGGGAAAGGAGAGGAGCGGCGGGTGGGTGCAAGAGCTGTAGTTACTGGTATCCCAGTGCGGAGGCTGAGGCTAGTCTCTGTCCGTACAGCGCATACGGTGAGTAGTAGGGTCCGGCTGTGGGGAGGGAGGGCACGGCCAGGCCCCCAGCTGTGGATAAGTGGCTCTTGCCATAGGGGTGGTACCGGCTTAGCCCCAAAGTGTGTGGACTCCGCAATGACAGCGACCCGGGGCTGCCGGGGGCGGTGGGCGGGGGGAGGTGCAGATGGCAGGAGGCTGCGGCCGCGGCGGCCGCGGCGGCGCTGCCCAGGCCCGAAGCCCCGGGGTAGGCGGCCAGAAGTTTCTCGGCGCCCGGGAGGGCCGTGTGAGTCCGTAGGTGGCTGAGCAGCTCCTCCGAGGTGGCGAAGCGCTTGTCACACGGCCCGCTGGCCGCCACCCAGTTGCAGCTGTGCGGCAGCGGTTCGTTCTGCAGCATGAAGCCGTAGGTGTAGAGTGGGTGGCCGGGGAGCGCGGCCTGGGCGGCGCTGGACGAGAGCGCAGCGGGCTGTAGCGGGTGCCCGGGGTACACCAGCGGGTAGCCCCCCGCCTTCAGGCCGGGCCCTGCGGGCTCGTGCGCGCTGCAGGTGGAGCAGCTGGAGCCGCCGAGGTGCGAGGCGCTGTGGTAACCTCCCAGGCAGTAGGGGTCGCGGCATAATCCCTGCAGGAAGGAGGGCGGGGAGGCCCCGGTGAGCGGGCTGGAGCTTGGGGGCTTGCCCGGTGGCAGGCCCAGGCCCCCCGACAGCTGGCCTCCCACCAGGCCAGACTTGCTAGGATCCAGGCCAGGCACGAACTGAGACGGGTAGCCGGCGTAGGCGCCCACGATGGAGCCGTGGTAGCCGATGCTGGAGGGTGGCAGCGGGAACACGGAGTGGCCCGGTTTGTAGGGGGACACGGGCGCCACGTGGCCGGCCCCCACCAGCGCCGAGGGCGGCTCGGACTTGCGCCCCGAGGCCCCAGCCTCCGCGCCACCCCCGTGTGCGCTGGGCTCTGCACCGCTGCCGCGGCTCACGGCCGCAGCCTCCGGGCTGGGCTTGGGCTCCTGGTCTTTCTTGTCCAGCTCCCCGCCGCCACCCCCGCCGCCGTTCTTGCAGTCAGAGTGGTGCGGGGAGCCGCCCCGGGAGCCACCAGGCGAGGAGGACGACGACGACGCAGAGACCGGCGCTCCATGCGGGGGGAAGGGCGTGCAGGCGGCGCTGGGGACCCTGAAGCCCGCCTTGTCTCCTGGGGACAGGGAGGACGAGGAAGAGGTGGAGGACACGGAGGAGGAACCGCCGTCTTTGCGGGAGTCGCCGCCGCCGGAGCCCTTGGAGTAGGGCTTGAAGCTGGACTTGTCCTCGGCAGGGGAGTCCCCCAGCTGCTTGAGGGCGGCAGACGCGGAGGCGGCGCCCGTGGCGGAGCGGCCGGGGTCCTTCTCGGCTCCCAGCCCGTTGGCCGCTGCTGCTACCGAGTTGAGCTTGGACGAGGGCGGCGGGTCCGGCTTGCCGATCTGCGAGCAAGTCTGGGCCAGCAGCGCCAATGGACTCTTCTTGGCGTCCAGCTGTGGGAGACAGCGGCAAGGGAAGGGAGAAGGGGGTGAGACCGGTACGACGGAGCAAGCGGGATGTCTGGGGAGCTGGGTGGGCGCGGAGAGCCCCGGCGGCGGCGGCGCGACGGGACGGGAAGGCCTGGGGTAGACGGTCTGAGAGCAAGGGCCGGGCGGGGCGGCGCAGCAGGCTGGAACTGCGCTCGCAGAGCACGAGTGGGATCTCTCGTTCCCTCGGGTCCCAGAGCGCGGCACAGGCCCGGGGAAATGGGGCAGGGGAAGTGGTCCACCAGAGGCCGCCGCGGGAGCAGGTGACTGGTCTGGAGTCGGGGCTGGGGGAGGGGCTGTGACTCGCCCCCTACCCTCTAATCTCCCCCACCCCTGTGCCCAGGAGAAAACTTATTCCTTCAGTTTGGGGAACTTCGCTTGGGACGGGTTTCTGGCCGTGGCGCCGCGAGGTAGGAGCCGGGAGAAGCGCATTCTAAAGCTAGGGCTGCCGTTGGCGCTCTCCTAGTAGCCCCTCCCTCCCGGGGAGGGCACCCAGGGAAGTGGGAGGAAGAAAGACCTGGGATCGGGAGTGCCGGGGCGTAGTGCGCTCTAACCGGATGGGACAGAGGCGGAGTGGGACGGGGGCGATCCGGCTTGAAAGAGACCAAACCGGTGTGTGTGGGGGGGTGGGGTGGGGGGTGAGAGGGGGAGGCAGGAAAGGAGAGATCATCTCTAGCCTGGAAACTGGGTGCCAGAGGAAAAGTAAAGGACCCAGTGGAGACTCCAAGAGCAAACCCAATCCAAGAGCAAACACGTAGCTCTGAAAGGCGAGTGTGGAAGGGAAAACCTTCCACGGAGAAGCCTGGGGAGAACCCGGTGGACTCTGATCCCTGTTCCTTCGGTCCCCCCTCACCCCGTCCGCCGGCGTGGCCGGACCTGGGCGTCACACCGAGCCCCGGGGCGCAGGGAGTAGGGCCGCGGGCCCGGCAGTGGTGGGTGGAATGGGGCCCGCGCTGGGCGGGCAGCGACCAGGAGACTGACCTCAATGGGGCTGACGGGAGTGGAGGACAGCGGTTGCAGGTACTCCGGGTGCAGGAGGTGGCCGGTGTGAGCGCTCAGCATCTTCAGGACCCTGATAGGGAGCCGGTTCGCCTGGCGCAGGGGGTCCGCCGGGGGCAAGAGGGACACCGCCGCCGGCACCGCCGGCCTCTTCCCGCCGCCGCCGCTGCCGCTGCCGCTGCTTTCGGGTGTCCTTGGGTTAGATCCAGCGGGCGAATCGCTCATTTGGAGGAGGCAGCGCCACTGGGGGGGCGGGGAGGGAGGGGGAGCACCAGGGAGGCGAGCTCCCGGGGCGGGTGGGCTCGCTCCGCAGCGTCGAGCGCGGTGCAGCAGTCGCTGCGCCTCCACCCCTCCTCCACCGACGCCGCCGCAGCCGCCGCAGCCGCCGCTAGCCCCGGCGAGCAACACAAAAACCTTCGCCTTCCCCGAGCCGCACGTCAAATAGCCGCGATCGGCAGCCACACTTCAAAGGGATCGCCGCGCCCGCCCAATCGCAGCTCTCGCCGGGACCCCGGGGCGGGGAGAGCGGCGGGCGGAGGCCGGCGCCGCCGGTGGGAGGGGAGAACCTTAAAGGGGCCTCGCCCGCGCGCCGCCGCAGCCTCGGCGTCTACCACCCGCGGTACTCCTTCCCTCCCCCAGCCGGGCCGCCCTTGCCCCGGGGTCCCATAGAGGACGAGACTTCTCCAGGACCCTGGGCTCCGCACCCTATCCTCCGCTGGCTTTCCTGTCTCCCTCCCCTCTCCCTTCACACCGCCGGGGGTGGTGCTGGCCGGGTCAGTCACCCGCCAGCAGAGAGTGTCTGGGGTGGGGCGGATTGGGGTGGGGCGTGGGGGGTGGGTAAGGGCGCTAGGCGCTGGCTCCGTCGAAGCCGAGTCCCAGCCTCTCCCGGAGGCCGCCTAGGGGCGGGCCACGCCTCCAGAGCGCCCGCCTAGCTCGGCCCTGCTCCTGCTCTGCTCCGGCTCAGCTCCGGCTCTGCTCCGGTCCAGCTCTCTTTCCCTAATTGGCTTCTCCCTGGTGTGCTCACTTGGAAGCGCCCGAGCCTTGGAGGCGTCCACGGCTCTTGGGACGCGGCGTCGCCGCTCCAACTACTTTGAGCCTGTCCTGTCCGAAGCCTGCAAGTTTGAGGACTCCCTTCCGGGGTGAGATGGTCGCGACGAGGCGCGGTGTTCTAGGCTGTGCCCACCACCCGGACGCGCCTGGCGAGCGTTGCCTGCACACTGATTTATAGGTTCGGTCCTGGGTGTGTTTCAGGTTTCTTACAGTGTCTGTTTAGAGGCGCACAATTCCCTTACTGCAGCGCGCCTAGCTGCTATTTTGGGGGGACCCAGGATCACTGGAGAGGCCAGTATCCCAGAGGAGGGGGGTGGAATCTCTCTCTACGTGCTGCACGTCGATACAGACTCCAGAGTTGCGCCTTCCCATTCCCATCTTTTCTTCTCGTGGGGGGAAAATGCACTAGCTTTTCCCAGGGAAATCTTGGAATAAAAACTTTTTGTTAAAAATAACAATACCTCCCCCTCCGTCCCCCCGCCTTTTAGATTAAGTGTGTATTGCCGGCTTCGCGCTTGGCAGAGATTTTACAGAGTCATAAGTACTGACATTAAAGTTCCCGGTTGGCGGATCATCAGAAGGTGAAGCTGGTCCTTTGTGCGCCGGCCTCTAGGAAGACCACTTTCCCGTGCTCTCAGCGGCCAGTGGAGGCGCGCTGGTGACACTGCCTCCCTTCGAGTACCACTTTCTCAGACCCAATCCATCACGCTGATTGTCAGGCCTGTCACTCGGGGCATATTGCTCTGGGACTACCCCTCCCTGACTCTGCCGCGTTGATCTACGCCTTGAAACAACATGAGAACCCAAGATGGGGATAGGTGATTTCAGAGGGGTTCTCCAAACGGAAAGAAAGAACCCTCTCGGAAATAACAAATAGCAATCCCAGACATTTATCATGCTCAGGAAAGGAGGCAGCAGGCACCACTCCCGGGCCATATCAATCATACACTAAACTAAATGTACTCCCTGTATCCCTGCTGCTTTTTGGGGTATGCATGGACCTCTTAGAAATTACACAGGCTCTGCCTACCCCAGTTTTAATCCTGGTAAAGTCAGGTTGAAACCAATGCTAAGGGATGCCTGGGCTGCGAGGTATCTTCCATATTGCAGCAAGAGGGGTACAAGAAGGGGGGGGTGATCCCATCTATGTGGTGGTCTCTGTGCCCCCCCAATGCCAGCCTCTGTGCTTTCTGACTTCACTGCCAAGGCCAGTACCTCATTTAAAAGTCCATGGCAGGGCTGCTGCAACCTACAAGGCTATTTGGCTTTGGGGAAATTGCTACCCAGACCGAGAACAGAAGAAAGCCTTACAGACTGGAAAAGGGTGGGCCTCTATAGGCACCCTAGAGGAGGACGAGCTGGGAAGAGAGGAGACCCAGGAGGCAGAGAGAGATGAAAGACTCCTTCTTGATTATTGTATCCAGCCCAGCTGTGAGAGCCAGCCAAAAAAATCCTTCCAGGACCCAAGCAGATGTGTGTTAGGGATGATTAATGGGAAATCATTGGGGAGAGAGAAGAGGAATTTGGAAGGAAAAGAGGGGTAGGAGGCCGCAGAGAGGAGAGAGGGGAGAATAGAGGATGATAGAATGTTTAGAGGAAAAGAGAAGAAAAAGGTAGTGAATGATTGAAAGGGAAGGAGAAAAGAGGGGATGAGGGTAGACTGGGCAGGCTCTGGGTGGGAGGTGAGCAATTTGCCTTGGTATTAACATATTGTCCTTAAACACCCACGCCCACAAAAACCCACCCACGTTCTTGGCTCACAGCGGTGATCACAGATAGGAACAGTGGATACCTGACAGCACTGAGGCCGGACCAGGCCTGTTTCCCCTCTCCTGGAAAGTGCTAGCAAGGGAATGGGGACACCTTTCCTTTCAGGGTGCTGGTGAGAGCAGCAGTTCTCCTCTGGCTTAATCCACCTAATTGCCTTAGGAGAGAAAATGGGTTACCATACTTAGACCAGGGGCCTAATTAAAACACGAAGAGACAATGATTGCAATCGGTATTTGACATTCACTTAGCTGAAGCCCTAACCTATGGAGTCCTAACTGGGACCCCAGTGGCCTACAGCAAGGGCAGTATTCAGAGGAATGGCTTGCCACCTGGCAGAGAGTAAGGCTCGGTATTGAGTTAGGCCATATTTATTTCAGGCATGAAATATATAGCATGGCGCTATAGGGGTGTGGTTGAAAAGCCCCTGCAAGATGTTGTACAGGACATACAGCCCATGTCCTGGCCTTGCAGAAAAGTGGCAGATGTATGGTTAAGGAGCCTTCCCCTCTTCCAGGACCTGCTCAGGTTGCCCTGGGAGTGAGCAGCACCATTAAGATAGGATGGGGTGAAGGCTGCTGGAGGATGCCCCATGCCATTCTGTGTGCCAGGCACTCTATAAGCCTTAGGTACTGTTCTCCCCATTTCCAGCTGAAGAGAGTGAGGCTGGAAAGGTTAGTCCCTTCCCCAAGGTCACTTGACCCGTGAGTGGCAGAGCAGTCACTTGGAATCGGGTCTGTCAGAGCCAGGCCTTTGAACCATGCTGCTGTGGTGGGCCTGGGCCAGGGCAAGTCAACCTCCCTTCCCTTTTCCCCACGTATCATTTGAAATGTAAGAGTGGCCTCCAAGAGTCAGGAAACCAGAAGCAGACAATGTGTCTCCACATGTTCAGCCCTTGGTACAAGGGGAGTCCCAGGTGAATGATGGCTGTGATCCATGCATCCGTGGCCTGGCACTCTGGAGACCAGTCTCAGCAGTAACTGGATCCGGAGCCTCTCAGCACTGGGGACGCCTGCCCGCAAGACCCAAGCTGTCCCAGAATTTGACCCGAAATGAGAGTAGCCCTCCCCCAGCCTCCAGTCAAAATGTGTCTTTTTAAAAAATGTCCCCCACCCCCAAGCCATCAAGAAAATCCTTTAGGAATTCTGAATATTTATAGATTTTTTTTCACTACTTCAATTTACATAAAATTCACCGCCCAGGAGAAAATGCCTGAGTCAGGCTGAGAGCTGGAGGTGGTGAATTTGTTGTGTGGGGGTTAATGTGGAGTTTTCAGTCCTCGCTGAGGCGGAATTGCCTGAATGATCGCCTCTCTCTGCCTAACACTCAAACCCTAATGGCAACAACATGAAATAATATCTCACTGGGTAACTATTTACATTTTTTTTTTTTTTTTAACAAGCTGTAAGAACTCTGAAAAGTCTGCCTCATAGAGAACTTGGTTTTCCTCCCTGGCGCTTAATATCTTTCAGCGGCTGACAATTACCGCCTTGGCCAGGAGCCCTGATTTAGAGCCCTGCGCTCAGGGCCCTCGCCGGCACTTCCTCCGTCTGCCCCATCCCCAGCTTCAGACACAGCCCCGGGGCAGGAGAGGGCCCGAGGGGCGGGCACAGCCAGCCTCGCGGGGAGCCTGCCCCAGGAGCTCCCCCCTCTGTGCTCTCACCGCTCCGCGGTGTCCTATAATTACACTTCGCACTCAGCATCTGCCCTCGCTTGTCGACTTGCCCATTCTCCCGTTGGACTGTGGCTGCTTCTGAATTGTCCGCAGCCCCTTTGTATTCTCACCGCCTAGCAATAGCTTCACAGTAGCCAGCACCGAGGGCCAAGCATCGTTGCAAGCACTTTGCCCACAGTATCTCATCTAATCCTTGTAGAAGCTGCAAGAGATGGGTCTTCTCTCACCCTGTTTCCCAGAGGAGGATGTGGGGGTTCAGTCACTTGCCCAAAGTCCCAGCTCCTGAGACGTGGGGCTGGGAGGCGAATCTAGGCTGTCTGTCATAAGTGAATGTTTGTTGCTGAATGAATGAGGATTTTAGCTGTAGAGTGCTATTTGTTTACATCTCACCTCGCTGGATTCCCAAAAAGATTCAAGGTGGATAACTTGGTGTTTTTCAAAATGTCAACTATACAAACATGTGGAAGTATCTTTTCCCAAATCTGTGTTTCCGTGTCATCATCCTCCCCTCCGCACCCCCCCCCCCAACAATTTTCTGAGTTATTTTGGGCAGGTGTTTTCATCCCTTTAGACTGATGAAGAACAGGACACCGAGAATTTTATGGGGGAGCCTAAAGTCACACAGTGAATCGCTGGCAGAGCCCCCGAGAAAAGGGCCCCCCCTTCTCCTATCAGGGCCCATTGTGGTGTAGTGGGGAGGTAATTCCTTTTGATAAAAGAAAGAGGAATTAACTACTTTTCCTCCCCCTAGAATTTCCTTTGGAGATGTGGTGGGAAGGAATGGACAAAGGAAATGTAGGCTGGAGCTTATCTTCCAAGCCCTGGTGTTTGATCCCTGTCCTTGAGGAGGGTGCTTTGAAGAAGTGGTTTGTTTCATTTATCTCCTATCAGCCCCCAGGGAGATAGGCAGGGCTGGCCTGGGAGAGCAGTGGGAGTAGGTGTGCTTTTGAAGCTCTTCTCCCTTCCTCTGCCCCGCCCCATACGCCCCACAGCAGCCTCAGCCCTGGGCATTCGCCCTTGACTACTTTGCTCCTTTGGGCCTTCAAATTTCTTAGGGAATCCTCTTAAATTGCAAATATTCCTATTTTAATAGTCAGCCAATGCCTCCGTTATGATTAGCAGACAGTGAGTGTGTCACCCAGGGTGATAATAACATGTATTGAGCACCTACTGTGTGCCAGACGCTGTTCTGAGTTCCTTGCGTGTGATAACTCATTTAGGTGGGCACTATTATTATGCCTGTGTGATAGGCGAGGTGCTGAGGCCCAGAGCTGTGAAGTAACTTGTCCAAGGTACACAGCTAGAACGTTGTAGAACCAGGATTCAAACCCAAGTAGTTGCTTCCTGAGCCAATCTGCTGTGTGCAGAACTGAGGGAGAAGGAGGCCTCTAGCAGGGAGAAACTGAAAACAAATGACTTTAATTGTTTTCCGGAGTGCTGGTCTTCTCAATCAGGAATTCCCTTTCATCCCTAGGAAGGACAAGGTGGCAGAGAGACAATGGAGGCAGAGAAAGAAGTGAGGGGAGCATTCACTGAATTAACGAAGCTGGATTGAATTAATCCATTCAATGACTGCTTATTGACCACTTGGTAGGCACAGGCCTGAGGTGATCCCCCAAGGTGGGTGAGGACCAGAGCAAGCCAGCATGCACAGTCCACAGCTCCTGAAATGCCGGGCAGCCCTTGCTTCTGAAGGGAAGGATCTGTGTGCTTCTTTGCTGATTAAAAAGAAAAAAAAAAAAGTCAGGAGGGCTGAACTTAATCCTGCTCAGTACCCCGTAGTTTAGTTACCCACTGTTCTTAAGTGCATTTACTCAAAGTTACATTCAGATCCACTAACATTAAGTGAGCACCCTGTCGGTGCCACCTAGAAACCATCCTAGGTGTGTTCAGGTGCCGTCTCTTGCTTAGTTATAAGGGGAGTCCCGGAGTAGAGTGAAGGCCCCTGAAAGAGATGCAGGGAATGTGCCTGCTGAGCTTCCACCAGCTGGAACCAGTGGGCACCCCAGGCCCTCCAGAAGACCTCGCTTGGCAGGTGGCAGACTGTGAGAATGATGTTTCTCCGGTCCCTCATCTCTGCCAGGTAAGCCTTTAAACTTGCCAAAAGCGTGCACCTCTCTGGGCTGGGCTCGCCACAGGCTGGCATGTGCTGCTTCAGACTCATTTCAAAGGAGACAATTAGAGAAAAGGGGTGAGCTGCTCCGGCAGTGGCTCAATTATCACTGGTTGTATTTGATGAAACCAAATTCCAAGATGTCAGAA
This sequence comes from Callorhinus ursinus, assembly GCF_003265705.2. Lineage (NCBI taxonomy): Eukaryota > Metazoa > Chordata > Mammalia > Carnivora > Otariidae > Callorhinus > Callorhinus ursinus. Next base: position 34,687,374 of record NW_027397079.1, on the reverse strand, counting down.
CAATTTCAAGGAGTTTTTGTTTCGGTGGCCCTCTGCCAGCCTTGCTCAGAGAAGGAAACCGAAGAGGCCGGGTCCCCACCGAGCCCCTGGCCAGAGGATCCAACTCTAGTGGTCCATTTGGGAGTGGGGATTTACATAATGAACTCCCTCTGAACGTGATTTAAATTATTTTTTATTTTGTTGAAAAATGCATTTATTTATTTATGACGAAGTGCATTCCCATGGCGCCAAATTCCAAAGCCATGAGAATGTACAGTGAAAATACCTCCCTCTCACCAGCCCGCCTCTCTCCCCAGTGCATCAGTGCTAGGCGTTTATGGCCCATCTTTCCAGAGATCTTTTGTATATATATTAGCAAATACACATATATTCCTTCCTTCTTTAATACACAAATGGTGACATATTAAAGAAATTGTTCTGCATTTGCTTTTTAAAAAAAACTTAATATATTTTGGACATTTCCTCATATCTCTTTATTTTTTAGTTTCCTGGCTTTGTTACACAGATGTGCCACAGTTTATGTGACTGGTCCCCTCCTGGTGGACATCTGGATGCTTTCTAGTCTCGCTGCTGCTGTGATTTCCCAGATATATGTATATGGGTATATATAGAATATATATCATTTTCCGTGTGTGCTAATAGAACTATAGGGTGATATTCCTAGGAGTAGAATTGCTGGGGCAAAAACTACATATATTACAAAAAAAAAACAACCACTCCATTTAAGAGGGTTGGAAGGCGACACTTGGGGTAAATTCGAAGTTCAGCCGAGGCGCTCAGGCAAGGAAACATGGGGGACACCTCTAGGACCTTCTGGTGACATTCATGTGGAGAACTTGAAAGGCTCATTTCCGTCTTTGGATTTAAAAACAAAACAAAACAAGCATGCTTCTCATGACCCTGCCTCCTCCCCTTTCCACCTTCTCCCTCATTTAGTAGGAGAAAAAGGAGGAGACGAATATTCAAGTCTGGCCTAAAAGAATCCAAGATATTGGCAAATACACCTTTTAATACGGCCAACTTTCCAATTAGTGAGCCCCAATAAGAACTCTGTATCATCTAGAACTTTCTTGTTTATGCTCACTGAGGGGCAAAGGTTTGTGTCAAAGACAATGCATAAAATGGTTTTGGTTGCATCAGTCAAGGCTTATGTCCAGACCCAACCATGAATTTCCAGAAGGAGGCCTGGGAAGGATTGCAAGACATCAAATCATGAAATCAACAATTACTGTTAGTCGTGTGCTCACCAGGACAGCTTTCATTTTCATTTTATTTTTATTTTTTATCTTTGAAGAGGTATTACCTGCAAAATTCAAAGGTACAAAAGGGCATGCATGTATGATTTCTCAACAAGGGTTGCAGCATTTCGTTGCCAAGACTCCCCACAGGAGCGCTACTCTGGTCCCCTCATTTCTGGTCCTAGGCCTGGGCCTCTGAGCCAAAGCTCACTTTTTCTTAGTAACCTTGACCCTGTGGCGATGGGAAGAACTGTCAGGACCAGGCAGAGTGTTGATAAGCTCTTGGAATCGGGATACATTTACATTCCAGGAGGCCTAAAGTAAAATTCTAACATCTTGAAGAACTTTCCTCAGGCATCCTGAGGCAGCTCTCACATGTCTCCCGGGGCCTGTCACTGATAAGTTCAACACAACCAGTTTCTGCCAGGCTGTCTTCGTTTTTCTCATTAATTTCCTTAAATAAAGAAATCAATGAACAAATGATTGAACAAAACAAAAACCAAACAAACAGCCCAAATAGCCACAGCCAGAAAAAGTACAGTAGTTCAAAACCATCAGTAGACTGTGTTCTTTTTTTTTTTTTTAAAGATTTATTTATTTATTTGAGAGAATGAGAATGAGAGAGAGAGAGAGTACATGAGGGGGGGGTAGGGTCAGAGGGAGAAGCAGACTCCCTGCCGAGCAGGGAGCCCAATACGGGACTCGATCCCGAGACTCCAGGATCATGACCTGAGCCGAAGGCAGTCGCTTAACCAACTGAGCCACCCAGGCGCCCTAGACTGTGTTCTTTTCCTTTTGTTCATTCCTGTCCTGAGGCAGGCCTGAAGGGGCTCTCAGAGGTCCCTCCCCTCTCTCTAAGCTGGGTGAATTTTTCACCACTTCAGTCAAAATGCATGATGACAATCTTATTTGTGACAGGAGACATGTTTTAAAACAGTTGTTTTAAAACAACTGACAGAGCTGCAAGATGGAAAACGACAAGAAAGTGCGATTTTTTTTTTTTTGGAGGGGGTGGGGTGGGGGGATTGGATGCTGGCAAAGGAGAACAGTATTTTCCTTATTAAAAGTTGGAATTTGAGGGGCGCCTGGGTGGCTCAGTTGGTTAAGCGACTGCCTTCGGCTCAGGTCATGATCCTGGAGTCCCGGGATCGAGTCCCACATCGGGCTCCCTGCTCAGCGGAGAGTATGCTTCTCCCTCTGACCCTCTTCTCTCTCGTGCTCTCTATCTCTCATTCTCTCTCTGTCAAATAAATAAATAAAATCTTAAAAAAAAAAGTTGGAATTTGGGGGCGCCTGGGTGGCTCAGTTGGTTAGGCGACTGCCTTCGGCTCAGGTCATGATCCAGGAGTCCCTGGATCGAGTCCCGCATCGGGCTCCCTGCTCAGTGGAGAGTCTGCTTC